>NC_041018.1:41322342-41660259 GCF_004193775.1 Glycine soja
AATGATAAATGTCTAGGCTAGGTGCTCAACATTAGGAGTTTTACGTAGAAAGTTTTGAGGATTAATTAGCAGATATACATAAGTTGTCTATATAATTTAACAAGTATTGAATTCATTTTAGAGGTTAGTTAAGTCGTTAATAAAATGGTAGGATAGTTCATTTAAGGTATATATTTGGATGACGAAATTGGAATTATGGTTTAGAATTTTATTTTAATTGTAGTTTTAATAAAATTGATTCAGAGTTGCAGACTTCATATTTGAATTAATCAAATTAGACATAATTAAAATTCTAATTAAGTTCAATATGATGTAAATTTTTTTTGTAAATTTCATATCTTTTACATTTTACTTTAATTAAACACAATCATAAAAATAATATACTAAGTCATAATGATAGTTACAATTGTGGTAACAAAGATTATGACAATCTGACAGTGATTATTAATGATGAGTATAATAATATTAATGGACGTAACAACAAAAATAACAATTGTGATAATAATGACAACAAAAATAATAATAAGGAATGTTCTTATACGTGTCAATAGAAATTGCCAATTTTTGTTAACAACGTCCCAACATAACAAAACTTTGGAGAAGAGCAACATAGATATCGTTATAATTCCAAACACACTTTTAGTAGATAGAATAAAGAATGAGTACTTTAAATAGTTAAATTAATCGTTAAAATTGTAAGCATTCATAAATTGATCCTAAAAAAAGAAACAAATTTAATTTAATTTTTAAATATGTAAAAATATAATAAATTAATCTTACAAATAATTTAATAATAAATTAATTTTTAAACTTTATAACTTAATATTAACTTAATATCAAAAAATATCTTTAAATATTACAAATTAATAATAAAATAATTTCAAAATTTTTAACAATAAAATTAATTTTACATTTTTATGTATGTATTAAATTTATATTTTTTTATATGAAGAATAATTTATCACTAAATCATAGTTTCAGGTAACGAATTTGGCTAGTTATCTGAAATAAATAAGCAAGTGAAATGATATGATAATGGGGGTACAATTGATATGATTGATGAGTGAATTGGGAATAGGATCATAGTGATTTGTCTGAACAAAGGATGCAGTTGGCTAACAGGTTGAGCGGCTTTTATGACAGATGGTGTTCACGGATGAGTAAGTCTGAAATTTGATTCATTAGCTTCACATTTAACTCACTTTTGTATTATTTAATTAACGACACATGCAAAGATTACCAAGTGAAAGTGTCAAATGACAATCAGAATCTGTAACAGCCATCGCAAGAAGTGGTGCACACCATTTATACTACTTGTCACCACCATTTTATTTAGCAGGATGAGGCTAACCCTGTCTGCCTTTTTTTCTTTTTCTTTTTAAAAATTAAGTAAAATACAAGAAATTTAAAATAAGATTTTGGATTTTCATTTCATTTCATTTCATTTTCGAATGGAACTGATATTATCATCAGGTTTAAAATCCAAAATTTTAGATAAATGTACTTTCTTAATAGTTTATAGTTTCAATAATTAAAGTAATTGGATAAATTAGTGCAATTAAAAATAATTAAGCTGACAAATAATATTTTCTATTTTCATAATTTTTTTTATATTTTTGCGAGTATTGATTGATTAATAGTATAAACACTTTTTTTCTTTTCTGAATGATAAAAAATAAAAGTATAAACACATTTATAAGCTTCAAAAAGCAACTTTGTCTAAAGAATATTAAAAACATTTCTAATCAATGGACTAGGTTATATAAGCTTTTAATTAGCATTCCTAAAAAAATTTATTAGCAACTTAAAAGCTTTATCAACTAGTATTGACAAATATCCTAAGTTTATAATTTTTCTATCCATTTTTTGTCCAATATATTGAATTCACAGGTTAAAGAGAAAATAAAACGATTGATGGCGATAAATGCATTTTATTAAATTTTTGTCTGAAACTGAAGACTACATAATATAATAAAATCGTTACACATTAAACCAATTGACTTCAAGCAAAAAATAATCGAACCCGAACATGGACAATACTATTTTATAAGCTAGATCATGCTTTATTAAAAGATTCTACCTTAAAAAGTTCAACGATTCTGAACTTGTTTCAAAAGTTAATCTAATTAACGTATTGAACAGGTGACCACCTAAATACAGAGTAAGCATATTTTAATATAAGGGAGTTGTTATTGGCTCTAATCTCTTTGCCATTGGTCCCTAACATAGTTGTGAATTCCTCTTTTACCCCCTTGCCGTGTCACCATCCAACCCAGCAACCCCAATGCCGCTGCAACAGCGTCAGGTGCCACTAACACCTCTAATCTGCATTAATCTAGAACCATGACTTAGATCTTCACCACCATCATCAAATATGTTATCAACGTGCAGAGGAAGAAGAGTGAAAAAGGCAACAAAAGCATAGTTCTATTTTTGGGTAAAAAACATAAATAGCATGATTAAACACCTCTAATCTGCATTGATCACAATTTCATTGCAACTGAATCATTTCTGTGAAAATAATACTTTTGGAACGAAAAAAATGGTGTAAATCCCTTGGTAGCAACCAATAGCAACTCCCAATCTACTTCAACTTTGTGGTTAAATTTCCGGCATTGGATACTAATTGGGCCAAGCTAAAAACCTTATGGAAACGGATCACAAAAAAACGAACAAAAAATTGGGCCAAGTTTAAAAAATTCAACCCAGTACTGTGCTCTCGAAAACTAAACGCAAAACACCAACGCCTCATGGAAACTTCAAAGAACCTACGGCGCAACTTTTTTTTAACGTGTGATGGTGAACAAACAACGGCATAAATAAAATTGTTAATCATCCACCGAAATAAAGTAAAAAAAACGTGTCCATGTTGAATTTGGTTACATTGACACCTTTTCACGCGCATACTTTTCCTATCCTTGATGCTATATGCTAGGAATAAGCAAGGCAAGAAGAACACGTCACGTTTTAATAGCAAAAAAATCCAAAGACGTTCGAGAGAAGATGAAAATCAACACCCCATGTTTTAATAGCAAAAAAAATTGCGAAGAATTAAAATATAACTTTTTATGAAACTCACAGAGTTGGCCAAAGTGAATCTAATTATTCAAATATTTCAGTTTAGGATCATTACAAATGCTAAGTTGTTGATTGATATATCTATCTTCTATACATCCCATAACAGACAAACCGGAACATAACACTAAAAACAACCCTAAAACAAGAAATGTATTGCAAAACGAAAAAAAGCAGCAGCAACTACGTTATTACTCTTATTATTAGCCTAAGCACGTTCTCCACGGATGCGGCGTGCGAGTTGAATGTCCTTTGGCATGATGGTCACCCTCTTGGCGTGAATCGCACACAAGTTGGTGTCCTCAAACAAACCCACCAAGTAAGCCTCCGCAGCTTCCTGAAGCGCAAGAACAGCGTGACTCTGGAACCTCAAATCGGTCTGCACAAAAAAATAAAAGCTTAATTTACAACGAAACAATAAACAAAAAAAAGGTAAGAATGAAAAATTAGGGTTTTGACTTTTGAATTAAGAACATTTTTTTTTGTTGACAAATGTTAATTGTTGGTATTGTTAGTTTTGTTAGCGGGGGATTCTAACCCAGAACCCAGAAATTCTCCCCCTTCCCTTGTCCCTTCACCACTGATCAATAAACTAGTGTTTTGAAATAGGAATATACCTTGAAGTCTTGCGCAATTTCACGAACAAGACGCTGGAAGGGGAGCTTGCGGATCAGAAGCTCTGTGCTCTTTTGGTATTTTCGGATCTCACTGAAACCACGGAGAGAATAATTCAATAATCCGCGAAAATTCGAAACAAGAACGTGATGAGAGATGAAAGATGAAAAAACAAAACAATTTACTACAGAAGAAGGAGGATTACCGAAGAGCAACAGTTCCAGGGCGATAGCGATGAGGCTTCTTGACTCCACCGGTTGTCGGTGCAGATTTCCTTGCAGCCTACACAGAAATCACGCGTTTATTCAATTATTAATATCCAAAATCACATAATTACGTAATTGAAGAATCAATTGTCAATAAACCTTCGGGAAATTAGGAATAAAAGGTAATTGAAATCGAGAAACCCTAACTAGAAAAAAAAAACGAAACCCTAAATAATAAAAAAAATAGTACCTTGGTGGCGAGTTGCTTCCTAGGAGCCTTTCCACCGGTGGATTTGCGAGCGGTTTGCTTGGTACGAGCCATGGAAAACGATTGAGAGAGGAAGAAGACGCAGAGAAGACAGAAAATTGATTTTCGAAGGTGCGAAAGAATAATTGATGTGCGATGTGGAAAAGATGGAACAGTTGATTTGGTTTTTATATGGGCGTGTAATACGAGGGTTAGGTCGGTTTAATTGGTGGATAAGAGACGTCGACTTTGAAGACTTCAACGCTAATTAGGATTTGATAATTGATCGTAATCCGTGTGCTTGTTTCTAATTGGTCAGTTTGAGGAACTCAGGATTGCCAGCGTGGACGATTTGTGTTTCTTTCGTGCCCGGCGAACCCCAACTCACTCTATTGGCGGCCCAAAAAACACACGTTAAACTTAAACCCCTCCTCCAAAAACTTTTAACTAAAAATATACTACTGACAATTTTATTTTTTTTGTTATAAACAAATTAAATTATTAACTACTCCAAATTTGAGGAGTATCTTTATTTTTATTCTGAAACTATTGACCATCTAAAGATGGTCTCTAAATTATTAAATATCTAAAGATGCAAGCGTCATCACATAATTTTTTTGCTATTTTAATTATTAAATTAGTTTCTTAGAGATTTAAAATATCATTGTATTATTTCTTTTATTATTTTGTCACTGCATTGGTGTGTCAGAAATTTAATTTATCATAATCTCTGAAAAATACTAAAATGATAACAAAAATAAATTTTAAAAGTTTAATTTAATGACATATTAAATCTTGTAAGTTATGTTTGATGAAATAAGATTATATATTTGTGTCCAATCCTCTTTGTTGTGATTTGGGGTCTCTCCACATGTAGGTCCCACAACTCCTTTGTGCCTTCTTGCTTTTCCTTGACTTGAAAATTTCAGCTAATGGAAAAAAAAAAATCTTCTATTGTCATTCCTGCCTTGAAAATAACCAACATTAAATGTGAGTATTTATTCATTAAATCTTAATACATCTCACAAGTGTTCAAATTTTGGATTTTTTTTACTGCAAAAAAGCTTATTTCATTTCATTAAGAATCAAGCCATCAATACAATAAAAAGCAAAATCAAAACAATGTGGACTAAGATAAAACTTAGATGCCCTTACAAGAAAATGAGTGACTTAGTTCGCTTGTCTACAAATAAAACTCACACTCAATTGTAAATTAAGTGGATGTTGTTGTTGCATGCACTTAATACGTAAAAAATGCAACCAGTCTCGGTCTCTATTTTGGTGCATGACTAAAGTATATCATGGACATGTTTGCACTCAGTTTCAAAGGTGATGTGTTTGTGTAGCTCGAGTCTCGTGCCCATAAAACAGCATTCATTCGAAAATCATTTGAGGCAGCAAAGATGGAGGCGTCCACATTCCAAAGTTGGCTTTTCTTTATTTGGTGATCTGCAACAGGAATTTCTTACCCAGTTGCTTAAGATGAAGAAACGAATTGTTGGAGGAACTTACCACTGGAGAGAGTGTCTGGTGCACCCCATTTTCTTCAACACACAAACTGTTTCTTACACAAGAAATGGTAGCTTAATAATAAAATATTATTTCTTTATCTTCTACAACATCAACCACCGTACCAATCCGAGGGAAAAAAAAAACAATATCAAGAAGCAGAAGAGTAAACAAAACACTCAAACAATAAACAACACAACAATCACAAAACACCAAATCTCCAAATACAATGATTGAAAAAAAAAGAATGAATCCTAAAGGCAACACGTTGAGGCCGGCGTCGATTATACAGTTGGTTCTCGACGGTGAGGCCATGGATTAAAGACCGCGCTGGTGTGAGTGTGATATGGAGAGAGTAAAAGGAGGGATTTGGAAAGAGCACGTTGGAGGGTAGAGGAATCTGTATTGAAGAGAGATAGGCGGGGAAGGCTCTCGAGAGCACAATTGAATGCCTTTAATTTTTGAAAGGGTAAATTGAATTGAAAAATTTATGATGACACAAATTTTTGTTACCGTTGGCAATCAATTGTCATATTTGATGAAACTATTCTTTTTTGGGTTGCTTTGGGCATCCAGCAGTTTTGCTCGGCACCCAGCAACGCGGGTAAAAAGATTAAAATATGCTTCATCTTCATCGTTTCTTCTTCTTCTTAGGAAGTGCTTTTTCTTCCTCTTTTCTCTGGTGCTTCTTCTTCCTCTGTTCTCCGGCGACGGTGCTTGTTCATCCTCTTTTGTCCGACAGTGCTTCTTCTTCCTGTTTTCTCCGTGGGTGGTTGGCTGGTTCGTCGTGGTCCTTGGTTGCTGCTGTGGTGCTTTTGTCTTCTTCGTGGCTGTTGTTCCTTTGGTCTTCTTGATCGCCTTTGAGGTTAGTGAATCCTTCTCCACATGTTTCTGCATTGTATTGTAGTGTTTTGGTTTGCATTGTTTGTGTGCCTTTCTGGTTGTTGGTTCTCCCATGCCCCTGCTTCTTCGTTCTCCCATGTCCCGTCCATGGATTGGAATCCGTATGAGTCATACGGATTGCGAATCATATAAATAGTATTAGGAAACTTTGTGTCAGCTCTCAGCAAGTTCATTGCAGATCGATATTCATCAAATTATTCAGTTTCTGGATATCACGTGTATGAGTTCTGCAAGGTATTATGTGTCTGCTTTGGTAATTCTCTGAGTTTTGCATCAGGTATATTTGGCTTGTGCACTAGTGGTGCTATTTTAAATAAAATTTCATTGATAAAAAATAATCAACACTTGTTACAGCCCATTTAGCCCTCATTGTATAGTTGTGAATTTGTGCATGTTTGTATATGGAGTCTAATACCCTTCATTTATGTTGCAGATATGGAATTGTTCACGTGATGAAGGTAACTGTATCTGTCAGATTTTCACATCACATTTTTGTGAATGGTTTTTCTATTCATTAACTTATGGAATTTGTTGGATATAAATTATTTCCTTCTCTTTTGATTTTCACCAAACCCTTATATCTTGTTCTGCGGCTGATATCCGTGTTCATGAGTTTTTTAAGACAGCATATTTCAAGTCAGGGATCCACCCTCTTCCAGGTGCTCAGATGACTCTTCAGAAGTTATCAAGATTTTGTAGCCTATCAGTTGTAACGTATGCCTTTGGTATTGACCTTTCTTCATATTGTAAAAGAATCTTGTCAGCATTGACTAACTGGAGGTATTATTGTATAATCAGATCACGACAAAATGCAATTAAGGACCACATAATTGAGTGGCTAGAGAAGAATTACCCAGGACTGTTTCATGATATTCACTTTGGTAACCACTTTGCTCTTGATGGTGTGTCAAGACCAAAGTCAGAAATTTGTAGGTAAGTCACTCGATACTCTTTAGATTCCTGGTGATAGATTCCTGGTGTACTGCCATTGACAGGTCTTTAAATGCCAAGGTTCTTATTGATGATAACCCACGGTATGCCATAGAGTGTGCTGATGTTGGAATTAGAGTCTTACTTTTTGATTATGAAAACTCATATCCTTGGTGCAAGAACGAGTCTGTTGATCAGCATCCACTGGTGACCAGAGTTAAGAACTGGGAAGAAGTGGAACGACAATTAATGTCACTGATAGCTTCTTAGTCGTTAAAACTTGTAACAAGGATTTGTGGAAAACCATCCTTTCTACATGAAGTTCTGCACTACATGTGTTTGAAATATCTAATATATATTCTTGAAGACTTGAGCTCACTTAAAGTGGCGATAAGGAGACCACTCAGAAATGGCTTGAGGCCAAAGAACTATAAATGACAGGACTATATTCTTTTTCCCATTTTGAGCAACATTAAGGAAGATTGGAATAGGAAGTTGTTCATTATGGTCGAAATTATGGTGATTTTACCATATGTAGGAGTGAAATCTGAATCATATTGGTTATGCCATCCTACATTCAATCTTAACCGTCAAATTGACAATAAGTAAACGTTGTCTAAAACATTGAATTAATACACTCATTTGTTGCTATTTATAATATATAAATTAATGGTGCTTGTTTTTTTTATAAGAATTCATGTCTATTGTAATTACTATTTTTAACTAAAATATTCCAAATTAATTGTATGGACAAACAATTAGAAAAAAGAGAAAAATATTAATGATAATGGTAGTTTTGAAAAAAAATATATAAGATTTAGGACATATTTTGTTATCAATTAAATTAATTATTTTTCTTATTTTGGAAAAAAAATATTAATGATAATGATTGAAATTAAATTTAAAGATATATTTGACTTGCTAGTTATAAAAAATATAGAAATTAAAATTTAAAATATGATAAGATTGTTAGTTTAAAATAATGATTGAAATTAAATTTAAAAATATATTTGATTTGCTAGTTATAAAAAATATTGAAACCAAAATTTAAAATATAAAATATGATAAGATTGTTAGTTTAAGATAATGATTAAAATCAAATTTAAAAATATATTAAATTTGACAGTTATAAAAAATATTGAAACCAAAATTTAAGATTTAAAATTTATTTATTAATCTGTATCTTTTAATTTTTTTAAAATTGTTTTTTTAGAATTTTTTTATTCATTTAATTTGTTTACGAAATTTGATAATCAAACAAATTTGATATTTAATTGAATGATGTATTTAGATATTTATTATAATGATTAAAAATTAAATAAATATGATATTTAATTGAATGATGTATTTAGATGTTTTTTTATAACAATTGATAATTAAATAAATTTGATATTTTTTACATATGTAAATACTTATTAAAGCTATGATTTTTATTTATAATTTATATATGTAATTAAATTAATTATTAGATAAAAAATAATCATCACAAAATTTATTATGTAAATTTGCATGTACATTAAATATAAATTAGAAATTTTAGTATTATATATAGCGATACTATTTGTTTATAACATAAAGTGTCCATGAACTCAATTGATTTGAATGCTTTATTAATAATGCGGGAGGCACAAACGATCATATACTCATACAGATTGACAATTACTCATACTTTTCTTTCTTCTTGTTGTTGTTCTCTCAATAATCATGTCTTTTTTATCCCAAAGTCATGTCTATGGGTAAATTCATATTATTTTGCACATCAATTCTGAAATCTCAATTTAAGATCAATTTATCTCCAAAAGAAAGTAAAGATTCATGATAGAGAAAATAATTATCAACTTCAACCAAATTTAATTAAACATATTTGAAAGCATTTTGGAAAATAAAATAAGAAAATTTAATTTTATGTAAGCTTATATATTTTTCATTGTTATGTTTTTAATGTTATTGTGCATAATTATTTATTATTATGTAAAATGTATTTTTATGGTTACATACTTATTTTCCATATTATGTAATTATCATTATTTTTATTAAATATTATCATGTAATGAAATTTTTCTCTTATTTTAAATACGCCATACATTCATTGCTCAAGGACAGCCGAAGAAAATGTTCCAAGCATACTCCAAGCATACCATGTCTAGTTAAGGATCAAATCAGCTTATCTTCAAGCTCAAAAGGATGGATGAACACCTCTTGAACGGCATTGGCATCACGAGAATTAAAGATATGATGCACTGTGTCATGGCGCCAAACTTTTGAAACCGGGTAAAACAATTCACTCACTTTAAGGTCCTCCCAACCCTCTAAAGGTTGACTTAGAACATAGGGGTTCTCAAGGGGTTTATCAACCAAGGATCATTCCAAACAATGATAGAATTACCATTCCCCCCAAAAGTCATCTTGAACCATATTTAACCACTACCAATGAAACATAGATGTTGAACATTAGAACCAAAACTAGCTAGTAGAAAATCTAGTTTGGGATAATATTTAGCTTTTTGAAAACTTTTGATACTATAGCATCCTGGTCAAATAAAATTTTTCAACATTATTTTCCTTCCATAAATTGAAGCCATAAACATGTCTAAAAAACATGCAATATAAAGGGATTGGTTGGGTAACAAATTTGATAATGACATCCTCAACAATTTGGAAAGATTCTTGTTGGACCATTGAGTAATTCTCTTCCACATTTTGTCACAAAGATGATTAAAAAAACACCTTTTTCCTACCTATCATAGAATACATTCCAAATATTTTCCAATTCCCAAGCATTCAAAAACACCAAGGAAACTTGAAATGTTGTCTAGGGCCAAGGATTATTCTTGGTAAGATTTCTGATTTTGTGAAGTTCATTGCAAAATTTTGGATTAGTATCATCACACAATCATCACTCATGCACATAGCTCAATAGGAGTTTAACATCTTCTAATATCGTCCCCCAAAGAAGAGGTTTCTCTAAATGCACTGAGAGAGTTTCCAAAACTGCCATCGATATAATAAAGTCAGGAAACTGGAGCTCATACTCCCCACCCTTGTTATACATTAGATAGTTAAACATGGCACGTTCATAGAAAACAAGATTTAAGATTTGCTCTTTATTTTCGTTATTTTTTACTTGACATTTAGGCCCTCTTATCAATAAATAAAAGCTATTTCACTTTGTTTCATTAAATTTTAAAAATTTGATTTTAATTTTTTAAAATTTAAAATTAATAAAATACCAACATTTCTTTAAAAAAAATCAAAATGATAGAATTTAAAAAGATAAACAAATTTCAAAAACATAAAAGAATACGACAAAACTTTCAAAATTTAATATACTAATATAAAACATAATGAACAAAAGAGTAATATTAACCTTTTTATTCATAAAAATCAAAAATAGATATTAGAAAAAATACAATAACATTTTTTTATTTACATAAATCTCCTAGTTATTTAATATTTACAATTTCTAATAATTAAAATTTTTTGTTTACATAATTTTCTTACTTCAGGATTTGTTTAGAAGAGAGATAATGCTTTTAAGGATAGGAACGAAATTAATGGTTTATTCATTGTTCATATTTGAACAATGCTTCTAAGTGTTCAAATAATTTGAAATTATCAGTTGGTCTCACAAGTCAGCATGGGATCCTTCACTAGTTAATTACATTGACCATCTTCACAAACTGAGGTTAAACCCACTGGATATTGATAATGATTACCATTCGAAAATAACACCTTAAATTAATCCAATCATTCCCAATACATTTGAGTTGACAGTCCTGCTGAATATTGTGATACCAGTTGAAAATTTAAATTAGCTTACTTTGTAATTAAAAGTGAAGACAATACCAAATTTCGTTTCACGATTATCAAACAGATAATTTGCTAAGCATTATTTGTTGTCAAAAAAACAAGAGACCAACAACAAACATTGCAAACACAGACACAAAAAAGAATAAATCCAATGTATTGAACCAAACATTGCGTGTCAGATTACAATTTTCAGCACCTGTTGTATCAGCCAGGGATAACTGTAAAAAAAATATTTATCATCATTCACGGCACTGTTCAGTTCAAACAGATGAACATTTAGGAGACACACCAGAATACCCAAAAGAATCGATTAAAAAAAGAGGGGAAAAAACAATATTGTAAATCAGTTTCGTAGCCTCAGACCGTCCTAGTTCAAAATTTTCCACACAAAAATGCAAAATTTTGCATTTCAGCCAAATCCAATATTTGCATCATTGGCTACAGTATTAATAAATAAATAATGACTAAGCAAATTGTAAGCTTGTAACAAACAACGAATAATATAATTGCAAAAAGAGATAAAATGGAGAACCTCGCAGAAGCAATAAAAATACAAATGAATTAGAAAAAAAAGGGAGCTAACGAGAAATTGAGAATGTGAGTAAGCGGCATCAGATCTTCCTATTCAATGAAATGATATTCATTGCACTCAAATTAAAGATTGAGTTCTCAACAATTTCGAAAGATTCATCATTTGGCATCTTATGCTGAAAGCATATAGACAAAAAACAAAATGATTTAGCGAAAACCCTAAAAATGATTAGAAGGATAAGATGGGGGAAGGCGAGGGAGACACAAGTGTAAACTAGGGCTTCACAAGATCAGTGGGAAGAAGCTTCACTTTATAGTGCTCGATGATATGGAAACGAAATCGGATGGCTGCGATTATTTGGGCTTGTTTAATTGGACCAGTGGCCCAATCTACGTTTTTCTAAAAGAATTCGGGCTAAAGAGGCCACTTACACAAAACACTAACTAAAATATGGGAATTGCAATAAGCAATTCAGCAAGTGCGGGAAGCAATTGTCACAATCCTTTGACAAATTTTAGTTGGATAAGTGTTGATCCAGAAAAAATAAAGAAAGAAAAAATGTTGTGAGGGTTTAGGCTAAAGTTTTCGGTGTACCAAAGTTTTTTTGTTTTTATTTATTTTTTTACTGCAAGTTTATTTGTTTTATACTTTTATCACGACTACTAACATGTTTAATTATTTAATTTTTTTTATAATTATAATATTGATATGAAATATTTATCAGTTATACTGAGAATTAATTTCTACTGAAAAATTTAAATAATTATCTTTACAAAATTTTTTCTCCCAATCACATTTTATTTATTCACAAAGTTTGAACCAAATACTTTATTTGAAGAAACAAATCCATCCTTGGCGATTTAGTTTGAGCGTGTATGTTGAGTTGAAGTTGTTTATTTGTTGTGTACTGTTGTCATTTTTTTTTTTCTTTAGCATCTTCCATTTTTTTTTTGGAAGTGTTGTTGGATATTTTTAATGAATAATCCTTTGACAGAAAATTTAAAAAAGCGACAATTATTTGCTCTCAACGTTTTGAAGTGCTGCACAAGCTAACCAAGCAAAATGTAACCCAATTTATGATAACACGAGGAGATATAAAATTAATTTAATGATAAAAAATAAATAAATAAAAGAATAGGTAGTAAGTTTGAATTATTTTAATAAGAAAAACTAATAAATTTATAATTAATATTTGTTGATGAAAAAAAGATGATAGCCTATTTTACATATAGTGAGTAATAGCTTGAAGAGGAAAAATAAAAATAAAATAATAGCAAGTTGAAATAACAGTTTGATAATGTACATATTGTTGTCTGCTAGTATGAACTTAACAATGTACCCGTTAGCAATATTTTCAAAAAAAAAATAAAACAAAAAGAATTGATGATACTTTCGACACTTTGTAAGTTATCAAACCCAAGCAAACTAAATGCATAATAATCTCCTCAGTGACATGTCAAATGAAACAATTAATTGCAGTAAGGTGGGAATATAAGCAAACTAGATAAATACTTTGATTAAGAGAGGAGGGTTCCATCAATGACCACTTTCAAAATAGAAAATGAAAAAAAGATGGACGTGCTTTCTAAATAGAGGAAAATAATTCATAAGTATGGCTCTAATCTTAAGCTTTATTCTATGTCACGGAAAACATCTCAACAACTTTTGACATGATGTATCTTAGACATACTACCTAATACAACTTTATTTTTATTTCACCATGTTTTGGACCATTCAAAATAGCCAACTCAACCAACTCTTGAAGTCTGAACTACAATCTTATGATCAATTTCATGCAAGTGCCTCACTAATCAATCAATAATTGCATCAACCTTTATTTATTCTGTAAACAATTTAAGCGAAATTATAATTAATTACACTTCTTCTCTCTTTTTTTTTTCTGAAGGTAATTACACTTTCTTCTCTTTCTATATGTTTGAACTATACAATTGTCACGTTTAGTTTTGAAAATTATATGTTTGAATTATACTAAGAAATAAAATGTGTTCCATTTTAGTCAATTCCAATATAAACACACACTTTAATGATGGTGAAAAAACTATAAATTAGCATCTTGTGTATACTCATTCTTTGCAGATTCTTGTTCCTGAATATTTTGTTACTGCTAACACATCGTTGACATTAAAATGAGATAACATACGACACTTATTAGTCTTGCACACGAGACAAACATAGGGAGTATTTTGTATAAAGATTTTTTTTATTTTATATGAGAATCATGAATTTATATGAATGACTAAATTTTTTCGTTAATCACAAATATTTTCACATAAATTTTTTGGAAATCAAAAAGTAACATAATATTTTTACCATGATATTTAATTATTTATCACATTAAATGATTTAATAAAAACAATATTTTTAGCATAATAAAACTTATTTTTTAATTAAGAAAAGTTAGACTCCTATCTCTCATGGCAATATTTTTGTGAGAAACATTGCCAAACATATTTCTGGAAATATTATTTCCTAGGAATATTATTTCTTACAAAACAAATCAAACATAAAAAAAACAAACATTTCCAACTTAGTACTAAAAATAATTGATATTTTACCATGTTTATTTTCTATGTTAATTGATTTTTTTTTAAAAAAATACTTGATATTTTTACTCATTGCATAGTTCGAGTAAAAATAATTGACATTTTACTGTCTTGTAATATATCATACCTAGTCAACAATATGCCTTCGGTTCAATATACATGTTTACATGACCGCTAGTTTTGACCATAAAATGCAGTTTTAGTTGTTTTCAATAGAATTGATTTTTTTGGTAATATTTTTTTATTTCTAAATTTAATTTTACAGTGAATGAAATTGATTGTTGGATAAGTATTTTTTTTTGTTGTTGTTGGGATAACTAATTATGAGTGCGAGATTCGAATTTTTTATGTTAAAATTTATTTTACCAAAATTTGAAACAAACTAATTCGTTTTTTTGTTGCTGATAAAAAAAAACTAATTCGTTTTTTATTTTTCGGTTTTAAAAGGAGGGCCTAGCCCAAAGAAATCTGGATTAACTCTAGTTTTACGAATTTGGGACTGACATTACTATCCAGCAGGGGAACAGAGGAGAATCCAATAACCCATGGCGAATAATATTGGTTTCACAAAATTAATTTAGTTAAAAATCTGCGTTAAATAAAGTAATAACTTTTAAATTTAAAATTTTCGAAACGAAAAATAAAGTTTAAATACAAATCACCTTATTTTAAAATAATTTCCATAAAAAAAGAATACAAACGTTCCCTCAAATTACTCATGTGACGTGTGGAAACGCGTTTGTTGAGTCTCCATCAAACCAAGATGTAAAGTTGTTAAAGTGTGTTGACTAATGGAGGAGTTTCCTAATACGTGTAGATTTTCAAATCAATTAGATAACAAATAAATAATAAATAATAAATAATAAACTATAGTCTATACAACATCATCTAGTAATAAATATTAAAAATAAAAGGAATAGAACGTAATCCAAAAATAAAGAAAAAAATAAATATTTATTTTAGTCTTGTAAAAAGTGAAAGTGTGATAAATTCATCCTTATGATAAAAAATTTAAATATAATTTTCAAATATATAAAAAATACAATAAATTAATCTTATTTTTAGATTTATGAAATTATTTTATAAATAAATTGTAATATTTAAAGATTAATTTTATATTAAATTATATTTTTATAATTAATTTAATATTAAATTATAAAATTAAGAAATCAATTTATGATTAAATTATTCATATAACTAATTTATTAATTTTTTACGTATTAAAAATTAAATTTGAATTTTCAATTGTGAATGATGAATTTATATCCTCTCACATATTCACTGATCAAAATCAGTATATTTTTTAAAGGAAAAAGAAAAATATCCGCGTCCGAACAAAGTTGACACGCGCAAGCCATTTATTTCACGACCAAAAGACGAAAAACAATTACAATTTACTTCAAACACGCACAACACAACCACATCATCGTCTTCATCGCTCTCCGACACTTGAACCTCTCATGTTGTTCCTCTAGAAACCTCTTCCGCTCCACCGTGGAATTTTCCTGCTTCTGTAGCACAAAACACACACACACACAAACTCTGCTTTAATATTATTCACGCCTGTCCTTGTCGTGGTGCTGGTTACAAGATAGGGTTTGCACTTTTTAATCAGAAACTAGCCATGACCAGGTACAGAAAACTACTGTGTTAGTTAAAAAACATTCATCGATTATTAGCAACTTTTTCAGTAGTAGTGTAGCCTTGTAGGTGAACTGTGTGTTAGGATTTTGAAGTTTGATTAATAGCCGTGTGTAGAAACTAGAAAGGTTAGTGATTGTTGTAGAATCAATGGTAGGTGTTGATCAGAGTAATATGAATATGAATCGAAATAGTGGTGTATTTGGTTCATCATCTGGGGGTGCTCTTAGACCCCCAAATCGATTGAATAATCAAATGGGTGTTGCTGAGAACCAGAACCAGAAACCCTATGGTATGCCACCCTCACACCCTAATACCAATATTTCACCTTCATCACCTTATCCTCAATTTTTGGGCTCCCAATCCCAATCCAATTCTGTTTCCCAGCGTTTGGGTTCTCCCAATTTGAGTCCTGCGTCGTCCCATTCCAGGTCTTTGTCTCAGCCCTCTTTTTTCTCTCTGGATTCCTTGCCCCCATTGAGTCCTTCCCCTTACAAAGAACCTTCCTTTTCCGACTCAATTTCGACCGACGTGTCTGCTGAGGAAAGCTTGCCTACCTCTCATGCCCCTTTGCCTAATCGGGGTCATGCGCTTCAGCTTGGCCATTCTCTTCCTCCTCGTAAAGGACATAGGCGCTCTAGCAGTGATTCCCCTTTAGGAATCGCTGATTTTATTCAGTCTGCCCCTCAGTTTGTTCCCTCTAAGACTTGGAGCAATCGTGAAAATTCGGCATCTAGGGGAGGGAACTCTGGTTTTGAGAAGCCGATTCAGTTAGTGTTAAAGGAACCGATTAAGGATATGGACCGTGTTGATGGTTTTGGTGGAGAACCTATGGTTGGGAGGAAAGAGGATGATGCACTGGATGATTTGTTTAGTGCATATATGAATTTGGACAATATTGATGGTCTCAATTTTTCTGGTATGGAAGATAAGGATTTGGATAGCAGAACTAGTGGTTCCAAGACAGTTGAGAGCAGTGATAACGAAGTTGAGAGTCATGCAAATGGCAAAGTGACTGGTTCTCAAGGGGCTAGTTCCCGCTGTTCTGAAGAGAGGAGGGAAGGAGTGAAGAGGAGTTCTAATGGAGACGTTGCACCTGGTTCCCGACACCGGAGAAGTTTCTCATTGGACAGCTCCATAGGAAATTTCCATATTGGAGATGAATCGCCTAAGCTTCCTCCTTCACAAAACCGATTTGGTCAACACTCTCCTAGCAGTTCAATAGATGGTAAGACATCTGAAACAAGCATGGAGTTTGGAAATGGTGAATTCAGCTCAGAGGAGCTAAAGAAAATAAAGGAGAACGATAAACTTGCTGAAATTGCCATGGCCGATCCTAAGCGTGCTAAAAGGTAATAATAGTCTTCTCTTTGACCGTCTTTATGTCCCTTTATTTTTTTGAGGGTTAAAAACTAATGCTGTGAAATATTTTTCTAGGATTTTGGCTAATCGTCTATCAGCTGCTCGCTCAAAAGAGAGGAAGATGCGGTACATTTCTGAATTAGAGCTCAAAGTACAAACACTTCAGACAGAGACAACCACATTGTCTACTCAGTTTACCAAATTACAGGTGTGTACGGTCTGAGTTGAGCCAATATTCCCTTTTCTTCAGTTTTTCAATTATATTTTATTGTGTTGAATAATGTTTGCTTCTAGCATTCATTTATTCTTTTCTTTCCTTTCTTTTGTTGTGCTTGTCTACAGATGGATAATTCAGAGCTGAAAAGTGAGAATAATGAGTACAAATTGAGGATTCAAGCCTTGGAACAGCAGTCCCAACTAAAAGATGGTATGCATATGCATTTCTCTTCTACTTTATCTATTAGCTCAAATCTGCTCTAGCTTGTTCCACCCAGTAAAGGGTGAACTTTTCCAACTTTATACAGAAATAACTTATATTTATCATCTGGTTCAATGATCTCTGATTTTCATTTAGTAAATGGATTTTATGTGTGATAACACGGTTCAATATTGTGTTGGTTCTCAACATGTAAATGGCTGATGTTAATTCACTAAAAGTTGAGTGATTTTCTATCCAATTATGTTCAAAATCTCTGCACAACTGCGCCTTTGAAATCTACCTGTCTGGTCTAGGAATTTGATTCAATCTTGCAGAATGCAAAGTACATTTGCACTAGTAGTCTAGTACCATGTTTTTCTAAAGTTCTTGTTTTGCATTTCATGGCCTCTTTAGAACTGCATATGAGAAAATGTTAGTGTAATTTTGCCAACACAGATGGTGTCACTTAAACTCTCTTGATGCCAAAATAGAAAGAAAAAGAGAGAGAGAACACGATACTAGGAAGGGAATTCTGATAGTCAAGGTTCAAATGTTCTTTTTATTGTACATACTAAAATAATAGAACTCTTTATATATGATGTTTCGATTCTTAATGGAAAATAGTTGAAAACTACACTAATTTCGTTATTACCACAAAACTTCTGTTGTCTTCATGCCTAATGCCTTTATCAGCAGTGACTTCTTTACTAGATGTTTCTTTGTAATGCAATTATACACTGTAAACTTGTATCTCCAAGACCAAGGCATTGGCAATATGTTTTTAGCAGCTTGAACTTGTAACTCAATATGTATCTCCATTTCATCAGCCTCTCCCTTCTAAAATGCACTGTACTGCCTTGTTTTTGTGCTGGAGATGAATACTTTAGCTGTGCTATCCATCATTTGTGTGCTTGTTTTGGCAGCTCTGAATGAGACCTTGGATGCTGAAGTGCGGCGTTTAAGACGCACAGTTGCAGAACTTGGTGGAGAGTCTCTTCTCTCAAGTCGCATGGCTCAACAGCTTGCTATTAGCCAACAAGTGTTCCAGTTACAGCACCAGCAGCACCCTAACCAGCTTAGACATGTTCAACTGGACAATAGCCATTCCCAGGAGCAGACACAGACTCAGTCACAGTGCCACAATGGCAAAGCTACTGCCTACTGATTAGCACTCTGATACCATGTATGCTCAATGTTTGTGATATGAATCTGAATAGGATATTGCATGACCAAACAAGCTCAAGTAAAAAAAAAAAAGACTCGATTCTAAGAGAGGACCCGTTAACAAAAAGAAAAGTTCAAAAGATACAAGAGGCAAAAGGAGTCTGTGAATGCAATTCCTATCTAATAAGGTTGTAGTTCGACTTGTGCAAGCCCAAGGATATGATTATATGAAGACTCAAAATAGTGTATAATTGTTAACTTTATTGCCTAAGATTTGTAGTTATTATTTGTAAATCTAATGATGATTTGAGATAGATTTCATTAGAATTTATGATTGATTTTATTAAGATTTGTTTTAATTGATTTTTTAAAATTTGTTTCGTCTATTAAAATGAAGATTCTATCATTTGTTTGGATATGTTTCTTATTATTATGATTTGTTTTCTATTTTTCTTCTTCTATCATTTAAACTCACAATTGTTTAAATGAATTAAGAGCTTTCATCTGGCTCATGTAATTTAAGTTAGATTTTGAATGAAATATCAAATATGAGTTTCTCCAAATTGTTAAGAGTTTTTTTTTTCTGCAACAAATAGTTTTATGATTTTATAAGGCAATTTGTGTTGTGACTATCAAAATCTTATGAATTATTATTCACTTATTTATATTTTAAGTGTGATGTCAATATTTTTTTATTTAAAAAATAATCCTATTTTCTAAACTTGAATTTCTCAAGTTGATTCATGTTTGTTTTAGCATCAGCTTGCCTGCATAAGTATGTTCATTTCTTATTTAGTTTATAGTTTTTTCTTCCTCAGGCTTTCACCCATCTATATTCGGAAGAGTTTTCATTCTACTTGATTTTGTCATCTTTATATCCTGTTTGGTAGAAAGTAGATAGAAAGGATGCGAAGAAATATGTGAAAAATAAAGTAAAATTTAAAAGTATTTGATTAAAAAGAAATACAAGAGATAGAGATATAAGTGTAAATATGTGAGAAATAATAAATAAGTCTTACCATGATTTAAATTACTCTCTTAATGGACAATAATTTAGCATAATTACATAGCATAAGTACTGATTATTGTACATTTGAACATCATCTAAAATGTGTCCACCCAACAAACATGATTATGTAAATATAATTAATTTTTGTTTTATAAGTGATTAATTACTATTAGATATTTCAATAACCTTATAACTTTATCAACCCATTGTAAGATAATTTATCATCTTAGATATGTTATATGTTAACGGGTTGAATTAATTTAAAATGATTGTTTTAAGAGTCAATAAATCTATCATATATTATGTATTGTGATTGGATGATGTGTAAAATATTTTATATTGTCAATCAATAAATTTTTTTAGAAAAATGTAATAAATAATTATATAAAAATAAAAAAATATAAAGCAATATACATTATAAGATAGATAGATATATTGATAGAGATATGTACTTTATGTTGTATATTTAAGATAATTTTAGTTCATTACTATTGATCCAAGTATATAACTAATTGTTTTTTTCGATGACGCGAGATCATGTAAACTTTCGGCTGTAATATGTATTTGAATTTACACTAAGATTATTTGAAATTATGTTGAAATATCAACTAATATGATTTTACATACTTAATGAGTGTCGCTTAATTGACGGATTCAGCTGTTGTCCATTTCCTAAAGGAATAGACATCTTCATTTCTTTTCATCCTCATGTGACACCTAGTCTTACAACACTTCAAAGGCTGAGATTCAATTTCCTACTAATTTTGTAAAGAAAAAAATTGAACACCTTTCCTTTCCCTTCAACAGCTAGGCTCCTCTTTTTTGTTTTTGAGGATACGCCTTTCTCATTGCTGCCACAAGCCTATCTATTTTCTAAAGACCCTTAATTCCTATATCTACTATACTCTCCTTTTCCACAAAAGTTTACTCCTCATTAAGAATTTCCCTCTTTGCCAGGAGAGCTTCCCATTAGAGATTTATAAACTTCGCATTGAAGATTTATTACCTGACTTAACCAAGTATTGGAATAAATATACATTTGCTAATTTACAATACATTTTCTCAATATCAGTCCTCCAAAGCTATATTTGTGCTTGTCACGAGGATACCTTTTTTGACCAATTCAACTTTGGTGGAATGATGGTATTTTTTTTATATTTAGTTTACACTAAGAATATTTTTTAATAGATAGGCAAAGACTAATTTTTTTTAAGTGCATAAGTTATCGAAATGAGTTTTTATCTTTTTTAATGCAATTTTCATATACATGATTAGAAATTTGTGTTATTTATCAATTGTGTTGAACCCTTGTGGACACTTTGTAGGTAATTTTTATTTCTAACAAATGGTTTGAATTTTATTTACTATTTTCAATTTTTGTTTACTTAATTATTTTTTCAACGACTGCTAGTGCTAACTAGTTACCAAAGCATTTGGTACGAAAAGCCGACGAAGAAACCAGACTAATCGCAAAGGGATGACCATTTATGGGTACTTACAACTAAGAAGATTATTTCTTTTTTCTATTTAAAGTGTGTTTTTTTAAATCTTGGTACAAGAATAAGAAATATAATTAAAATTTTCATTTTTATTAAAATATTTCTATTTTTTAATCTCATTATTAATTTTTTTGTGATGTATTATTATTATTATTATCATTCACTCTTTTCAGTTTTACAATAAATGTGTCAAATAATTTAAAATTCAGTGAAAACAATGATATAATTGATGAGATAATAGTTAGCATCGTCTTATTTTTCTAAAAATAAATTGACACTTGAAAAAAATAAAAATAGTATTACACTTTTCAATAAAGTGGTCGGCTAAGAATTCATAAAATTCGTTTTTGTACTAAAGAATATTTTTCTTTATAAGCCTATAATTATTTTAAATTGAAACGAGTATTGAAGACATGCATTACTTGTTATAATATGATGCACATAACTTTTTACGTTGGATGCGAATAATGGTTCGTTCATCTATTTATGAACAAGATGTATAAATTGATCTGCGCACACTAACAAATATCAAAATATATAATTCATCTTTTTTTTTAATCGGATGGAGATCGTTTTGTAATTGGAAAAATATGTTTTTTATTACCTATAGTTTTTGTCTAATATGGTTGAAGACTTTCAAAATATATAATTCACACACACACACACAATGGAGACGCAAATAATAGAACCAGTAATTAATGGTCAATAAACATAGTGCATAGTGCATAGAGCATAGTTGCATACACAAGTCATTATCAACTTTCTTGTGTGTTATAGTGAATGTACCAACGTGTGCTACGTTGTCGGTTTCTTTGCCACTAGGTAAAGATCACTTTTCTTGTGCATCGTTATTCCTGGTTTCATTTGCGTGTCCAACATTTCTTCCTTGTCGAACCCTTTAGCCACTTCCCAATCAAACGTGTGAATGAGATTAGCAAGAGAAAGCTCAACATTCATAATTCCCATGTGCTTCGCAGGACACATTCTCCTTCCAGAACCAAACGGGATCACCTTAAACTCATCATTCCCCTTTAACTCCATCGAACTCTCAAGGAACCTTTCGGGGAAAAATTTCTCAGGCTCTTCCCAATTCTCAGGGTCCCTTGCTATGGCCCATGCATTAACATGCACTATAGTTTTGGCTTGAATTTCGTACCCTTCTATGTTGCATGTTTCCATTGTTACCCTTGGCAAAAGTAGTGGTGAAGGTGGGAATAATCTTAATGTCTCCTTCACCACTGCTTTGAGATAAGGAAGGCTTTCGACATCATCTTCGTTTATGAAATCTTTGTCACCGAATAGATTTCTCACTTCTCCTTGAACCTTGCTCATCACATTGGGATTCTTCAACAGTGCATTCATTGCCCAAACTATTGTCGCGGAACTCGGGTCTGTTCCTGCTATAAAGATGTTCTGCACGCGCGTATACGTATACGCACACGTATCGTATATGCACAAATATAATTAAATAACCTGGCCCTACTTATTGAATTAATTGTATCCAAGTTTTATATGTGAATATGACTTCTTATTTAACTCAATTCCAAAAATTAATTCAACAAATAAAATACATTAATTAATATAAAATCTGATTCATCGTTCTTATCCTATGGAATGAGAACATAAAATTTGTACGTGTAAGACTAAAAATACAGGTAAGGTAAATCAATAGACCTATTATCAACAACTACTAACTATTCAAATAGGTTATATAACTTCTTATAGCATGTTTGTTAACATGATGAGTTACACGTATTCATCATAAGTCTAAGCAACAAATAGTTACTTTTGT
This sequence comes from Glycine soja, assembly GCF_004193775.1. Lineage (NCBI taxonomy): Eukaryota > Viridiplantae > Streptophyta > Magnoliopsida > Fabales > Fabaceae > Glycine > Glycine soja. Next base: position 41,345,619 of record NC_041018.1, read on the forward strand.
ATGTTGATTTTATCATGATTTAATTTCTACCGCTAATCTAAATATATTATTAGATATATATATTAGGTTAATTTGGGTTTAACTTAATTAATTAACCCAAAAACTAACAAATAAGATGAGAGCTACCCTTCATCATTTGTATATATGACAATACTCCAACATTATACAGTTATACATAAAAACAATTTATGTAAAAAGAAACAGAGAAGAATGCTTGAATGAGTAATTTACCATGAGCACGGCTTTTATGTGGTCGAGAGTGAGATCAAAGGTGAAGGAACGATCATCAAGTAGCTGGAGAAGAATATCAATAATATCTTTGACTTCTTTGTTGTCATTATCTTTTTTACCACTCTTTGCCGAATCCATGTGATCATAGATGAATCGTTCGTAGCACGCGTCCAACTCCTTGAACGTTTTATCAAGCCGCGATAGAATTCCCGTCACTCTATCAACCCACTTTCCTATAGGCGGAAAATAATCCGAAAAGAAAAACTCCGAAAGCAACGCTTGAGCCTCGTTGAGCAGAACCTGCAACCTGCTCCTCCGGTTTCCCAGTACCTCATCAACAACTACTTCCTCGTACTCACAACCGTAACTTTTCCCCAACGCGATTCTGCATATCAAAGAGTTCGTGAAAGACATCAAAGTTTCGGTCAAGTTCACGACAGTACCCGAAGCTTCGTGTTCCGACAGTTTCCGAACCATTTTTGCAACCTCGTTCTCTCGAATTGGTCGAAAGGACCGAACGCGTTGCGCGCTGAAGAGGTGAACGATGCAGAGTTTCTTCATTTCTCTCCAGTACGGGCCGTACGGTGCGAAGCCCATGTCCAACCCGTCGTAAGAGAGCTTTCTCGGGCCCACGAAGAGAGGCCTGGAAGCGAAGTTGAGGTCGTGGGTTTTCAAGATTTGTTCGGCGATTCTGGCCGATGAAACCACGACGGTTTGCACGGCGCCGAGGCGAAACGACATGAGAGGACCGTGGAGTTTGGCGAGTTGCCATAGGCAGAGATGTGGGGATGAGTTGTGGAGTTGGTGAAGGTTGCCGATGAGAGGAAGAGGTGGAGGACCTGGTGGTCCTCTTGGAGTGTTGTTTCTTTTGTGTGTGTGGGTAATGAAGAGAACAATGGAGATGACTATAGACAATAGAGAAAGAAGAACAAGGATACCCATTATACAATTAACAATACCACTTCACCATGGTTTTAAATACCGAACCCGATGAGACACTCCTCACATGAGTCATTGATTAGATATCACTGTCTTTTATTTTTATTATTATTATAAGATTTAAATTTAAAATTATGTTGGTTATTTTTTATAGGTTAAATTATAATTGTTTTTTTTAATTTTTAAAATATTAGAATTCTGAAAATATATTTGATTTGATTTCTTATTTTTAAGAGAAAATGTATTTTTAGATTTGCTTAAGCATTTTTTCATTTTACTTAAAATGGGGATCCTGCTTTCAACTGAAAATAAGATTTTATTAATTTTTGTTTGGGAAAATATTTTTATCAAAAATATTTTTAAAAATCCAACCAAACGCATTTTTATCACTATTTTATATTTTTAATAAAAATAAAAAATAACCAAACCAAACACGGCCCGAGAGATCAAAATTACAATTTAAACTTTTTTATAAGACTCAATCTATAGTATTCTTTGTTTTTGTTATTTTTAGACTAAAACATCTCTAATTAAAAGAGAGAGAAAATGTATTAACAATCAATTAGAAGGGATAAAATGATGTTAATGATAAGGATAATTTTTAAAAAGTTATAAATTTAAGACAAATCTATTTTCATCGATTAACTTAACTATTTTTTGGTGAAGTAGGTAATTAGATCCTTTAAATAGGAACAAAGGGGTTAAAAAGTTTCAAAATTTTATAACCTTCCTGTTAGGGGGTCGTTCAAATGAAATCCTAAGTTGAATATTCAATTATTTTCTTTCGATTAAGAATGACAATGCAACAAGAGAGATCTGTTTTTGTTAATGTCAAAAACATGGGATCGATTGAAGGATTAATAAAGGGTATAGATTCGATTCAATATATATAAGAAAAGGGATGTCTAGTATTGTTGAATAAGATGATTCGAAAGTAAAATAAATGGAATGAACAAAGTAACAGTTACAAAATATGAAGGAGTGAGTTGGCGTGTTAATATATCTATTTCGAAGACCAATTATTTGTATTTTGCTGTAAATAGGCTGATGTACTATTTGTATTCGGTTACACAAATATTTGCATACGTTCTGTATACCAAACTCTTTGTCATGCTCATGGCTTTGCCGTTCGATAGAAACATGTATATTATTGTCTATTTCTGAGTATATTCTTCCAATACCATCTTCTCCTTTCAATAACACCGTCTTTTATCTATATCTCACTCTCGTGCCTATGACTCATTCTTTATTGTTTTCGAATATTTATGTTTCGTGTTATATTATCGTGAATGCATTAATGAATTCATAAATGTGGTCAATGCAAGTGTTCTTTTATGCTTGTTCACAAAAAGTATTTATGTTTAAACAAATCAATTATTATAACTTAAATACTTGTTTTATATATACTTATTATAAAAATTGTTCTTATAATAAGTTTATGAGAAATACATTGTTTGCTAGTTTGAATACAAAGAATCCTAAAAGTGTTTTGATTTACTATTAATTAATCCTCAATTTAAACTCTTATTTGTTAATTTAATATTTTTTGAACCTAATACCAAAATTTTCAATCAACAATTCCTAAAAAAATCCTTTAAAAAATTACATTGAATATTATTTTGACAACAAGATTTTAACATCTCAACGTCATTCAGATTATAAAAGAAACAATATTTTATTGTAATTTTTATTTTGTAGTTTAGTTGTTAATCACTGATTATAATAATTATTATTATTAGCTAACAGTATAAATATAAAATTGGTTAATATCACAACAACTAATAGTGTTAGTTTAGGGGTGGAGTGTGTGATATTAACCAATTTTATATCTATATTGTTCGCTAATAATAATAATTACTATAATTAGTGATTAACAATTAAACTACAAAATAAAAAAATAAGTTGTTGCGTATATAAGTATGATTATTTTTGTTTCAGAACTGGTTTAAAAAAAATAATTCTGGTTGATGAAGATGACAAAGAAGTAGGGGCCATTTTTTTTATTAAAATTTTATTTAAAAATCATGTGCCTAACATTTTAAATGGAGTTAGCACAAAGTAGGAAGGAAAAAAATTAAGGTGCATGTGTAATTCGAATAAACCTCAAGGAATTTTTTTATTATAAATAATTATTATTCATTCATTTAAATTTGTTTTTCTTATGTATTTGAAAGGAGTTACTTTTTTTATAAAAAAATTATCTTATTTTTGCACGTTTGATTAGAGATAATCGTTTTTATGATAGACGTCATAGGATTCTAATATCTTTACTATGTGTAGTCAACTCTTAAACCTAAATTTTAGTTTCAAATAATTTTTTTAATGTTTTCCATTAATAAACCTTGGTTGCGACTATCTATTTTTTAATTGTTTTTATTGTTATGTCATTACTCCAATTGTGATAATATGAAAACAACATAAGAAAAATGAATGAAAACAATTAGAGAAATAGATATTACTTATTGATTAAAATTTATTTTATTACAATTAACAACCTTTTTCTTGAAGATTCTTGTAACAACTTATTTCTTGTTTTGACATTCTTGCAAGCAGGAATTCATCACAATATTGGTCGAAAGATCACGAACATCTGACAAGAAAAATTAATCATAAAAAACATGTGAAAACATAACTAAATAAATTATAAATAATGATTATAAAACCTTAAAAAGAGGTTGATGTTATAAGAGAATAAATACCATTGTTGATGTTAATGGACTTGATTAAGGCACAACTAGTAAAGCAATCCTTAGCAACGGACACATCATGCTTACAATTTGCAGTGCATTCTTTAACACATTTGTCATACCATGGTTCAACTGGTGCTAAAGCTGCACATTGTACTCTGCATGCTTGTGGACAAGTAAGTCTATTAGTCTCACTGATTGACTCAACTTGCACAAATGGAGGATTGTAATTATTAGCTTGTGCGAACCCTAACATAGACATGATCATAATCATAACTCCAATAGTGTTCATCTTATTTTTTTCCCTTAACTCTTCTTTAAGTCTACACAAACTACTTCAAAAATGCTGTGATGTTTAAAGAAAAATAAACATCAATTTATAGGCATTGAATAATGTATGTTAATGTGATAATGTGATTTGATGATCGGGAAGATGGGCATAAGAAGAAAGTCATGGGTTTAACTACAATTTTAGTCATCTTATTTTAGAAAATCCATAATTTTGGTGTCTTATTTTAAAATAAAAACATTTAGTCATCTTATTTCATAAAATATGTAATTTTGATCCAATTTTTAATTTTGTCTATAGTTATTTCTTTTAATTCTTACATGTAAATTCATTAAACCATTTTTTATGGTACCTTATAAGAATATGTTAGATATAAGATCCAATTAGACAAAAATAAAAGAAATAAAACACCGACAAAACTGAGAATTAGATTTAAATTACGAATTTTCTAAAATAAGGAAATCAGATGTCTTTACTTAAAGTGAAGAGACCAAAATTGTAATTAAATGAAATAAAAGATCAAAATTGTATTTAAAAAAAAATAATACATGTAAAGTAGATTTGACTCCTCAACAAATTTGTGCATCAATCTCTTTCAAAATGTTGCATCATATCAATTTAACTCATTTTTATCAACAAAATATATACATATATTATATATGTAAAATCAATGATAGCCTAAACGTGTATTATCGGTCATAATATCTCTTATCATAATAAATTGACTAAAAAGTTAACAAAAAATAAATGTATAAAAATAGTTATAGACAAAAATGAATTATAAAATATAATGTCAGTAATATAGGAAATATTAAATTATATAATATTTGATAAACATAATAAATATGTCATTAATAAAATTAAATATGTACATTAAATACATGCATTCAATAAAAATAACATTAAATGCATACATTAACTATGTATATTAAATACATGCATTCAATAAAAATAACATTAAATACATACATTAACTATGTATATTAAATACATACATTAAATATATGTATTAAATGCAATAAAAGAAGACATACATTTAATACGTATATTAAATACACATTAAACCATTTATTACATTTATTAAATATATTATATTTCATACACTCTTTTTTGTCATGATGATATTGGTGCATAGTATTTATATACTATCAGCTTTGTCAGATGATTAGTTTTCTTCGTTGATGTTAGACAATAATTCAAATTCGAATTTTCAAATTCTAGTATAGTGTTTATATTTTAAATCTGAAACAATGTTCATCTGAACTTAAAATGATAGGGATGAAAGTTGTCTATCTTGGTTTTGTTGTCACATATTTCAACATCGGTTGCAACAAATATAGTGAGTTTATTTAAAGCACATACTCAAACAAATAAACACGTTAAAAACACAAGATGAATTGTATGGCACAAATATTTTTCTTTTTTTTGGGTATTGTGTCTATGTATTGGTACATTGGTTCCTAAGTTTTTGGAGGTCCTCTTTCTTTGTAACTTATGAGTTTCACTTTCATTTTGTTTTAAAAAAAAACTTTCAAATTGATGAAGATGAAAAAGGAGTAGCAGACATTTTTTGTCTAAAATTTTATTTGAAAATCATGTGCCTAACATTTTAAATTTTTAAAATTTGGCTGTTTAACAAGACATTTCAACTAGTTTCTAAATTTTTTAATAGCTAAAAAAGCTCATTTAATTGTTTGGTAATCAAACCTTTTTAGTAGCTTATAGCATTTTTTGATACACTACTTAGTTATGTTTGGCAAAACTAATTTTTGAAGTAGCTGAAAAATATAAAATGATATAAAAATAATAAAAACATGATTTATTTAAAATAGGCAATGAGGAAAATGAATAAATATATCAAGAATATAAAAGTAAAAGAAAATATAAAAAGCTAGAAACTAACGTCTTAAAAATACTACTTCAAGTATCGTTTCAAAAAATGTTAGATACTACTAAAAAATCTTGTTTAACAAATATTCAAATAAGTTTTTCAGCTAATAAAAAAATGCTAGCAACTAGCCAAAATACCTTGTCGAACATAACCTTGAAATATTATTTTTTTTAAAATGCTAATTTCTAACTTCTAACTTTATTTCATTCCTTTTATCCTTAATATATTTATTAGATTTTCTGCTTACTTTTTAAAAGTAAATTATAATTCTATTATACTTTAGTCACTTAACATCTTTTAATTAGTTCAACAACTAGTTTTACTGAATATTTATAATATAATAAATTAGTTTTTCAACTTATAACTTTTAGCTTCTCATTAGCTTTTTAACTAGTTTTAGTGAACATAACCAAAATAGGAGAGAAAAAATTGAGATGTATGTATAATTCAAATAAACCCCACGATATGTTATTGTAATCTTCTGTTAAAAATGATGAATTGGGGATAAAAAGAACACAAGAATTTGTTGCACCTATATAATATTTAAATATTGCGATAAATATTGTAGATAAATTTTGATAGATGAGAATTTGTCCAATCTAAATCACAATCATTATTTGATTGATGCATGCATTTTGTTAAAATTCTTGATTGAATATTATTATATTTATAATAATTGCATTTATTTTATATTGCATAAATCTAGTTAATATGTTAGATAACCGATTTAACAAAAGCGATACCCGATTTGAAACCAATTAGTGATTGTATTAGTCTAATGATACAAATAACTTTGGACAATAACCATTTTTAAGAAAAAAGTTATAATCAGTAAGAATTTTAGTATATATTAGTGACTTTTATAAATTTGTGAATAACTTAATTAAACGCCAATTAACAAATTAATGAGAAAATGAATATTTCTCAAGAATCATAATTAATGGGTAAGGAAAATTATGAAAATGGAAAATGATATTTATTTTATTTGTATGGAAACACAGTTAATAGGTCTATAAAGGATTGTCTCTGATGTTAAATTCTACTTTTTTTTTCACTAAAGAAAATATTGCAGATCAATTAGGTATTAATTTTTTAAAAAAATCAATGTCTTTGATTAGCATTTAATGGCTTGCTAATGATAGAAATGTTTAATGTTGGAATTAACACTTGACTATTTAAAATTCAAATTTTATACTTTCCAAAATCTAAGATTTTGTTTTTAATTAAATGTGGAAAATTTAACCATTAAATATAGATAGAGTAAATTACACTTATATTTTCTCAAAACTTTGAACTTATTACACACATATCCCTTTAGTAAAAAAAAAAAATTTCACCCCTTACCAATTCCGTTAACTAACGTGTTTATTTTGAAGTGAAAGGTCCAAATAGTCATTCTTACTTGACCTGAAAACAGTATTATTGTCTCTGAAATTAGAAAATCCCAATTGTGCTCTGCTAAGGTTAAGTGGATGAGGGTTTGATGGTGGTGGGTGGCTACAGTTTGAATTTCTTGGTATTTTCTTTTTGTTCGGATGATATAATGGATTAAAATGTTTGAACGAATGGATTTAAATTTGATATTTGGAATGAGAAAATTAAAGAAATCAGTAGCAGAAAATGGTAATTTTTGGGATGAAATTTCATTAGTCTTGTGAGATTCTACAGCAGAAGACAAGTAGAAAATGATAGAAAAAGAAAAGAAAAAAATATTTTATCAAAAAAGAATAAAAAATGTATTTTAAAAATACCAGTTTATCCTGTTTTCTCTCTTGAATCTCAGCCACCGAATATTTTATGAATATATCCTACGGTGTATTCACTTTGGATTCATTAGTTTTGTTTAAAAAGATAACATTCATATTTGATCTAACCTATTGCAACAGAGGATGCTTCTTTGAATATGTACAACAAGAAATCGTGTCTTGTAATCCGTTTGTAAAAAAAAAAAAAAACAATAGATTCACGTCAAGCAAAAGCTACAAAGAACAGTTTCAATGTTTTATTTATTTGCAGCATTTATTTATTTTTACAATAGCTCCTATGTTTTTTCTCAAATCTAATGTGAATAGAACAGTGAGACTTTAGATAGGCAACTGTATCCAAACACAATAGAACTCAGTTGTGATGAGTTGATTTATAGATTATTTAGATCTTAACTGATTAATGAAATAAATATTGTACAAAGTTGTGAAAGGAGTTCTCTGATTTAGAGACAAGGTGGAGAGTTGTTGATTGAAGTGTCTTAATATCAAATTTTTTTCCCCTCTTTCTATCACATCATATTAGTATCTTTATTTTTATCTCTTTTTTTCTCTCAGGTGCCTAAAAGCATTAGAATGTCTAAATACCTTTTTCCTCCCAAGTATACTTTTCACAGAAAATTGGTGAAAGAGCAAACATTACACGGTTAAACTAACTCTAATACCTAGTCTCAAAATAGGGATAAAAGATTTGCATAGGTAGCATTTGGCTCACTTTTTCTGTTAATTCTTAAAAGAAAAAGTCAGGCTAAAACACAGTTAAAAATGCTTTTAAAGTAAAAGTATTTTTTTTCTTCAAATGAACAAAAGCCCAAAAAAAAAACTAATTAATATAGTTTCTACTTTTAAGAACACAAAAGAAGCTAAAAAATAAGACCAAACACTACTAAATTTGAAATTGAACTTCATGTTGATCTGAATTGATCTACCCACATATATGAATGAATGATTCTAAAGATCAACTTAGAACAAACAAAAAGCAAAGTTAATAAAACACGGGTTGACAAGAAAATCCATATGAAATCATACTTGCAACTGTAACAGCAACGACCAAGTCATACTCAACAAGTACTAAATGAACCAATCTTTTTTAACAACCAAAACTGTGTCAATTGAATAATAGTCACCGAAAATTTCTTCAGACAAAAAATACCAAAAGATTGGTCGGCTTAAATAGCTATCAGTTTTAACTTATGGCTAGAGAATACACAACTAACCAACAACGTGTACAACACCAATGGGATGACTGTAACAACATTCTACTGCAAGAACTCTCTAGGATCAGTAACATAACCGGTCAATGCAGATGCAGCAGCTGTATATGGGGAAGCCAAATAGATTTGACCTTCCTTGTGTCCCATTCGGCCCGGGAAGTTCCTGTTCGTAGTTGAAACACAAACCTGCACAACCAGCGTGTAAACAATGGAGTAAATACTCAGATTCTCAATCTCATCACTTATGTAGAAAGCATACAAAAGCAACCATATGGCAGATGAACAACCATTCATCACATAAAAAAAATATGACAGTATTGCTTGCTTGAACATTCTGAAGCACACATCTTTATAATCTACAAAGATCTATAGAACTCCAAGATATAAAGAATTGTATGTAATACTATTATAAAGAGCACACTTCTCATGGCCTTCCATTTTATTAAATAATCACCAAGAAAATTGAAGTAATGTTTAGTCTATAACTTTTTTTAGGCTTCTTTATTGCTGTGTCAAATACAATTCTAGGAAAGATTTTAAAAATAAGGTTTAAATGTTTAATACATCAGGCAGTCTTTGAATTTTTAGGGAAATTTTAATTGAGTTCTTGGGATTAGTTTACAATTTTGTATTGAACTTTTAATACATCAGGAAGTCCCTAAACTAAAACTATGTAATTGGGTCCTTGATCTTCTACAATTTTTGTAATAGAGTTCATAGGATTAGTTTACAGTAGCTTGAAACCACCAGAAAAGTAACAATTTGTGTTGATTTTACTAAATTCAGAGGGATCTACAACAACAACAACAACGCCTTATCCCACCAGGTGGGGTCGGCTACATGGATCAACTTCCGCCATAATGTTCTATCAAGTACCATACTTCTATCCAAATCATTAAGTTCGAGATCCTTTTTGATAACCTCTCTTATAGTCTTTTTGGGTCTTCCTCTGCCTCGAATTGTTTGCCTTCTCTCCATCTGGTCTACTCTCCTCACTACAGAGTCTACCGGTCTTCTCTCTACATGCCCAAACCACCTAAGTCTATTTTCCACCATCTTCTCTACAATAGGCGCTACTCCAACCCTCTCTCTAATAGCTTCGTTTCTAATTTTATCCTGTTGAGTCTTACCACACATCCACCGCAACATCCTCATCTCCGCTACACCTACTTTATTCTCATGTTGGCTCTTGATCGCCCAACATTCTGTTCCGTACAAAATCGCCGGTCTTACCGCAGTCCGATAAAACTTTCCCTTTAGCTTGATCGGTACCTTTGCATCACATAACACCCCCGATGCTTTTCTCCATTTCATCCATCCTGCTTGAATGCGATGATTCACATCCCCTTCAATTTCTCCATCATCCTGTATTACAGACCCAAGATATTTAAACCGTGTGACTTGAGGGATAATATGGTCTCCTATTTTCACCTCTGAGTTAGAAACCCTCCTTCTTTTGTTGAACTTACATTCCATATACTCCGATTTGTTTCTGCTTAGGCAAAAGCCATGTGTTTCTAGAGCTCGTCTCCAAGTTTCCAACCTCTCATTCAACTCCTCCCTCGACTCTCCAAGGAGGACTATGTCATCTGCAAAAAGCATGCATCTCAGCGCTATCTCTTGGATTTGTTCCGTGAGGACATCCAGAATTAAGGTAAAAAGGTAGGGGCTAAGGGTTGACCCTTGATGCAAACCAATTGTGATGGGAAAATCGTCTGACTCTCCACCCTGTGTCCTAACACTAGTCGATACCCTATCATACATATCTTGGATAGCTCGAATATATGCAACCCTAACCCCTTTCTTCTCTAGAGCTTTCCACAAAATCTCTCTAGGCACTCTATCATACGCTTTCTCCAAATCAATAAAAATCAAGTGCAAGTCTTGTTGGTCCATGCGATATTGCTCCATCACCCGCCGTAATAAATAAATCGCTTCCATGGTCGACCTTCCCGGCATGAAACCAAATTGATTCTCAGTAACTTGAGTCTCCTTTCTTAATCTCCGTTCGATCACTTTTTCCCATAATTTCATAGTATGACTCGAGCTTGATTCCCCTATAATTTGCACAATTTTGTATATCCCCCTTGTTCTTATAGATTGGCACTAACGTGCTTCTCCTCCATTCCTCCGGCATGCGTTTTGACCTCATAATTTCATTAAAGAGTTTGGTGAGCCACTCAAGACCTCTATCTCCAAGAGTTTTCCACACTTCAATAGGTATGTTGTCTGGCCCCACCGCCTTACCGTTACTCATTCTTTTCAACGCTTCCTTTACTTCCTGTTTCTGAATCCGACGATAGTACTTATAGTTCCGGTCCTCTTCTCTTGTGTCTAGACTGCTAGAGTCATATCCATATCCATCATTAAATAAGTTGTGGAAATACGCCTTCCACCTTTCCTTGATATCTTTTTCATGCACTAAGACTTTGCCTTCTTCATCCTTAACACACTTTACTTGATCCAGGTCTCTAGTCTTCCTCTCTCTACCCTTAGCAAGCCTATATATAGATCTTTCTCCGTCCCTGGTTCCTAGAGCTTGGTATAGTCCGTCAAAAGCTTGGGCTCTTGCCTCACTCACCGCCTTTTTGGTTTCATTTCTAGCTATCTTATACTTATCCCAAGTTTCAGAATTTCTACACCTAGACCACTCCTTGAAACACTCCTTTTTTACTCTAACTTTGCTCTGAACACTTTCATTCCACCACCACGATTCTTTACCCCTAGGTCCAAAACCTCTAGATTCACCCAACGTCTCTTTAGCCACTTTAATAATCTCTTGGGACATCTTGTTCCACAGATCATTTGCACTTCCTTGTGATTGTCCACACCATCCCTCCCATATCTTTTGTTGGAAGATTCCTTGTTTCTCACCCTTCAAGTGCCACCATTTGATCCTTGGTGCTACCATAGGACTTCTTCTCTTTGCCCTATCTCTAATTCTTACATCCATAACCAAAACTCTATGTTGGGTAGTCAGGCTCTCTTCCGGGATAACTTTACAGTTCAAGCAATACTTCCTATCAGACTTCCTGATAAGGAAGAAATCTATCTGAGAACATGTCCCTCCACTTTTGTAAGTGATAAGATGGTCCTCTCTTTTCTTAAACCATGTATTGGCTATAGAAAGATCCAAAGCCTCCGAAAACTCCAAGATGGATTTACCCTCCCCATTCATCTCCCCTAGGCCAAAACCCCCATGCACCCCCTCAAAACCTCTAGCCACGCTACCTACATGTCCATTGAGATCCCCTCCTAGGAAAACTTTCTCTCCTTGGGGTATATCCTGAAGTACCCCTTCTAGATCCTCCCAAAATTTTACCTTAAAGTGTTCTGCTAACCCAACCTGAGGTGCGTACCCACTAATAACATTAAAGGTGTCCTGTCCCACTACCAATTTTAAGGCTATGATACGATCTCCTACTCTTCTTACATCCACGACATCCTTCTTCCACTCCTTGTCCACAATAATCCCTACCCCATTTCTTGATCTGATTTTTTTCGTATACCACAACTTAAAATTCAGAGGGATCTAATTACAAAAATTGTAGAAGAACAAGGACCCAATTACAATTTTTTTAGTTTAAGAACCTAAATAAAAATACCGAAATAGTTCAGGGATCTATTGATATATTAAATCTTAAAACAAAAGTTTTAATGACTAAAAGCCAATATATAGAAATTGGGTTTGTTTGGATAAGCTTATCATTATCCCTCTCAGCATACCATTATCAGCTGGGCATGAGAAGCATTAAGAAGGGCACCACAACTCTTGTTAATTACAAAGAAAAAGTTGTTTTCACATGCTGATGATTTCCATCACTGAAAGGTTCAATCAATGTTCTTTAAATATAAACCATCTCATTTCATGTCATAAAACAGTATAGGAATGAACAGGTACTAATTTGCTTACATAAAGAAATTATATTTAGCCCAAGACGGGTCAATGCATATATTTGCAATTCCTTCAATATAATAATAAGGATAAAAGTAACAGGTAGAATTTGAACTACACTAGTATATTACAAGATGCAGGGGCCGAAGCAAGGAACTTGCCTTAGGTTCATTCATGCGTGCGTAAGTATCTTTCGGGCCACCCAAACAAGCACCGCAACTAGGACTAGCTGGTGTGTCACACCCAGCTTCTTCAAATATCTGGGAGCACGTCTTACCACCAGATCCAGGGACTGGAAGGGAGTATAAGTCCATCCAAACCTGAAATTCCATTGATAGAGATAAGTTGGAAAATTATCATCCACCATGATTTCCCAAGAGAATTTTCTTAATCACACGTAAATCAACTGATATAAAGATATATAAATATGAAAATTTCCAGACCTTTTGTGTTGCAGGCACAAGAAATGTAGGAACTTTGACCTGTTTACCCTGCAGATGCAGACATCATGTTCTACATTATGGGAAATAGTTGAAGGAATTCATGTTGGAAATAATAAAAGTTAATGCACTTAGGAAATAATATGTTCATGTATCAAATTGCTAAAATGCATTTAGTGCTCATGGGTATTAGTGTCTACGAAGTTGCATTCAATTAATAGTAGCCTAGGAAACAGTCTCCAATAAGTCTATTTTCAGAACCTTTATATATAGGATGTCTTCCATAAACCCATGTATTACATTCTTGATTCTACTGAATAAAAAATATTCCCATAATTTCATTCTCTATATTCTTGCTAAAATATTCTGTCCTATCTCTTTCTTTCCCCCTCTAAATTCAAAAATTCATAGGAGACATTGGCACAAATGAAACAAAAAGCTAGAAAATTCTAACTGCAATACAAGATTAAAAAAAACACCATACAAGAAAACATGCTGACCAGTCCTTATCCATTTTAGGATACATATTAGTATACCATACTGAGTACTAACAAGTGAAAAGTACATAAATATAGTAAAGAAGTCTAGGACTCAACTACTAAAGCTGTTAATAATATCTTATCAAAACTTAAGTTAACATCTTTTATAACTTAGACCATATATATGCAATAGGAAAATATTCAAAATATGATGCTTACTGATGCCAGAAAAACTTTTGCAGCAGCCATGAAATCCTCCGTTTTGCCACCTGTACAAGATCCTATGTATACTCTGTCAATTTTTACATCCTTGCACTCCCTTGCCAAAGCACGATTATCTGGAGAATGAGGCTGCAACATTTATAAGCATTATATTAACTGAGGAACCTAGTGGCAGCATCAGATAATAACAACACAGCTGCATGGAAAATAAACACAGAACAAAACCTCATTGGAAATGCAATCAATAGACTAACCTTGGCCACCACTGGCTCCAATTTTGAGACATCAAATCTATACTCAGCAAGAAATCTAGATGGCAACAAAAAAAAGGTGTTAGTAATTAATAATAATTAAAACGGATTACCAATGGATACTAATATGTTCATGTATCAAATTGATAAAATCCAGGGAGGTGATTGTAGCTCAATCTACAAAGCAAGCCAATTGCAATATAACATTACCATGAAGCAGCTATCATAACCACAACACACCAAAATGGAAGGATCAGTAGATAGTCTGTTATACTTTCTATATGTGTACCATATCATCCTCACAAAATGAAACATTTTCTTTGTAAAATCCCCAAAGTCAACATGCAATCCCAAGCTGTTCCTCACACAAATGGCCAGTGAATTTATATTCCTTTCTTCATACTCCTTTTTAAGCTTTTCCTTTCTTAATGACAGAATAAGAGTAACAAAATCTGTAATTATACCATACCGACATTGAAAAGTTGATAAGTACAAGCAACACCATAGGATTTTTCATACCGTGATAAATATTTTTCATGTCTATTTATACTAACAATGAATTTTATAAAATGCCACTTGTCCATCAAGACTTTCAACAGACAAATTGCAATTTATTGAATACAAGGCGATACATTCAGCATTGGATTTTCCTAAACACTGAATATAATGAGGGAAAACAAGAAGAAATTAGAAAATTATAACTACCTTGCTTGATCGTCACTATAAACAGGTTCATATGGCAGAGATGTCTTGCCCTGCAAAATGGAAACAATATTAAAACCAATGCTGCAAAAGACATGGGCATAATATGCAACGGGAAACAATATTAAAACCAATGCTGGAAAAGACATGGGCATAATATGCAAAGGGAAATTATGATTGATCAGGAACCACACATAGGCACCCACTATGTTAATACATCAAAACTGAATGAGATGTAATTCAGAAGCCACCCAAACCAATAAAAAAAGAAAAACAGAATTCTTTCAATACCAAATACCAATCAAGATTATCCACGATAGACAAAATACTGCACATTCATCTTAAGATAACAGCCAGACAATTACAAATTTTGAATCTTAGTGTCAAGAGCATCTAAGATACTTAAAATGATTCTGAGATACTTCATGATATTATGAAATATTTACCAGATCTTCCACCAAGCCCCCCAAGCTAAAGCTTGCTAAGCTTTTACCTTATTACAAAAAAATATTCTACAAAATAGAAAATAACATAAATATGAAGTGGTTCCCATAAATCATAGCTTAAAAGGCAACTTCATCATTAATGGGAAGAGTAATTGCTGCATGCTAGTATGATTCATCAGTGGGAATGAGAAAGATGACTAACACACCATAATCGCAACTGGAAGACCAAACAAAGCCCAATGCACAAAAAAACAGAGATAACCACGGTAGAAATCTCAAAAAACAGCCCAAGCCTACCAAAAATAACTCAAATCTCATGATGGTACTACAAAGAACATACCAGATCACATCAAACAATGCAGAAGCAGAACACAGGCAAAGGGAGGCAGACAGCCACATCAAGGTGGCAAACAAGGGTGATGGGGCTTGTCCTGCCTGGAGATGGTGCGGTAGGACAAATAGTGACGAAGGTGGACAATCTGGACATACTAGAGTTGATGGCAAAAACAGTTACATGAAAAGCTGCATGGGCAAGGTAGATCTGACATTTGCAGCTGCATAAGAGGAAGAAAATGATATTGGTCCAGGATTTTGGTGGCCAGAATTTGTCACATCCAATGGAAAGATAAAGAGGATATGATTAAATTATTTGATTAGTTATTCTTTGACGAGAACCTTGGGAAAACTACACCACAAAGGCTAACTGTTGTAGTTGAAGAGCCCAAGGTTTTATAAACCCCACACTAGAATCCCATACTTCCAATGTGAGACTCAAGTCCTATACCTTGCTATTGGATCTTAATATTATAAAAAAATTATCTATTTTATTTGACAAACAAAATTCCAAATTTTGAAAAACTAGATAGTGGAATACTAACAAGACAGGTTACAGAGGATGATGTCAGGTTTAAAATAACAGTTTTAGATAGAGAAGGAAGAAAAAATAGAATGGAGACTCAACATAATAGGACATAAAACTGATATTGTGTATGATGAGGCAATACACAGCACCAACCACTATTTAAACTTGTACATAATATTATACTAGACTCCTAATCCTAATCAAATAACGAAACAAATCATGAAATATAATGAAATACAGAAACCATTACTAAGTGATCATCTAAAATTATTCTAGGATACAATCAAGATATTATGAAATCTTTAACAATGACCAAATGCTAATACAATCTTCTCTTAAAAAATCCATTGAGAAAGCCAATGAGAACATATAACTTTAGAGGCAAGATACCAATTTCAGTGCATCTACTCAGTTGCACAAACCTCAAGATATTTAAATGTAGTGCTGTCAGCAGGAACAACACCATTCTTTCCACCAGCTTCAACAACCATGTTGCACAATGTCATCCGTTCTTCCATCTATCCAAGAGGAACAAATTACCAAAACAACTTTTATTTATAATAAAAAAGAAAGAGTTCTGAGATTGAAGAAAAATTTATGGCCCGTTTACTTGTGTTTTCACTTTTTAATTACAAAACTACCACTTCGTTTTCAATTTCTTCCTTGTTTTCAAAGACTTGTACAGGAAACACTGAAAACAACCCTTTTTTTTGTTTTTGTTTTATCTGTTTCCTGTATAAATCTTCAAAAACAGGAAACAAATTGAAAACAAGACGGCAATTTTGTAATTAAAAAGAGAAAACAAAAAATGAAAACAGAAAAAGAAAATACAAGTAAACAGGCACTTGGAGTTACATCATAATATAACATCTTGCTGTGCATACTTACAGTTAAACTTTCAACAGTTGTACCGACAAACTCCATCGATTTATATGTTGCACCAGCCACAGTTATTTCACCAATAATCTGTAAGGTAAACCATCCATTCATGTAAGGATGTAATTTTTATATTTGCTGCATGAAAATGAGCAAACAATCATAGTCACCTGATGGCTATGCTATGTCCAACAGAAACAAAAGTACAGAATCAAGGCACTTACTTGCAGAATCAAATCCTTAGAAAGCAAATAATCAGGCATTTCTCCATCCATTACAAATCTCAAAGTTGGGGGCACCTGAATTTGAATAAGATATATTATGAAAAACAGTTATATCTCTACTATTAATAAATCAAAGAAAAAAGTACTTTTCCATCTTTGTTCCTGTCACAAAATATTTTAAAAAATCTTTATTAATTTCTGTTTTTTCTGTTTTGCCCTCATAGTATCTTCAATTCTTTTTCGCTCAAAATGAGCAGATAACTCTTGGAAATACATTAAGCAGCCAATGGAAAATGGCTAACAAGAAAAGCTATAATATGTTCTTTCAAGTACTTGAATATTATAGACTGTTAAAAGAAATACAACAAAGTTGACAGCAAATTTTGTCTGCCAAGCAGATAAGAGTAAAATGATGTGAAAAGCAAAAAATAATACATAATAAACCTATTTGGGTCTATAACTACCAAGTATAAAACCTTAGGGTGGAGTTGATGATTAAGGTAAAAAATATAATGATCATAAAGCATATTTTCTATTAAAATCTAAGAGGTGTGAGCCTTGCCATTGTTACCCCATCCCTCCTCCCCTCCACCTCCTGACACAGGAGCAATTAATAGTACAATTGTGTTAAAACAATGTGTGTTAATGATACAAGTGTTGGGGACAAGTAGGGGCCTAATGCTCTCGTAAGTTGAAACCCTTGTCTATGCATAATATATAGATACAGAGCCTGATCAGTAAGATCAGTGACCCCAATCTATGCATAATATATAGATACAGAACCTACTCAGTAAGATCAGTGATCCCAATAATTAAAGAGAGGTTTCTCTCCTTCTCTCCCTATCTACTGAGGGTATCTATGGCTGGTTTCTGGAAGGAACCCTCAAGTTAGAATGGGCCTTTAGCAGAAACTACCTTAAGCAGAAGTTTCCCAGTTCCCAGCACAAAGCCAGCATCAGTATTACCAATCCCTGTAGCAAATTGGCCAAATGCTCCAGCAGTACAAGTGTGAGAATCAGTACCTAAGAGAACCTGCAGGTAACAGAGAGAAATTAGCAAAGCAGGAACCAAACTTCTGTCAAACAAATGAACAATACTTCACTATAATAAAATAAAAACTGGTTAAACTAAGCGAACCTCTCCAGGCCTACAATGACCTTCCTGAGCAAGGGCAACATGGCAAACACCCTTATAGTCTGGATTTACCTGTATTTTATAATCTCACAGTCAATGTTCTTGGACATTGTGCATTAAAATGCTCTTTAAGAATTGAAAAGAACAAATCAAGATTGAAAAAAAAACAAAAGAATGCATACCTTAAAATTACTGAGATCCTTAATATCATAAAAGTACTTGATATTCTGCTCATGGCAGAAATCTCTTAATATGTCTACATTGCGATTGGCACGTTCATCACTTGTGAATATATAATGGTCGGGTATTATTACAAGCTTTTCACGGTCCCAAACCTTCAAAAGAACAACACAATCAGGAAATCACAGAACTTAGGTCTCAGCATGTAACTAGATTGACTGCCACAGCAATCCAAGAAAAATTACAATCATTCTACAAGCCACATATTTCTATCCCTCAAAGCCCAAGATAATTTTTCAGCACAGGTAACTTTCAAGGTAAAAGAATCAACCATATAACGGACAGAAACAAATGCACAATTAAACCAGCAAATGTATTTTAAAGTCCATGCTTGCAAAAATCATCATCATTTTATATCCCTTTTTCAGCACTTACAATGCTTGTAGCACCACTCACATGACTTGTAAATTGAAAAAACTCCCAAGAAGAAAGCACATACGACATAACTTCATTTTCGATAAATAGAAAATATCACTCAGATTGTTCCTAAAATAGATTTCACTATTTGACATTTGGCAGAACATGGGTTTGCACCTAACTTAATCCTACAAAACCGGCTTGCAAGGTCTTGCAAGGTGAGAATTACTCCCCATTTATATAGTTTATCTCAACACTACCTTTAGTCGATGTGGGACTTCAACATGTTCCGTTTGTCCATGGCTACCCGCCATGTGGGACTTTCAACACACCCCCTCTATGTAGGGGTGACCACAATTTAGGTAGTTTATCCAACATCTCCCTCACACTGCCTAAAGCGTGACAGACACAGGGAACCATTTAGGATAGGCTCCGAACTCCAATACCATGTCAACAACCCTCATAATTTCAATGGCCATCCAATCCAACCACATGGAATGCATATCCACAAAGCATCAGAAAAATATCAAAACACCCTAAAAAAGAGAGTCCGAAGTAACAGCAGCCAATTAAGACAATTAGCAAACTTACCTTGGCATCGTCACCAAACTCCCTCTTGAAAATCCCAATAGAACCAGGGCCACACACATCATGTGTCATCAAAATATCAACATTGACCCAAACATTATCGCCAGGGGTCAGCTGTACCTTCTCAGAAGCTCTGGCCAGTATCTTCTCAGTCATGGTCATTGCAGTCCTCACCTGAAACACATCAACAGGCCACAATCACAAACACCCAAAAAAACTCCAAGAATCCAAAAGGGGTACCCCTTTGAAGAAAAAAAACTGAACTGATCCAGTGGTGGAAGGTTGGCGCTGAGGCGCCGCCACAGCACAACGGATTATTCTCCTTGGAAGCGCTTTGAAGCATCGCTGAGAAGTGAAAGCAGAGAGAGAGACATCCTTCTGAGAGAGAAACAAAAGGGGTGCAAGTTAACACCTTTGGGCAGAAGGGGTGCAGAAAAAATGAAGCTTTTTGAAGAATGAGACTGATGAAAGGGGGTTTACCTTTATGCGGGGGAAGGAAGTGAATGATGGAGAGAGAAGAGAGGAAGCCATTGAATATGTGATGAACAAAGAGAGTAGTAATAAGTGGAGGTTCTGGGTATGATTCTGACTTTAAAACTATGTGGTGTTGTCGACGGGTGCTTGCGTGTGTGGTGCACGGTGCGAGAATAATCATGACCGTTGGTTTAGAAGAGTGAGAGAGGTTCTGCTCCGCCGCCATTGTGACTGTCTTTACGTTTGCGGCGATAAGTGCTTGTGCTCAAATCGCAAACAGCTGCGCGTTTTCGTAACACGTGTCTATTGGGCCAGGTGGTACATTGGCCCATCGTTAAGGCTCTTGCTAAATAAGCCTCCCTAATTTCTAAGTAAGCCCCCCTTTCTTCTAATTAAAATTATTATTATCCATTATACCCTTTTCTTTAAGCCTGACATTCACACTACAATCCCTAGCACTGAACCGAGACCAACTGCCTCAATTGGTCCAAAGCCTTCTTCTCTAGCCTCCTCTTCGAGAGCATGATCACCCTCTAATCCGAGTTCGATGAGCCCTACTTCCACCCCACATCACCGTCATTGGAGCCATCAAAACACCCCCGATGAAGCCCTTACCAAGCTTCAATCAACATGTGAAACCCTCAGGCCCTTACATATCATTTCCAACAACGTCGTTGATAACACCTTCTTCTAGCAATGCCTCTATCTCCTCCTTTGCCCTAACCCTCACCTTCACGAAATTAGCGCACACTATAGGGAATCTCAACGATGTCGTCAACTTTAAGAAGCGAGGTGAAGATTATTGTAACAATGAGGCATCGGTGGAAAAGAGGGTTAAGGACGCCATGGTTGAGAAAGGGAAGCCCTTGATCTTGGAGGTTAGTGTTTGAGTCCAAAGCATGGCCAAACGTGGTCTTGTTCAAGACGAATTGGGACCCAACATATTGTTGTTGTCGCCAGTGGCAATGACAATGACAAAAATGGTTGCACCTAATTGGTGAGGAAGCTACATTTTCTATATTAAGGGTTTCGATTTTGGATCTCAATTTGTTGTTTGTGTTTTGGGTCTATTTGTAGGTCTGATTGAGGTTGCAAGAGGGAGTAAAGGTGACAAATATTAAGGGATTCACAGTGGTTTGGAAGTAGGGATGATTTATGGAGGTTCATGGTGTGTGTGGTTGATGATGGTTTTGATATTTGGCAAAGGTTCGCGGTGGGGGTGGTTTGCTATAAACATAGTATATGTTTCTATAGTTATTAAACATGATCCAGTTGGTTTTTTTTTGTTTTTGTTTTAGTGTAAATGAGTAATGATCTATTGATTTTTAGTTGATGTGGGTTCTTGGTATGATCAATTTCTCTTTGGTTGAAATCGGAAGTAGCATCAAAAGAGTGAAGAGGTTTAAAGAATAACACATTTGTAGGGGTGTAGACAAAGGGTATAACGGGTATAACAATTTTAATTAGAAGAAAAGGGGTTTGTTTAGAAATTAGGGAGGCTTATTTAGCAAGAGCCCATCATAAATCCTCATAGGCCCACCAATAAGGTCTGCATAGCTTTGTAATTTTTTTTTTTACTTAAGGGTATTGCTTTGGCAATACCCACATGGGTGCCTTTTCACGATATTCCAAAATTGCCCCTCGCATAAACAAAAACGAAACACATTTCTATTATACATTGATGGTTACACAATGGAAACATATTTCTGTTGTGTTATTTTTTTTCAATCCCATTTTTGCAATAGAAACACATTTATGTCGTGTAACTATCAATATACAATGGATATGTGTTTATGTTTTTATATTTGTTATGCACTTTACAAAATGGAGCACATGATGTGCCTTTGGTGTAGAGATCAACAAGCAGGTCTCCAACCATTTGGTCAGAAAGAGGATCCAAATCCATGTAGAGCACGTGATGCCTTCACAATGCACAGAGGAGTTTTGGTAGTAGAAGATTAAAATCGAGTTTCATGGTTGATGCAACTATGTTGGAGACTGTTATTCCAATTCCTTATGATATTGTCAACAACCTTAAAGGCGACTACTAGTTTGTTAGTTAATTTGCTATTTTTGGTTGTTGTAATGTTTCATGCTTTTCCTAGTTATTTTATGTTTCAGTCTCTCTTTTTTTAGTTGGAAGAGCCATTACATTACATCACCATAGTAAACTAAGTTATACGGTAGGTTTGGTGGTGAAAGGGGAAGGGAAGGAGGAAAAGATTATGAGTTCGATTTTCCTGCTAACAAAAAAATTAACAATTAACTACTAACATTTGCTGATAAAAAATATCACCACAATAAGCTCTGAATAAAGGATCGAAGAGATGTCAACATAAGCAGCAAAGCAACCCAAACGAGCACCACTACTAGGTTTTTGCTTCCTACTCTTCCCAATTGTTTCTTGCACTTTTTTTGAAATGTTTTTTTTGACCTTTTGAATTGATCATTACGGAATCTAAAAAGAAAATGTATTACAAAACGTAATTTTACATTTCAGATTGATCATTCTGAAAGATAAAAACGGAGTGCAAGAAGCAACTGAGAAGTGAAAGAAGCAATAGCCCTACTATGATCTTAAAAAAATATTGCCAAAAGTAGCATGCCCAAAGAACCTTTTGTTGTGCCAACAATGTTACTTAGAAAACCTAATGGCAAGGGATGCCAATCAACTCTTGTTTTACTATAAAAGCCTTAGGAGGGTGAATAGTCACCAACAAAGACTTAGAAAGCTAAACTCCTTCGTAGAATGTGAGTCATGATTTTTAGATATGTATCTTGTTAGAGATACCACTGAAATATGAAAAAAGAAACAATAATTTAAAAGTGCAAAAATAAAGATAATAACAAATAATATGTTGATGGTTCTTTCTGTTTTTATTTCATGAGGGTTTTCTCTGTATTTATATACCAAAAATTCAAAATTGAAAGTTTTTATCATCTCTAATATTTTCATTTATATATTGTGACACTCAAAAACATGTTGACATTGTAAATTGATGTTTTTATTATCTTATTTGATTTATGAAATTCTTTTTTTTTTAATTTAGGACATGTTTTGTTGACAATGTTTGAAAAAAGGTAACCATTGTGTCTTTTTTTTCAATTTTTATATTCTATTTCCTTTTCATCTTTTGTAGTAATATTTAAATTTTTCCGTTTCATTCTCAAGTCATTCTAAAGTTCATTGTTTTATGAAACCCTTCATTCTTTGTATTTGAGACATATGTTTGCTCGCAGTGAAAAAGGTAAGCTTTGAATATACTTCATTATTTTTTTTTTCTTATTATTATCGAACCAAATGCATTTTCATTATCATTTTCTAGTTCTAGTGATAATAAAAACAGAAAACAACCAAACTAAACACCCCCTTAAGTTTATGGCGATCTCTCATTTTTATTGCATTTTTAAATAAGAGACTAAAGGTGTTACACTATCAAGAAAAATAAACTTTACACAAACAACCAATTAATATGATCCATTGTACCACAACAAATTTTAATTAAAAATAATTTTAAAAAACCACCAGGACACAATTATTTTTTCATAATATAATTGTATTAAAAATAAATATGATTCATCCATTTAATTTTTTTGGATGTTTTGGAAATGGGTAAAATATTATTTTAAAAATTTCTTAATTTTGTACATTTGATTTAATTAGATGTAACCATCTTTACGATTAATCTCATAGATGCTAATATCTCTCCTACCATTAGTAAACTTTTGAATCCAAAAACTGGTTTAAAAGATATTTTTTATAAAAAAAAGGTTTTTCTAATGTTTTTTCTTAATAAATTTTTGTGGTGACTATTTTTTTTTTAAAAAAAAATCATTTGTTCCTTCATTATCTTGATTGTGATAATATGAAAGGAAAATAAGAAAAATAAAGTGAAATGTTTTTTTTTTGTAAAAAAACAAATGATAGATGTTACTCTTATCTACTAAGATTTATTTATTACATATATCAAATATGTATGCATATGTTTTTACCTTTTTTTTTGTAGAAAACCATATTATTTTACCTAATATTTTTTTCTTTGACATTCTTATAACATATTATTACTTGTTTTGACACTTTTGCAAGCAACAATCCACCAAATAGGTTGCACGACCACAAACATCTAACAAGTAAAGTAAAAAACATGTAAAAACATGATTAACTCAATTATAGAGAATAATTATAAAACCATGAAAATAGACCAATATTGATGTTAATGAACTTGATCAAGCCACAATGAGTAATACAATCATAGACATGATTGATGAATATTTTATCATATTTTGCACGACAATCAATGAGACATTTTGAATAAATAGGGGGCTCTGGTTCATAAGGTTGACATTTGAATGCACATTTAATTTTATATCGAATCTGAGGGTCAGTTTTTGACTTAACTTGCACAAATGAAAGATTGTGATTAGCTTGTGCGAAACAAAAAATAGTTACGATTATAATCACAACCCCAATACTTTTTATCTTGATCTGTATCATAACTCTTCTTTTAAGTATTTACAAAATAACTTTGAGTTTTATATAGATATTGAATTATTGTTGTGGTGTTTCAAGAAAAATAAACATCAATTTATAGACACAAAATAATACATTTTAAAAAACTTTAACCCCTTCCTTAAAAAAAAATTCAACTCCTCAACAAATTTATATATAAAGTTCTTCCAATATTTTGAGCCATGCATATTTAACTTGTTTTCTTTTAACAATAAATTATATATATATATATATATATATATATATATATATATATATATATATATATATTATATGTAAAACTTATTGTCTTGTTGGTCGTAACATCTCATCATAATAAATTCACTTAAAAACCAATAAAAAGTAGAAATTTGTTAACTCACACTCATTTGTTTTTTTTAGAAAAAAAATTAGCAAGTTACACTTAGGTATATTTTAAGAAAATTTATAGTTATAACTTGTTAATTTGTTGTTTCTAAAAAATAAGTGGGTGTAAATTAATAAATCTTATACATCTTTGTTAACATACAATCACTTATTTTTTAGAAATAATAAATTAGCAAGTTACACCTATACCTATTTGAGACAAAAAATATCAGTATTTTTACTCAAAATAATTTATTTTATGGACATTGTGGTAATTTAGTATTTAATTTAAAAAACATAAAAATATTTTCTCTCTCTCCTCTTTTATGACAATTTTTGTTTGGAGATGATAATGAGTTGTTACATGAGAGAGATAAGAGAAATTAGTGTAAAAAATAAATACGGAGTTAGAAAAAATAGGAGTAATATTAAGTTGTAAAAGAAAGAGAGAAATGTATTTTTAATTAAATAATTTATTAAAATAATCTTATAATAAATGAATAAAAACAAAAGACGTGAGAATATTTTTGTCTTAAATATTTTGTTGATGCACTCTAACTAGAGTGAATATTAGGGATCCCCTTAAATATAACATGCACAAAATATGAATTGTATTAATTTAAGATTTCAATGTATATTTTACACCCTGTATGTAAGTACTAGTATATATTATATTTATTAATTTTAACAAAGTATTATAATTATTAAATATTATTTTTAAGGCTATATAATATTTAATGATATTATTAAATTTAATCATATATTATATTTTATAAATGTCTATACCAAAAAATATATATATTTATAAGAATACTCTTATTTTTGTATTTTTTTTATTATGGATATTAAAAAAATAGAGATAAAAAGATGTTACACCTCACTTAAAAAAATGAGACCACATATTGAGTAATCATTTTGAAAAAGAAGAAAGACAGAGAGAAGTGTGTTTTTGTATAATAAATTATCAAAATATTATTATTTTTATATAGTTTTTTATTATAGATATTTCTGTCATTTTATGTAATTATGTTTTTTTTTGTTTTACTTTTTTTTCCTATCAAACAATTTTCAAAATTGTCTCAAATTTTATTCATTTTCTTTCCTTTTTTATTTTCATTTTCTTTTCTAAATCAAGCAGAGTGAAAATACATAGACAAATATAAAAAAATAACATTAATTTTAATCTTTTCATCATTTTCTTATTAATAATTTTTCATCATTTGGTATCAACAAGACATGGAAGAATGAAAAAAAAAATAACATTAGGGTTAATTCCTATCTTGGTCCCTGTCGAAAATGCAAGACAATGATAAATTGATCCCTAAAAGATTAAAATTTAAAATTTAAAATTTAATATATAAATATATAAAAATTGTAACAAACTCATCCTATAATTAAGTCTCATTGGTTAACTCAAAGTTTGTGCCTATGTAACACCTAATACATATGGACCCAATTCTCATGGAAAATAATTGATGAACTAATTGGCCAGATTAAAATATTATTAATTTTTTAAAATTTTAGTTTTTGAATTTAACAATTTGCTATCAATTTAGTCTATGAACTTAACGATCCGATGACATTTTGGTTCTTGAACTTAATCACATACAAACATTTTGACCCCTAAATGTAGTTTTGAATTTTTAATTAAGTCTTACGCTCATGTGAATTATTAGCATAATCATCATCATATCCCCTTACTTTCATTATATATCCCTAATAATTTTTACCTCATTTTCCGCAACTTGTAATTCATCTTGACTTTTACCTTTTTAGTAAATAATAAACATTGTCTAGTTTTTTTTTTTAAAGTTACATTTTGTTCAATTAAAAAATTTCAAATAGGTTCTTTAACACTCTCATGTAACCGTTACATTTAAAATTCCTTGATGTCTATATATAAGTTGCCATAGTAGTTAATGAAAAAAAACTTTTGTTGTTTACATTGTTTGATATGCTTGATCTTTTCATTTTGATTATTGGTCTGTGTCAATTGAATGTATGGATCTTATGCCACCCTCTCACTTGCACATTCTTCATCCTTAAATTTTTCCACTCTTCCAAACGTGATCAACAAAATGAAAAAAGACATGTATTTTGCTTGTTACTAGAGGGTCATGTCCTCTGATATCTGATCATTGAGCAATGATGTGAAAACTGCAATGACTAAAAAATAGAAGCAAGATGTACCACACTTGCTCCCATCAAAATGATATGTAAGGGAATGGTTATAACACATTCGCTTACCTTCCTTTCACGACTCTCAAGTTTTTTAACTGTCTTTTTGCGATCAATGTTATTCCATAAAATAGATTAGTTAATTAATTAATCTAACATTCTACCCAATTAACAACATACAAGATAATAAATTGATTTGGGTAAAAGATTTGGTTTGAAATCTTATAGAATCTTATTAGTGACATCCTGAACTTAGTCGCTAAATACTGCTTTGTAATCCCTCATAAATTAATTTCATATTTATACTATAATTTAAATGACAAAATGGGTAAGAGGAGGGTGAAAAACATGAAGGGATATCATAGAAGTGAGAGAATATGATAATATTTATATTAATAATTTACATGCAACATGCAATTTAATTGAAAATTTAAAATTACTTTCAAGTACCAAAATGATCATATGTGATTAAGTTCTAAGACTAAAATGTTAATAAGTGATTAAGCAACATATGATAACAAATTGTTAATTTCAAATACTAAATTAAAAATAATTAATAATTTTTGAAATTGCAAACTAGTTCATTGATAATATATGACAAATTAGTCTCATAGAGTAAGAAACAAACATCCTTTTGGGTGACAATTGGATTTAAAGGTCCCTAAACATAAACATTTGAGTTAACATAGGAGGCTTAACACTAAAATAAATTTGTTGCATTTTTTTTATATTCGAGTATTAAATTTTAATTTTTCATTTTTCAGAAATCAATAATATATCATTGTCTTGTACTTTCACATATTAAAATGAACATTTATCTTTTTTTAATTACAATAATCAAAGCATTTAACTTTTCAATAGATCTCTAATATTTTCATATAACTTTAGTTCCTTTATGAATTATGATTATGTAACTTAATATGAGATTTTTTAGTCACATTTAAAAATTCATCACCCCTCTAAAGGATGTATCCTCGTAAGAATGAATAAATAAGAATATGAGATACACTAATAAAATAATTATATAATAAGAAGTATGAGAGAAAAAAAGTGAGAAGTGGTTTGCCATAGTAAAAAAATTAAAACAATCTTACTCTCACTTTTTTCATTAGGGTTAGCTAAGTTATTTTAAATAAAAAATTCTTAGTTTATATAGATATATTTTTTTATTTTATATAATTATAATTATTATATAGAAGTAAAGGATTATTTTAACCTTTTTAAATTCATTTTATAATATCAAGCTACATAATAATGATCTCATTATCCACTCATTTTTTTTTCTCAAAAAATTATTATGGAGATAGTGAATTTTCCGACTAGGTTATTGTTCCCCGTTTCTACCTCGAATTCCACCGTCCCTGTGAGTTCTGTTGTAGCAATCGAATAGGTACTAACTATTTCGTGCTGTGAGTGAGTGTGAGGATTGTTGAATCGAATCGCGAAACTCTTACTTACACCCCTCTCTGTTTTTCTATTCACAAGGTACGTACAGTGTCACATTCTTTTGTTTCAGTGCCTTTTTGGTTTGAACTCAATCAAATTTGACTCTTCTAATTAGGGTTTTGAAAGATGGCGGTTGAAAATCCCGAGGATGGATTGAAGAAGCTGGAATACTTGTCGCTGGTGTCGAAGGTGTGCACCGAGTTGGAGTCCCACACCGGCACCGGCGACAAGGTTCTTGCGGAGTTCATCACTGAGTTGGGTCGATCATCGGAGAATGTTGAGGAATTCGACGAGAAATTGAAGGAGAATGGCGCGGAGATGCCGGATTACTTTGTGCGAACGCTCCTCACCATCATCCACGCCATTCTCCCTCCGAAGCCGATGGATTCGAAGAAGGAGAAAGACAGTGTCAACGGCAAGACCACCAAGTTCAAGGCTCTGGCCATCGCGGACGACAGGGACCGGGCCAAGGAGCTTCAGAAGGAGTTAGAATCCGAGGCCAGAGAAAAGCAGAAGCCAGAAATTGAGGAAGATGATGATGGGTACCGAGACAGGGATAGAAGAGATAGGCGCAGAGATAGGTATGAAGATGATAGAAGGGATTATGGCAGAAGAGGCAGAGATAGAGATGATGAAGATGATAGAAGGGATTATGGCAGAAGAGGAAGAGATAGAGATGATGAAGATGATAGAAGGGATTACGGCAGAAGAGGAAGAGATAAATATGACAGGGATAGAGATAGATATGAGAGGCGCAGGAGAGATGAACATGAAGAAGAGCATGGGCGTGGAAGGGAGAATGGGGATAGAGATGGTAATAGGAAGGGTTTACAGCACGGTTCTGGTGAACTTGAATTATATGCAGTTTATAAAGGGAGAATCTCCAGAGTAATGGAGACTGGGTGCTTTGTACAGTTGGATGACTTCAGAGGGAAGGAGGGGTTGGTCCATGTCTCACAGATGGCCACCCGGAGGATTACCAATGCCAAAGATGTTGTCAAGCGTGATCAAGAAGTGTATGTAAAAGTGATCTCAGTTTCAGGCCAGAAGTTGTCTCTTTCCATGAGAGACGTTGATCAACATACCGGTAAAGATCTCCTTCCACTGAAGAAGAGCTCTGAGGATGATGCGTTGAGGATGAATCCGCAGGATTCAAAAGATGGGCCTGTTGCCAGGACGGGTCTTTCAGGTATCAGGATCGTGGAAGAAGGTGATGTTGGTTCTTCGCGGAGACCTCTGAAAAGAATGAGCTCTCCTGAGAGATGGGAAGCAAAACAGTTGATTGCTTCGGGTGTCTTGAGTGTTTCAGAGTATCCAACTTACGATGATGAGGGGGATGGATTGCTGTACCAAGAGGAAGGCGCAGAGGAGGAGCTTGAGATTGAGTTGAATGAAGATGAGCCTGCATTCTTGCAAGGGCAGAGCAGATACTCGATGGATATGTCTCCTGTTAAGATTTTTAAGAATCCAGAAGGTTCTCTGGGTCGAGCTGCTGCACTCCAGTCTGCACTTATAAAGGAGCGTAGGGAAGTGCGAGAACAACAACAACGCACAATGCTTGATTCAATTCCAAAGGATCTCAATCGACCTTGGGAAGACCCTATGCCAGAGTCAGGTGAAAGGCATCTTGCCCAGGAGCTTAGGGGTGTTGGTTTATCAGCCTATGATATGCCGGAATGGAAGAAGGATGCCTATGGGAAAACCATTACCTTTGGGCAAAGGTCAAAGCTTTCTATTCAGGAGCAGAGGCAGAGTTTGCCAATTTACAAGTTAAAAAAGGAATTGATTCAGGCTGTGCATGATAATCAGGTCTTGGTGGTTATTGGAGAAACTGGTTCAGGTAAGACTACTCAAGTCACACAGTATCTTGCTGAAGCGGGCTACACCACAAGAGGCAAAATTGGATGTACTCAACCCCGTAGGGTGGCTGCAATGTCAGTTGCAAAGAGAGTCGCAGAAGAGTTTGGTTGTCGATTGGGAGAGGAAGTTGGTTATGCCATTCGGTTTGAGGATTGCACTGGACCAGATACCGTTATCAAGTACATGACGGATGGTATGCTTCTTAGGGAAATATTGGTTGATGAGAATCTGTCACAGTATTCTGTTATAATGCTTGATGAAGCCCATGAAAGAACAATACATACTGATGTTCTTTTTGGACTGCTGAAGCAGCTAGTGAAGCGTAGACCTGAATTAAGATTGATTGTCACATCTGCTACTCTGGATGCCGAGAAATTTTCAGGATATTTCTTTAACTGCAACATCTTTACTATTCCTGGTAGAACTTTTCCTGTGGAAATACTATACACTAAACAGCCTGAAAGTGATTATTTAGATGCAGCTTTAATCACTGTCCTACAGATCCACTTGACAGAGCCTGAGGGAGACATTCTTCTCTTTTTGACTGGTCAAGAAGAGATTGATTTTGCTTGCCAATCTCTCTATGAGAGAATGAAAGGATTAGGTAAGAATGTTCCAGAGCTAATCATTTTACCGGTTTATAGTGCCCTTCCTAGTGAAATGCAGTCTAGGATATTTGATCCTGCTCCTCCTGGGAAAAGGAAAGTGGTAGTGGCTACTAACATTGCTGAGGCTTCTTTAACTATTGATGGGATATTTTATGTGATTGATCCTGGATTTGCTAAGCAAAATGTTTATAACCCGAAGCAAGGACTTGATTCTTTGGTGATAACTCCAATTTCACAAGCATCAGCCAAACAAAGAGCTGGACGTGCAGGGCGTACTGGACCTGGGAAGTGTTATCGCCTCTACACTGAGAGTGCTTATAGGAATGAGATGTCTCCTACTACAATTCCTGAGATTCAAAGGATAAATCTGGGGATGACTACGCTTAATATGAAAGCTATGGGGATAAATGATCTGCTGTCTTTTGATTTTATGGATCCACCATCACCCCAAGCCTTGATTTCTGCCATGGAGCAGCTTTACAGTCTTGGAGCATTGGATGAAGAGGGCCTTTTAACTAAATTAGGGAGGAAAATGGCAGAATTTCCTTTGGATCCACCGTTGTCTAAGATGTTGCTTGCCAGCGTGGACCTTGGATGCAGTGATGAGATTTTGACCATAATTGCCATGATCCAGACCGGAAATATTTTTTACAGGCCAAGGGAAAAGCAAGCCCAAGCCGATCAGAAGAGGGCAAAGTTTTTTCAGCCAGAGGGTGACCATCTTACCCTACTTGCAGTTTATGAGGCCTGGAAAGCCAAGAATTTTTCTGGACCCTGGTGTTTTGAAAACTTCGTTCAATCCCGATCATTGAGAAGAGCACAGGATGTCAGGAAACAACTTCTCACCATTATGGATAAGTATGATATCTATCTATTCTTCTAAATATTTGATTTCAGTTTTTTTTGTTTGATACATTTACCTTGCACAAAATTATTAAGGTTCCCAATGGTTTTACAAATGTTCTTGTTTTTTAATATAAAATTTTATGTATAGTGGAAAATGGAAATTATTCTCTTTATGTAAGAGATACCCGAAATATTTTGACTTTGGGCTTCCTGTTCTTGTGATTGTAATCAGCATTTTGCTATGGTCAGTAGTTATTGTGTTGATTGGAGTCCCTTGCATTATTATTTGATCATAAATTGCATTCTAAATCACATGTATGAATATTTCAGGTACAAATTGGATGTTGTAAGTGCGGGAAAAAACTTCACCAAAGTCAGGAAGGCTATCACTGCAGGGTTCTTTTTCCATGCTTCTAGAAAGGACCCCCAGGAAGGTTACAGAACCCTTGTTGAGAACCAGCCTGTGTATATCCATCCAAGTTCAGCTCTGTTCCAGAGACAACCAGACTGGGTCATCTACCATGAGCTTGTGATGACAACTAAGGAATATATGCGTGAGGTCACTGTCATAGACCCCAAATGGCTTGTTGAATTGGCTCCAAGATACTTCAAAGTGGCAGATCCTACAAAGATGAGCAAGCGAAAGCGTCAAGAGCGAATTGAACCACTTTATGACAGATACCATGAGCCAAATTCATGGCGTTTGAGTAAACGTCGTGCATAATATGTAATTCATCTATGTTCTCTTTATGCAATGTCTTGGATACTGTTATATGTTGCATTTAGTTTTAAATGCAGTTTTTGTCCTTATATGAGGATTTAAATGGAAAGTTAGACATATTTTTATTTTCATTACTAGGAAAGCTTAAATTATGATATACAACTGTTTTTTTAATATTATTGTAGAAATTGGTTCAGATTACAATGTTAAGAATTCTTGGTTCATTAGTCTTATTTCCTATTCTTTTCTGTTCCTGATATGTTACTTTAATTGTTTGAATAAATAATAAATATACCAGATAGAACTACCAGGTCTTCCATGTCAAGGTCTTGTTGCTTTAATTTTTCAATGAGAACCTCTAAAGTGGAATTTGGAGCTTGGATGAATAGGTTAGTTCCATTGAAACTTGACTCGAGAGAATCCTTTATTCTCTATAAACTGCCAGAGGCACAAAATCTATTTGTCTTTGATGTTCAAAGATATCATTATCGGTAACTGCTTAGTTCCATTGGGTGGTAATAAGGTTTTAGAAGGAATTCCATTTTGGACATATTTGATAATTGATTGCAGCTTTAGTTGTTTTTTTAGTCATTTAGTATCTCTATTAGATTAGTAGGACTACTTGGGTTGTTAATATGTTTTCTAGACTTTGATATCCATCCCTGTTCATATCTTCTTGTTATAGCTTCTTACAATTGCTAGTTGTTGGTGTCTTGATATATGTTCATAACTTCATATGCTATTTGGATAAACTCTTCAGCACCATTTTCATTGAAATGAGGCTGATTTTCTGCAGGTTTGTTTGGGAAGTAGTAATTATTAAGAGGATATCTGAAGCTTGGGTAGAATAGCATCGTTGAAGTTTGTGTATGTGAACTTTCCAATTGGCTGTATTATTTGTTAGACTCAAGAAAATTACATACACAAACCAGGTAGTTTTATTTATATATTTTCTGGGTGAAACTAGAAAAAATGTTGCAATAGATAACAGACAGTAAAAGAGTACAGAAAAAAGTCCCTCACAGAATAACCTGTCTCAGTACACAATATTAGGCTGAAGCCCTAGCAGATTGTTCCTCTCTCAATCACACTCACAATACAATCCCCACACTGAATGCAGAAACTGACATGCTATATACATAAGAGACACACACGTAACTGTAAAATAGTTACTAAACACAACTGCCCTAAAGTTACTGAACACATACATAACTGCCATACTGTTCACATAACTGTTCTATCAGTATTTATAGAGTGACAGTTATTGCATTGATCATTAGCATTTAACTTGACTCTTATGGCTGTGCATCTGAAACTTGGGCAGATTATTCACATTGAACATCACTATTGAACTCAAACAAAGTTTGTTCAACTTGACAATGATTATCTACATTCATAAACTGACATAAATTTCGTCATTCTTTGATGAAAATGGGTTTTCTTATTGCCTCTTCCAGGTCTTCAAATGTATTAAATCATTTGTAATCATTGGATTTTTAATGTTGCCTATCCTTGTTTTCTAGCGTGGTCTTAATGAGAATGTTCTCACATTGTATTTTGGACACTTGGTTTCCTACCGAAATCCAGCCCTCCTTATTGTTGGAGTATCTTCCATTTGTGCTCTTGATTTCCTTACAGATATGGGAAGTAGATGTGACCATAACTGGCTCCCAGAAAGCTCTTGATAAATTTGCTAACTGCACTTAATAGTTGTGTGTGTGTGTGTGTGTGTGTGTGTATATATATATATATATATGATTATACCATTATGGCTTCGTGTCAAAATTTTGTATGTTTTCAGACTTTGATATATTGTTTGTGGTCCTGTCCTTACAAAAACAAAGGAAGAGAAAAACAAAAAGCAGCATACGTCCATGTTCCTTTCAGGTGGTTGTAATGTAAAATAATGGCACAGTATTGTTGGTTACTGACTGTTTTGATAAAACTTGAGATGGAAAATTAAGCAGCAAGTCTGTAATGTTTGAGTATTATGTATTCGGAGACCTATAAAATGACACAGACTAAGAAAAGGATTACAGGCGAAGAATAGAGACACTTGAAAGAAAAGCAAAACAGCTTGCCCACTTCTGCAGCTTTTAACTTCAAAAGTACCCTTGTGGTGTACCAGGTGAGCTGTTACCCCTTACTTGATTAATCAATGAACCAGAACAGCCCTTCATTCTCAAGATCTGAAGCTGAGTTCTAGGCTAGTGACTTTATTTATCTCAAACACAATACACAATTGCCATTTTTTTTTAAACTTCAAATTACAGATGCTTTGAGGCATATCTGTCTTTTTAAACATGATATTGGATATGAGATTAATTGCTGTCCTGTTTCCATTAATTTAATTCTGTGCTATCACCTAGAAGTTATTGATGTCTATACTCTTGTTGAATCCTTTCTATCTTTATTGCTATTCTTTTATTCTGACGATGATCCATGAATTGCCCTACTAACCTTTATTCATTCCTGTTAAGCTTTCATTTTTCCCTATCATTTCCTTCTTTATTAATTTCATTTTCTCGTCTGCAGATTAAGTTCTATCAATATCCATCTTGTGTCTGAAGTTCTGGTTCAGTTGAAAATGAGGAAGGGAAGATATTTCTGCAAAAGAATCTGTCTGCTTGAATTGGGAGAAAGGTGCTGATACCCTTCAAATGGAGTGCACCTGCAAAGGTGAACTTGCACTGGGCATATCAAGAGTGTGCAGTTAAATTGTTTAACATTAAAGAGATCATGTGATGTGTGCAATCAAGCAGTTCAGAACCTACCTGTTAGTGACATGATGTGTTTTTATAACAGACTGCTCATTTGATGTATTATTGGGAACCTCATTGTCTGTAATTGTAGGATCAGTACTGGTTAGTTATTAGTTACCTACTGATTACAAGTGTCAGTTGCATAGAAAGGTTGCGTGAGGCTCATTTTGAAAGAAGGCCAAGTTCAGAACATGTGATGTATTTTTCTTCATTTGTTTATTTTCATAGCGCAAAACTGTCAAGACTAGTGCCTTTGTTTGTAGGCCATGCAAGGATGAGATCAATAATTGTAGTATTGAGTTTGATGCTTAGCACTAAATTATTGATATGGCTACTCTGTCTCTGCTATTTGGCCAGTTTGGCATAACTGTTGGTTCTTCTGCATATCCTATTTCCTCTACCATCTCTCTCTTAAATGGTAGTAAGAATACCTGAGTTTTAAGAATTTTACATGGACTTCTTTTGTTGTATGCAGTCGCAATTTGGTGCATAGCTCTTATCACAGGTCGGATTTCAGCACCATTTGTTTTGTTCAAAAGCTAACACACAAAGCTTTCAGATGGTATAACTTTCGGATTCGTTTTCCATGCAAGTCAACATTCCAAACCCAAACCTGTTTACTGCATAATGCCCCATATGAAAGCAAAGCAATTGTTCCTTCAATTTAGGAGTGAGAGTGGGTTAGGGTTATTTTGGAACTAAGGAGTACAAAAACTATTGAATGTCTTTTAATTTTAATTAATATGTAAATAATTGATTCTCTTCACGATTTATTGTTGTATTTGACTTTTAGCTTTGGCTTGTTTATTAAACCTGGAAATTTAATTAGCAGTGTTAAAATTCATTGTTAAAATATAGAAAAATTAAAGTGATATAAAATAATACGTTTATATATTTTTTTACTATCTTCTTACTTTGCTGACAAAGTTATATTTTTAAATAATAATAATAAAAAAGGTCATATATATTATTAAAAATTAAAAAATACTATAAATAGTAGAATTAAAATAATAATATAATTTTAAAGTAGACAATTTATTATAATAATTAATATTACATTAAAAAAGATGGTAAGTGAGAAATTTCATTAAAAAATTATACATAAAAATGAAAAAAAGTTATAAATTTATAAAATTAATTATTTGAACTTGGTTCCATTATTTGCATTGATTTTTTTTTTTTCAAGATTTGTGCTGGTGGGCTAGCGCAAAACACTCTCCAAAGTGATTTACTAATTTAGTAAATTAATGTAAACGAATTGCTAAGTGCCATACTTTATTTTGTTTGGCATTCGGTACAAAAAAGTATATCGAAATTTTTTATTCTTGATTCATAAAATCCATTTAAACCTACAACACTTTTTTATTTATTTATTTAGAAAGCATGACAAAGTATTTCGTAAAAAGCAATTCCTTCCACGAATAGGAAGTTGTTTTGCAAAGCAATTACAATAAAAAAAAAATATCACTTCATTGGAACAAACCACAGCGTTGTCTACAAATTAATATTTTTATACAAGAAAATGTTTGTTTTATTTTTCAATAAGAGAATTGCATGTTGACGATAGATCTCTTAATCTTTGTGCAGAAAAAAAATTCTTTAATAAATCATGAGAGATTTAATATTACCATAGATTTAATTTCTGAGTAAACAATTAGCAAGGTCTGGATCAAGACACAACCACACACACTGACACAGTAAAGCACAACCGACAAGGTTCCATTTAGATTTGGTTATCTTTGAAACTAAGCTTTCTTACTTACTCACTTACTTACTCCAAACAAATCTAATCTCAATAATTCATCATCACTTCCAAACCTCACTCTCTGATTCAGTGACTCTGATCTCTCTCTCTCTCTCTCTCTCTCTCTCTCTGTGAAAGGACTAAGATGGGTTCAGTTTCTCTGAAAATAGGAGATGGAACAGCCAGATTCCAAAGAGCAACACTGTGTTCTTCAGCTGTTAACATTCTCATGATATTCTCTGTCATCACCACCAACCTCTTTGCTCTCTATGCCTTCACCGCTTCCCCAAATCAACCCCAACACTCTCTCCTTCACCACAACAATGCCCACAAAAACATCTCTCTCATCTCTGAACAAGTCTCACTCATCCTCAGAGAGATCGATTTATCCCAAAAGAAACTTGCCCAGATGGAGAAAGAGCTTCTTGGATACGAAAGCATTGATCTTTCGAGACCCAACATTGCATCCGAGCTCAAACTCTTCCTCCAGAGGCACCAGCTCCCTCTGGGGAAAGACTCAAGAACTGGGATCACTGAGATGGTCCCATCTGTTGGCCACACGTGTGAGAAAAATTCAGACTTTCTGTCTCAGTTCATGAATTACAAGGTTTTTGGAGCTTGCCCTGATGATTGGAGTGTGGCACAGAAGCTGATCTTAAAAGGGTGTGAGCCTCTGCCTAGGAGGAGGTGTTTTGCAAAGACTGTTTCCAAGGCAGGTTGGTACCCTTTTCCAGATTCTCTTTGGAAGCCTGTTGGTAACAAGACTGTTAACTGGAGTGGTCTTAATTGTAAGAATTTTGAGTGTTTGAATGGTAAGAAGTTGAGTAGGGAGTGCATTGGTTGCTTTGATTTGGTTCATGGCAATGAGAATGTTAGGT
Organism: Glycine soja; assembly: GCF_004193775.1. NCBI lineage: Eukaryota > Viridiplantae > Streptophyta > Magnoliopsida > Fabales > Fabaceae > Glycine > Glycine soja. The sequence goes on from NC_041018.1 coordinate 41,383,721, forward strand.
TTGTTAAGGCTAAGAGTAAGAATGATTTTCTGGTCGACGATGTTATGGCCTTGGGAGGTGGAGGGGTTAGAGTAGGGCTTGACATTGGTGGAGGGTCGGGATCCTTTGCCGCCAGAATGGCGGATAGGAATGTTACCGTGGTTACTAGCACTCTCAATGTCGATGCCCCATTCAGTGAGTTCATTGCTGCAAGAGGGCTTTTTCCTCTTTACTTGAGCTTGGACCATAGGTTCCCTTTCTATGACAATGTGTTTGACTTGGTTCACGCTTCCAGTGGCTTGGATGTTGGAGGGAAGAGTGAGAAGTTGGAGTTTTTGATGTTTGATATTGACAGAGTTTTGAGGGCTGGTGGTTTGTTCTGGCTGGACAACTTCTTCTGTGCCAATGAAGAGAAGAAGCAAACTTTGACTCGGTTGATTGAAAGGTTTGGGTATAAAAAGTTGAAATGGGTTGTGGGAGAGAAGGTTGATAGTGTTGGCTCAGGCAAACCTGAGGTTGTGTTATCTGCTGTCCTTCAGAAACCTGTTAGAGCTTAGGGGCTTATACAATAAAACAACAAGAATGAAGAATAATCTTGAGATTTTGCTATATCTCTTTCGCACATAATTTTGTGTGAATGAATTGCTTCCAGCATCATCATCAAATCCGATTGGACCTGGAATAAGTACAAGAATTGTTTCCTTACCAATTGTAAACCAAATTTTTGAGGTGACATATATTCTGTATTTCATGCTCTGTTTTATTATATCCCATTCTGAATTTCTGTATTAGCTTTTTTTTTTTTTTTTTTTTTGTATTGATAAGTTATTAGAAAGATGAAAAATGGATTATATTTTTGAAACTTATAAAGTCAATTTTAGTCTTTATATTGTAAGGCTATAATTTTACTTTCTTGAATATGATGAATCCAATCATATGTTTCAAGATTATTTGGTCAACTGGTCTTGATAATTTTACTATATGCATTCTCTACCTGATATTACTGCATCATATGCTTGACCACTGCTATCTTTATAGTACAATCATTAAGGATTGTTTCACATCTAAAAGAAATCATCCATTCTCAATGGCATTACAACTTTGTGGCACCTAGCTTCATTTAGAAAGGCATGAACCCGGGTTTATCTCTAAAGTATAGCAAAACAAGAATTTATCTGTCATTTAGTTCTATAACCATCAGTTCATCCTACTCACTGCTCTAAACCAAAGATTCTAATGAGACAACTCACAAGAATGTTGCCTGTCTCGTAATGGAAGATGCGTTTGTTAAGTCCTGCAAAAAGTCATGAAGATGCCAGGTATTGAGGCCTGCAGCTGATGAGTATTGATGACTTGCTGATAGGATTTTGATATTCTGTTAAACTGCTTCTTGTGCCTCTTCATAGTTGTGAACTAAACCATTTCATTGTTTACACTGACTTGACAAAACTATAAATTCTCTCTGAATGTGGAGATTGCTTTTAATCACAGGGACTTAATAAGGCTTCAGACCTAAAAGGTGAACTTCGAAAGGGAGATGTGTATATCTGACAAATGATATGATATGATAAAAAAAGGAAAGAGAGTTAGGGAGAAATGAGGGGTGTCAATGGAGTCTTTGTACCGAACGAGTGTCCAAAAATCAAAACTCATTTTGTTCACAGTATCCACTTCATATTCACTGTTACCTAAATTTATTCTTCAAGCCCAATTTGCTGATTAATATTGATGACTTACATACTTGCTGATAAGGTTTTAATATTCATATTCTATAAAAATGTGCCTCTTCACTCCATAGTTATGAAGCAAACCATTTCATTGTTCACATTGCCTTGTCAAAATTACAAATTCTCACAGAAAGTGGAGATTGTGTTTAATCACATACATGTGTATTAAGGCTCCAAACCTAATAGGTGAACCTGGAAAGGACATAGTTGAGAGGACCCGGGTATAAACCAACAATCAGCAGTTAAAGACGAGCTAAGGAAATATAAAAATACAAATTTGGTTGAGGAATGCCAACAACACACTTCTTAATACTATCTTTACAATACACTCATTAGTTGAATTCAAGTGAATCTTATGAAATGGAGAATGAGATGAGACTCCCATGGCTGTTGCTTCCTCCATCTCCTTTTTGGCTTCACATTCCGGAATGCACTCCTATTTTGGCTTCTGGAATGATCAATCTGGAAGGTAAAAAAAATATTTCGTAAAGGGTGCAAGAAGCAACTTGGAGGTGCAGGAAGCAACAGCCGACTCACATATGACCCACATGAAATTTATCTACTAGGTAAAAGTGTAGTACTGTATAGTATGTAGCATTTTTCAATTTTGTTTGCAGCATCCACTTCACATTCCTTGTTACCTAAATTTACTTCTTAAGCCCAATTTGCTTCAAAGAAGCTAGCCTTGCTTGTCTTGGCGTATTGGGCCATGGAACTTGGGTGCTTAATAATTACTCCGAAATTTTTTACCAGGCTAAGGCCTTGATTTGAATTTTCAAATCTGTTTACAACTTTTCTATTGCATACCTTTGCTCATCACATGCAGGTAAATAATGAACGCGCATTGATTAAATTTACTTGGGTGCTTAATAACCAGTAACTTAAACCAGACATGTATCCATAATCTTAGTAATAGCTTCAAGCTGAAGCTTTCTATTTAATTATGAAGCCTTGTAGCTGAAGCTTTCTATTTAATTACTATGATTATAATAACACGAGAGCACCGTTTTTGTGGGATGCTTGATTGCTGGGGCATGTACCAGTGTGAAGTCATGGCAGTTGAGATGAATTATGTCAGTGTACCCTTATGGAATTAAATCAATTAAATGTTCACCAATCTTTGATCCAAGTAGTATTAAACTTCTTTCTGTTAAGTTAGATCTCATGTTCAAGCCTTTTGGATAAAAAAAATGATTGATAGAAAAAATTTCACTAAAATAATCAGTCAGATTTTTTAACAAAAATTAATGAATACCTCGTACAAATATAATGGGTAAAAAAATTTGAATTAATTGTCCCCTTTGTTTTTTATTTTTATCACGCCTCCAAGGTGCAGTAACCATAGCCTGCTATTGTCAGTATTTTATTGGAGGGGTCAATGGCTGTGGATTAAAATGTGCACCACATTAATCAATCGTCTCATTCATGCATGCACTTTCGGAAGTCTCAAAATAGTTACTACTCCTACTTGTTGCACCGTCAAATTCATCAACGTTGGTATGTGATTGAGATAAAAAATCAGAAATCCACACAAATGAAGTCAGAATTGACATAAACGATGTAACACTAACAAGTGGTGATACCTTCTATTTAGCCCATTCATTATAGGAACTCGTGTAGCTTTAAATTGACATAAATGTTGCTGGCCTCGCTGGATTGCTTCGGTTGTTATTTTGCTTGCAAATAAAAAAGAAAAAGAAAATAGACAAATGGTCCACAAGCACCAACGAGTGTGTATATATATATCTAGCATGAAATTAATTCAGCTTAATCCGCTAATTTGAGTTTGAAATATTTTGCTGCGCTAAATATCCAACAAAGAATTTTGATATTGATAATAATAGTATCTAACTTAACTAATAACCTCTTACAAGGATAATTATGCTCTACCAAAATGGTGCACAATCATGAAACACTTTGGAATAGAAAAAAAAAAACATTTCAATACCCAGAAAGAAAAAGACCATCAAATATAAATGAATTGATGTGAAATTACTTTAACTTAGCCGGATGTAATGAATATGAATTCTAACTATATAATTATATTAAATACGCAAAAAAAAATATTTCTTACAATAATCTTAATTTGATTCGAATAAGATTATTTCAATACCTATTGCTTATAACAACAACAAAAAATACCACGGGAAATAATATGCTACCATGCTCATATTAACTCACTCCTAGAAAGTTTACTTTAAAGATTCGTTTAATATTTTATATACTAATTCTCTATAATTTTATGGCCATGTTCTACATTATTTAAAAATTCGTTATAAGTGTGTCATTGAATTGCCTTGTACCCATGCTTTCTAGGCACACTACACTAGAATGCAAATAAGTAGCGTTCGATGGTTGATTATTTGGAAAGGTCCCAATGCGTAGTAATAATAAAGCATAATATGTCCACTTGCCAGCAAGAATTTCTTACAACATAAGGTATGCAACACCCTTGACTCATTGGAACATCATCTTACAACTTTTGATCTGTGTGATAATAAAACTCAAACTCTCTTCCATCTTCAAGGTTTGTTCCATACAAGTTAATAATACTGACTTCTTCCACAACATATGCCTTTGCTTTTCAAACATTGCCTTGTACAAGAACATCACAAAGCATGGCTTAGTGACATTGGATGCAGCCACCACCTGATATTCAAACATTCATCCCTTGCAAAGCTCCACTGTTTAGAAGCTTCATCCCCTCTTCACTCATCTGCTGAACTTCTGAAGGTGATAAAATTCTTATGCAGCGGACACAGCCTACAAATTCCCTACACACCCAACATTTAATAACATCAGAATGCCACACAAGATAGCACTGTTCGAAAGGTTCTAAACTCAAAGGATTATTATCTTGGTTCAAAGGAATTCTAAGCATATTAAGCCTAGTATTAAACTTTTAAGTTTGGAATATCACACATCACAAGAGTTGATAAGAAACTTACTCCCAAGGATCATCACCAACAAGTAGAACATCACTCTCATAATCTACATACACCAATTTCCATCCTGAGCCTTTAGTGTCATTCAGCAGGCCATCGAGTCCAAACATGCATTCGATTGCACGGATCAACTCCTCATAGTTCTTGAAAGTAGTCACATCGATTGATCTTCCAACGGAACCTGCCTTTTGCACCTGTCAGAAACCAAAACCATTAAGATATACATGATTTATGATGTTGAGCCAAATAATTTAGAGGACAAAATTTCATAAATCATGACAAAAAAGAACAAAATCAATTAGCACTAGCACATATAGTATGAATGCCGATGAGGAAAGGTTTTTTTTCTTTTTTTTTTTTCTCTCCACTACAAACCTTTGTGTAGGTTCGGATGGGTGCAGGTACTTGCTGCCATGAGTTATTCTGCAGGAAGCTGCTTTCATCAAAATCAACATGGCTTGATGAAGTGCCACCGGAGTTGTCAGGGATGTCTCTAAGAGGATAGGCATGTGACTCGGCTAGACTAGCAGAGGTTATCTGAGACTGGACATCCTGGCTTGAACTCAAGTTGCCAACCATGCAATCTTGAGGATTCTGAAATTCTCCGTCCTTCATCGTGCAAAACTCATCCAAAATGGTGCTTGAAGTAGAAGGATCAACCATGGTGGTGCCTACACTGTTGCTAGCATCAACATTGACACAAATCTCACTTTGGTTATTGCTCTCAGCGGAAAGATCCCTCAAATTATTTGAGCTTGGTACGCCATTGAGGCCATACATCCCTGGCTGACAGATGGATGTAAGCTGGTCTGCTTGAGATAAGAACTTGAAGTTCTTGACATAATGATCCCATACTTCATTGTTCATTGAAGGTAAAGGGGGATTCACTACTTGAGGCTGAAGTGAGTTATGTTCTTGCAAGTCAGAAAAAGGTCCAGTTGGTCTGTTCTGCCCAGCAAAAGGTTGGGAAGAAGCATACGCCAACCATTCATCAATGTCAAGCTGAGGAAACAGGCCATTTACCATGGCAGAATCAGCTTGAGCCATACCAATCATTTGAGGATGGGGCATGGAGGATTCTATCAGAGGTTGCATAGGCCATGGACTGGATTGAGGGAGTAGTGGACTCTGGTTTTGATTATGGAATGGCAATTGGGTTGCTAGGCCTTGCTGGTTAACAGGATTTACTGCCACCTTTTCATTGTTGCACCCTTCCATGGAAGGATAGTCAATCACGCGGTCAGGTAATACCTCACATTCTAATTTTGGCTTGTCAATAACTATCCCAGAAGGAAGATGATTATCAATTTTGGCAAGAGGATGAAATTTTTCAGGCTGATCATTTTTCAACAGTGATTGCATGTTTAAGGCATTAGGTTGGTCAGGGATAGATTGAGGATGTAGATTTTTAAGCAGCATTTGGTTTTCTGCTGCCAGAGTGGTCTTCATTTCTTGCAAGGGACCTCTTGTAGCAGCAGATTCTTGTTGCATGGCGGATAAAAATGCTCCATTATTGTTAATCAGCTGGGGTTTAAAAAGCATTTTCATCATGTGTTCTGAGTAGAGATTTGGAATTGAGTTTGAGAGCTCCATAGTTCCATTTTCTGGAACTCTTATGAAGGGTCTTGTTAACAAAGTTCCCCACTCATTTTCTGCACCAATCAACATAACTAGTCGTTAAATAGAAGACTCGTCTACAAAGTAGGAAAAGAAATATTACAAGTAACAGACTTTTACCCAAAAGTCCAGATGGTAATGGCCGTTTTAGACCTGAAGTCAAAGAAGGAAAGATAAAAAGGCTTTCAGGAGTCTCAATCTCCCACACACTAACTCTATTCTGTTTATCGCCACACCCTGGCTCATCCCACTCCACCTGTTTGCAGAGAAATCATTAGGCCAACTATTTCCACTAAACTTAAGCTCCAACATGCACTATGCTTCATAAATGTATCGAATTTCATTGGAAAATTCAACAAATATGAATAATAGAACTTAACCAGAACTTAATTTACCTGAATATTGCGCCATTTAGAGCCAGGCCACCTTAAAGGATCCACATCACTGATACCAACTATTGTACCCATATATCTGCAGAAAGATGAAGTACGTGTCAAGTTTCACGCTTGTTTTGGATTTCACACCTATCACCAAAATAGCTTAGGAGAAATATTTGGCTGTAGCATAATCCAAGCATTCAAGAAATTACCTGCGCTTACCCGATTCTTCAGTCTCAAACATCATGCCAAATCTCATTCCAACTGAGACCTGAGTTCCAAATACAGATTTTCTGTATTTGGCCAGAGGAATAACAAATTCTGAAGGGCATGCCCTACAAATAAGTAGAAACAGATATTAGACTATTCGAAAGCATACCACAAGCTATATTTGCAACAAAATTATATCTTAAACATATGTTAGGAGAGACTATGAATATGCTAAATATACCTTGGATTGTAGAAAATAGTGAATGGACTTCGATTGGCAGCAGCATGAGCTGCAGCAGCAAGCACACCAATGTGCATGCTATCAGCAGAAAGTACTGATGATGGCAGTGTTGTCTGCTGACGATTAACACGCCTCACGCCAACTCGCAATTGTGATTTCTCATCCCTTGTAGCAATTGACACATCATTTTTAGTATGAAGAAAATTATGCAGCACTCAGTAATCATAACTGAAAGGAATAATCTGCCAATCTGAATTCCATAATTCTCAATGTTTTGGCTGGATCCATTATATTGCAATGTCACCGTGTGGAATAGACAAGCTATTACAAAAATTTTGCAGACTTTGTTTTGTACAAAAATTAAGTACTAAACAGTGCTACTTCCCTTTCCCTTTAAAATACAAAATGCTGTCTTTTATATCTATGATATAACAAGCAAATAAAGAATGCTTCTTGTAGCCAACAATTAGGCAATTACCTGATGAAAAGAACAGAATCACCAGCTCTAAGCCTTTTTGAGCCTACAAACAAACTCCATCCTGTTGTGAGCAGGTGTCTCTTTGGTTGACCTAATAAAAAAATGTGAAAAATAAAAGTGAGGACTTTTATCCAATTCAGCCTGTTCGAACAATAAATATGAGGACTCTAATCCATTAAAGGTTAAAAAATAATATGCCTTCAGCAGAAAGCTGCAAAGCCAAACAATAACTTGCAGCAAAAAAGCTCACAAAACGATCATTCCAATTTTTTTTTCTAGTAAAGCAATAAATAGATTCGAAAGCCAAAAAAGCATACACACCCCGGTATATATGTCTAAATGTCCAGGTATTATCATGCAAATCTCGAACAACAAGCTCTTGAGTTGGGGGTTGAATTGTGTAATCCTGAAGTGAAAGATAAAACATATCAATAAATGAAATGAAAATTCAAGTTCAAAATCTTCCCAAGCACAGGGAAAACATGATTTGCAACCAGCAGATGTTATAGCCATACCAATGGAGGAAAGAGCTTCTCTGCTGCCCTGCGTGGAACCGAAAAGCCGCCATGCGTGCTCGTGTCACTAGCAGTCAAAGTTTTGCAGAAGAACTCACTGGGATGTTTACTGTGCTTTAGCCCAAAATCAGATATGGGAAAAACTTCTCTTTCCTGGCACAACAGACAAAATCCAAATTCAAACTGAGAAGAATGTCCAATACACCACAACTAAACCTTGACATTTAAAATGTTCAATAACAAAAAATTCCAAGACTGAAGACTTCATCCTTACAGAATTCAGTGGTTGCAGAGTCATTTGAGCATAGATTTCATCTGTCTCCTTGTCTGCCTATCATAACATACAAGAAAAAAGGTAAAATTTAGTTCGGAGTTATGACTTATGATGGATTTGAAGATGCAACAAGTGGTCAAGTCAAATCAACCAGCACACAACACTCACATGAAGTGTGGCATTCTGAACTTGACACAGCAACTGAGATGGAAGATTGGGGTAGTTTGGAATCTGTGATGTTGCTGTTCTTCTAGTAGAAGCTGCCACCTGTTCATATATTCAAATAAAAGGGAACAGACATGCTTCAGCAAACCAAAACAAACAAAGTCACTCACACCTCAGAACCCTGGCTAAATATTCAAAAGAAACTAATGATCTAAGAGATAACAAAGCAAGGCTAGAAAAGGTAGCACTTTGAAAAGAGAACCAAGAGATTCACTCATTTCATTCACCTGCTCACTATGCCCCTGAGGGAAGTAAAACACAAGGCTTCCAACCTGGGGTAGTGACACAAGAGGGCCTGCACAAGCATGCCATAACTCTGAATTCAAAGTCTTTCTGACCCCTGCAAAAAAATTTGGTAGTAGCATCAAACAAGCATGTCATTAAAATGTAACCAAAAGGTAAAAAAACAAATGATCTTCCAAAGCAAAAATTAAACAACAGACCAGAATGTTCTTGCATTTCTTTCAACAGTTTCATCTCAGCAACAAGAGTTTGACCCCCAACAACCATTCCTCCTCCAACTCCTCCAGTTTTAATCTTTTCTTCAACGGAAGCCATCATATCATATCCTATTCCTATGTCTGCACCACTCTCTACGCCTTCAACTTAAAAACCACTAGAGGAACCTGTGTTTCTACGTCTTCTTCATCAATTCACAACAAGTTATATTATATCCCCACCAAACAAAAAAAAAACTTTCCTTTCCCTCCCCACCCCATTAGAAAGAAGAAGAGAAGAAAAGGGTTCACGTTGTTAATATGTGAAGAAGAATCTCATCTCATATGTTGTTGTTGTTGCTGTTGATCTCTGAGAAAAAACAAAGCAGAGACCAAAGCCTGTGGAAAAAAGGCACAAGTGCAGATCTTTGTTTCAACGGGTGAGGCTTTTGGCACAAAGCAACCAAATTAAAGGCCATTAGTTTGCATCAAAAAGCACGCGGACCTAAGCATGAGTGAGTGCTTTGTATTATTGGTTTTGAGTTTTTGAGTACTACACTTGTTGTGGCTTTTTTTTTCTTCTTTTCTACCTTGAAAAGAAACCAACCTTTCAGTGAGACCACTCATCACACTGACGCTGATACTGTTCCCTTCTTTCTTTCTTTCTTTTCAGTTTCTCAAGCACAAGCACCAATGCCAAAAACCAAAACCTCCTTGTCCCTTCTTTCTCTCTCTATTTGCTTCAAACAGCAAGAAGTAGTGTGCATGCTACTAAGTCCTACCCTTTGCAGCTTTAAGCTATTTATATCATTTAAATAACTAAGACCAAAACAAAAACAAAAAAACTAGTAGTATAACTGTATAACTTGTATTAAATGAAAATCAGAAAAAAGTGGAGCTAGTCTATTACAACACGAAAACAGTAGTAGTACACTATCAACCTCATCTTAGCTCGCCTCAGGATATGCAGCGCTACACACACTAGCTTTTGCATTATTCAGATTCTTTAACATTTTGATTTAATTTTACCTTGTTTTTCTGGAATCTATTATTAATACGATATTATTTAGCCACCATTCAATGAGAAAAGACTTATTTTTTTAATTATCTCATTGTTATAAAATTTTTGATTGATAATCTTTTAGTGTGTATTTAAATGAACGTTGATAAAAATGATCTTCAATAAAATTAATTTTAGTTGAAATTGATTTTAAAATTATGTGATTTATGGTTGAATTTTTTTATTATATAATTAAGTTAGAAATAAAATTCACTAAAAAATTTGAATTTAACGTAAAAACTGCAAAAATTATAAGAGTTACTTCAATTAAATTAATTCTAAATTATTTTTAAGATGGAATCAAACATAAAAAATTAATTCTTTAACATTAAACTAAATATATACTTAATGAGATTCTTCTTCCTCAATAGATATAATTTCATTTTTTATCAATTGAATCGTTTTGTTGTTGTTCATTATTTTATTTTGAGTGAGAGACTTGTGTGTACTTTAATAATATAGTATGCAGGGAGATTTATTTAATAACGACGGATGTTTAATAAAGTACATTATGTTTTTTTTTTGTTTTAAAATAAAATGTCGTAAAAGTCTTGTGTAAATACTAATCTAATAAAAGAGCTAACTGTAGTATATTCTATTCTAATTGTATTGTGTACCCTAATATTCATATTCTTAGTCTTGTTACCTGCCCCGTTAACATTACATCATATTTTTTTCCCAATATCTTATTTTCTTCTTAAGGCATTTTCATGTTTGATACTATTATTTTGGAATACTCAGTACAGTTATTTTATTTATAAATTAAAAATTTAATACTAAATACACTAAAAAAATTGAATCATACGGTGATGAGTCAATGACACACATTCATTCGGTTCATAAAATGTATATAGTATAGTATTATAACACAAGTACACAAATCTTTTTATTTTATCATTTGATAATAATAATAATAATAATAATAATAATAATAATAATAATAATAATAATAATAATAATAATACACAACCAAAAATGAGTAGAAATGTGAAAGTGGTGAGACTATTTATTGATGTTATAGTTAATAACGGGCAGAATTTATAACTTTCAACTATCAAATAACAGAGATGGTGTGATTTTGTAAGAAGAAAATGATCTTCGGTATATTCTACTTTATTTATTAAAAAAACATTGTTTATTTATTGGAAAGATATTAGAAATTGGTAGAAATATATATGTAAAAAAAAAAAAACATTTTCCCCTGCTTCTGAGCAGTAGTTTAGCACCAGATGTTTGACCGATCGTCACGCATGCGATTCACGACAAACCAATGAAGTAAAAGTGTGAAACAAAATCAAAGATGCATGCCACGTGTCACTGTGCTGTCTATTTATTCACGGCGCCGTTTTCCACATTTGACATTCTTCGTTCCCGTCCTTTTTGACTCACTTTTTCCTTTTTTTGCAAAAAAAATCAACTATTTATCTTGCACAGAAAATGATTTATTAGGCTTTTATAAATTGTATTTTTTGTAGTTATCTTAATTTTTATTATGCACCGGAAAACGCTAGTTTTTTTTTTCAGATTAGACAAAGTTGGGAATTTGGATGATAAAAAAAAAACTACAATAATGATATATACATTGTTTATATGAATAGAAATGAGAAGAAAGTAAATGATAAAATTTCTCACCATTTTATTTGAATGAATGAAATAGAAAATTAATATATATATATATATATATATATATATAAAATTTTATTCTTGCTAAAAAGATTTCATTTTTGGTAGATCTTGTACTATTCTTCTCCTTTTTCTCTCTCTTATTTTTGTATATATCAATAATCAATAATTCTCTACTCTTATCCTCTATTACCCTCTTTCACACTGCTACACTGTCTACACTCTACACAAACAAATACAGCATAAAATCCCACGTTTCTATCTCATGGCGTGTTGTATATCTTTTTCTCTTTAATTCAATCCATATATACAACTAATGCTTAAAAAATTTAAAAACCCACACATCAAATATGTTCCTTTTTTTTTGTTAAGATAGATTAGAAGTCAAATTCAAATTTACGCCATAAATTTAGTGAAGAAAAATCGAATAAGTATGCACTTTTGAAGGTTTCTTGACAATGACCTTATACTTACTAGCCTATTTTAAGTTTTCAAAGTGACTTGTGCATGAAGAATTCTATTGATTATCTTGTAATTCAACTTGTTTAATTTAGATTTGAGAGTATGCTAATCTTTTACGGCAATCTTGACCACTAGGAGTTAATCTATTAATAATCTACGTATCTAGCCCAGCTTTTGGTCTTGTTTGCCAAATAGAACTCTTGTGTGATAAAAGAATTTTTTTTTAAAAAATGTCTAAATGCATGAATGTTTATCTTTACTTTTTTAAGTATCCTATCTCAAAGCCACTGCTAGGTTATCTTCTTCCATTGACACAGTCACCTAGCTATTTCTAACATAATAGCAATATTCCCTACTTTATATGGATAGAGAACCACTCTGGTTTTGTTTAATAGGAAAAAATGCACACTGGGAAGAGGCTACCATTTTTCTTTATGGATACCAATCCCTATTGGTAAAAATAGAAATGATTTTTCCCCTAATCACATATATGTTTATTCCCAACTTAATTTTTTATTTAAATTATGAAGTCTCTAACTCACTGGATCAAAGACTAATTTTACTTGTGATGTGTGATTATTGTTAATTCAAAAAATAGTTGCAATGAAAAATTAATGAGATCTTATATTACCACTGCATCTTTTGAGTTTCTTTAGCTTAATTAGTCTTGTGTAATAATGAGAATACATAAAACAATAATATCACCCTCAAAATTGTTAATTTAATTTTATTATAAAGGAATAAATTGTTAAAAAGATATAACAAAGATCTTAAATACATTGGTAAAAAGAATAAATAAAATAAAGCATATAATACATTAAAAACCCATATATAGCTCGACCCTATTTTTCATTTTTTTTATTCCTTTACAAGTTCATCAACTTATTAATTAACAAAATAGTTAAGTTAATTTTCTTATATCCTTTCCATGTAGACAATATTATATATTTTTAGTAAAGAAAAGTAGAATATACTCTGCCCAAAAAAATATATTAAAATATATGATTGTGATTAAAAATGGTAGAATCGGATCAATCTATTCGATTGATTTGTTTAGCTTACTACATGGGGCATTTTTGGGTTGGAAATTTCTAACCTATTTTGAAAATGAGTCCAACTCTATCCAACTTTTTCTTCACGTGAAGATGAGTTGGATTGGATCAATCCCTTTTTTTTTATTGTAGTACTTATTGTAACTTATCAATATTTATTTGTGGTTTGTGGTTGTGAATGTTTTTTTTTATAGAAAAATTTGTGGTTGTGAACTTATTAGTGTTCATAAACTAAAATATTATGGTTTCTTGTTAGATGTTTTAATTCTAATTTGTTAATTTTTTTATTAGTAAGAGAGATCTCATTTCGTTTGAAAGGTAATAATTTTTTGCAATTTTATCCATTAAGATATCATCATACTATTTGGTTTTTTGTATTTATGTCGATTAATATATCATCATACTTTTTTTAATATACTACTAGTATCTTGGTGGTATTAGATAAGATCATTATGTACATAAAACTCTTTATTTAAATGTTTAATGTAATTGAATATTGAAGACTCAAATTTAAATTTTTTTTAAATTAAATAATTTCATGTCAACTGATTTACTTGTTTGATTAAATTTTAAAGAAATACATGTATTTGTTATAATTTAATTTTTGAATAAAAATCGAAATTAATACTCGTTATGATGTAAGAAATATTCTCTTAAAAAAATGATGTAAAAATTATAAAGTTAATCATTTATTTCTGTTAAACATAAACACGGTCTCTTAATTTGTTTAAAAGTGGCATTCGTTTTAGTCCTTTAATATATATTTGAACATCAATTAGTGCTTGAAATAATTAATACTTTAAATTATAAATTATCATTATTTTATAGTATAGTTGTGAATGATTATTTTATGTGAAAAGTCTTTAGAGCATGAACATGAAATCTCACGTTTCTTTAGATGACCAATTTGAGCAATTTTTTTTTGAGACAAACCAATTTAAGCATTTACTCTTTAAAAAATTATTATTACCCAAATCTCAATTATGATTTTACATTCTTTTTTTTTTTTTTGAAAAAGGCAAAACTAGAATATTATTAAAAGAACCCTCTTTCGGGCACAAGATGTATCAGAGAGGGAAAAAAACGAAGGTCCATCATACATCAGATTACATGGCCAATGTAGCAAATGCCAAAAAAACATAACTATATAACTTCCAACAGAAATACACATATAAAGGAAAAACACCACACCAAAAGAGATCCTCTGATGTAATCTTACAATATCTCAACCATTTTCAAGCCAAAATTTGCCGGCGTTCCACAATTTATGATGCTTGAGAGTGTTCCTGTCTAAACAACATGTTTCTTTTATACATACATTTCTACCCCTTTTTGTCCCTACATATATTAAAAGTGATGAGATTTTAGTTCTACGTCAGAAACTAAAGCTATGTATTTTAGGGTAAATATAAAGACCCAAAATATATTAAATTTTTATCGGAGTTAAAACTAACACTTTGAAATATTTTGAGATACTAAACACATACGTTATCCTTAAAAAAAGTAATATCTCAAAAAAAGTTTATAGTGTAAAATATACTAATACTTTTTGAGATTGCACACAATTTTAATGTTTTTTTAATATTTATAACAACTTTTTTTTATAAGATATACAATATAATATTTTTCAAACAATTAAAAAAGTTAGTGTAATATATAAAAAAAATGTTCTCAAACAATTATGATTAATGTAGGGGTAGAAAAAATTAAAGGTATCTAAAGAAATTCGACAAAAGCTCACAGAATGTTAGTGTTATTTACTCAGGCTAATAATTAGGAAAATATATATGATTTCAATGGTCTATTTTTAAGTAAGCTGCATAAAAAGATATAAAAAAAAGTGAAATGTAAATCAACATTAGGATGACTAAATCATTTATATCCACGGACTCCTGTGGGTAAAATCTATGATGGATAGAAAATAAATATCTAAATGGTAAGTTAAACAAGTTTTTTCTTTGCCTTTTTTGTAAACGAGACAGGGCGAATATCATCATATTACTTATACTCATGAGTAAGAGCTACTTGCCAATATACATTTACTTAATTGTTCTTTTATTAATATCGATATGCCTATATAGAATATACATTTTGGACTTTCGAGTATAGTTTTATTTGAATTTATACTTTGTTTTTTGAACTCATTCGAATTTATAATTTAAAGAATGAATTTTATACAATTTGAATATTTTTTTCCAGAAATATGATAAATTTTATACACATAACGAGTTTCTATTCACCTCAAGAAAATGACTGATAATTAAAAGTATTTTGTGAAAAAAATAATAGAGGAAATATTTTAAATTATATCTTATAAAAAAATTAGGATAAACTTTTAATTTGTATCTTATAAAAAGATTGGAAAAGTGAGGCCATTTGGCTTGTGTAATTGTTGTGGTCAGTATACTGACTCTCTTGTGTAGTCATATCTGATGTGTGTGTTTATTTCTCTTTTTTATATTTTTTTAAAAATACAAATATAATAAAAAAAATGTTATATTAAAGGGGTGAGTTGTGTTGAGTTCATGAACTCACAAAAACTCGATACTTATCTCAAGTATCAGTGAATTTGATGGGATTGAGTTGAATTTCATCTGAATAATTTTAAAAAATTAAACCAAAATATTTGAGTTGGGGTTGGATGGATCAATTTGGATTTATTGGTACCTACAACCCGAAATCTAAGTATGTATCTTTTTTTAAAAAAAATGGAAAAGTATGCGTCCTATATTTGATAGATTTTTTTTTGTGTGTGTGTGTTTTGACTTGAAACGAGCTCATTTAACATAACAAGGGGTAATATTAGACTCAAAGAGGAGTAAATAATTAATATAAGGGTAATTTATTTAACTCTAGTTAAGGAAAAAATATATATGTCAATCATATAGTATCGAGTGTAAAAATCTTTCACCCTCTACTAAAATATTTTTCTAATAAATCAAATTATAGAAATTTATATTTTTTTTTTTACATTTTTGAATAAAAACCTATTCATTACATTATATATCTTTAGTTATATGAAATACAATTTCACATATGGTAAGGGTTATTCCTCCATAGTCTTTAGTTATATAAAATAATAATTAATTTTTTAATTTCATTTCATCCATTATTTTTAAAATATTATTAAATAAAATAGAGAAAATTATAATCAGTAATTAGTTTGCACTAAAATAATTTGTAAAGATACGAAAAGAATAAATAATTTTGAGAATAAACAACAAATGAGATAAAAGAATATCCCTATTTATTTAGTTACGTTGCCAATCACCTCATAGGAAATTAAACTATATATCCAATAACAAAATGTCTACTCAGTATTTTTTTAATATTTCAAAAATTTAAATTTGATTGATTTTAACTTTTAAAAAGACAAAATTTAAACTTTTTTTTCATAAGTAAAATTAATTTAAATTGCAGTATAATTTTATAGAATAAATAACTAACTGAGTTGACAATATATATTTAGTTGAAAGAAAATCTGATAAGATTCTCATAAAATATATTATTAGAGAGGATGAAAATAATTTAAATACAAATAAATCTCAAATCAAAGATTGATCTAGCATGATAGAATACCTCAAAATTTATTTCACTTGAAAATCAAAGAGTCTAATCAGGGTTAGCAAAACAAAAGTTTTGTGGAGTGAAGAGAGTAGAGAGAATATAAGAAGTCTTTGAATAGGACATGCATATCGTTGATGGTCAGGACAGAAGAATGAAGACAGGTGTGTGGAATTGCCTAGGGGGGGAGGGGAGGTGGGGTCCACTGTTATTTCACAATAGAAGAGAGTGCACGCAGTCCAAACAAAAAGTTAGAGTGATAGAACCTAAGCAAAGCAGAAGGTTGGCGTGGTCTGAGGGGGAGCATGGAAGCAGTGCATGGTGTTCGGGTTTAAGGGGACAATGCCTTCTGAACCTTTTCATGAGACCTATCTTCATTTTGTCTTCCACACGCCAACAACACACATTATCATCATAATAATCTTATCATAATTCATTATTTAGTTATTAGTATATTCTCTCTCTCTCTCTATATCTTTTTTCCCAATAGGACCAACCAATCAATAGGATCAGTGTCTGAGCCATGTACTAATACACTACACTACTAGTATTTATCTTCGGCCTCATTCTGCGAGTGAGTAACCGCTGGGCCTGTTTGTATTCTGTGTACTGTAATGTAGAGTAGAGTACTCAATGCCATTTCAAAGTTAAAAGGCTTTTCCAGTGAAAGAATATGAAAAAAGTCACATTTGTCTATTCTTCATTTAGCTTTTGTCACCCATCGGTTCTATACCCTTTGCTTGTCTCCAGTTCTGTCACGTGTATTCCTTTGTTCAATTGGTCAGTATCGATTTTTACTTGAGAGAGAGAGAATAGGCTTTATCATCTTACATTTGGTTTAATCAGAAAGAAAAAAACAACCTAGATTTGGTATAGTTGATGGTATAGTTGATAAAATTGTATAAAATATAAATATATGATAATAATATTTAAGATTATTAATTTCCTTAAAATATATGATCATTTACTATCCTTTAAAGTGTATTTCCTTTGAAAGGATGAAATCCCCTAATAATAATAACGTGGTATACTTAATAAATAATCTCTTATATGCGTAATTAAAGATTCATTCTTTAAATATGTGTATTAAAGAATATCTATTAGGTTAATGTTTTAAATAGAGATATTATCAGGAATGATCTATTTAAACATGAGACTTGTGTTTAATTCTCATCTAATCATAGTTATGTATCGAAATAAAAATCAAGATATTATCAAGAGATTTACCCGAAACAAGCATGCATAAATCGAGTACGTGTATACTTTTTGCAGTAGCGGATATATTAACTGATCACAAAACCAAGATGCATATAATCTTATTTGGGACTGATAAAAAATAAAAAAACTTATTTAGGAATTGTTCTCACTATAAGCTTGAGGAAGTGATTCTCGATGGGCAGGTCTCCAAGACTCTCAAAAGTGCTTTTTTCGCCTACTTCTCGATCGTGGTTGTCAACACCTAATGAAGGGACGGGAAACTTTTATCATGACATGTTTCATTGTTATCTTTTTTATATGTCGGTTGGTCATGCTAAAATATGGATGGGCTTTATATAAAAACTTATGTCTAAGACCTAATTTAATAGTATTTTAAATGATTTTTTTGTTAACACGTTTTTAATATCTTTAAATTTCTAAAAATAAATCAAGATCACGTCAGCACCTGTATAATCCACCTGACCATTTCAATTATTCACTCCAATTCTTTGAAGTATTGAAGTAGCATGATATAACAAAATAGTAATAAAAACTAAAAGTTAGAAAAATGAGGCTCATTAGTGAGACAAATAGGTAAGGAAAAAGAGTGGCAATTAGAATATTATATACAGTTAAAAATAATACTAAATATTTTTTATAAAATTTATCACTCAGTAACTTATATTAATAATGAGTAAATTAATTTTATTAAAAGTATAATTATTTTTAGACCTTTGGCCATTCTCTCAATTGTTTAAAGTTAGTTTTAGGATCCAAATTTCATTCACGTTAATAATGAACATTCTTGTCTCTATTGTGATCGGTGGCAGTTAAAGGTTTACGCAGGCGGGTAGGCATGCAAATTCTTTGCCCTATCTATTAATTAGTGTGATAATTATCTATGTCAATGCGATCATTGAAAATCTACTAAATCGCCACTTTAAACTTTTATAAAAAGTTACAAGATAAAGTGCAACAAAGTTGGAATTGAGCATGCATGCAAAGCAAGCTAGCAACTCAATTATCACAAATCTTATTGGCTCCACCCACACACCCATTGACTTATATCATCCATATTAATTCAGAGGTTTCGGTCTCAAACCTTTTGTATCACTTTTTCCTCCCTCTTTATTCGGTGTGGAAGAAAAATACAAAAGGAATTTGCTAAAGCCGAAAGGTGAGTGGAAAAACGGAAATTGCAAAAAATTGCTAATGAGAAGAGTTAAAAAGGCAATTGAACATGTACGCAACACAGCTTGAGCTTAGTACTGTACTACTGTATCGTCATAGAATATAATTGTCGTACTTTGCAAAATATCGTTAAGATAAATATAGCCCACGAATGTAAATAGAGTAAGGCAATTGTTAGGGTATTTATTAAAGATCGAGTTAAAAATTATAAAAAAAAATTGTTTGTGTAATTTTATCAATATTTTTATAATATTTATAACAAATTTTTATTACAATATCATTTTATCAGTTCCTCAATCAATTTGTTAAACCTTAAATACTAACTAACAAAACTTAGAGAGAAACTTATGCTTTGGTCCTAAATATTATAAGTATTTTAATTTTAAAAAATAATTTAACCGCTGGCTTTGTTAAATGTTACAAAATTAAAATATATTTCTACGATTTCTTTTCTTGATGTAAAAAACTAAAGTGAATGATATATATTTTGCAACATTGAACAAATCAAGGACCAAATTAATGGGTGTTTGATAAGATAATTGAGTAGTTTATAAGTGAGTCAACTATTTTATGTTTTCTTTTTTGGTATTGAAGGGGGCCTAACGGCCTAAGAAAAGAGACAACGAGGGTACAACTCTAGGGAACAAAGTTCCCAAAGCATGAGAAGCTAGCAAAGGCAACATAAAAGCTGGACTATGCTCGAACATCACATACTCCTATGGTGGTAAATGAATCCATTTATTCATTATCCATTCAATTCATCTACAATAATTTTATCCAATTCATTCATTACAAAAAATTAGAACAAATGGATGGATCCAAATTCATGCATTTAATTTTATGGATGATTAATGGTCCATTCATTAATTTTTAAAATCGAACAAATCCTCTAATCAATACTTAATGGATTAAAATTGATCCAACTTAATAATAAAAGAATTTATGGGTAATATTTGACCAATGTCAATTAGTGTTTTTTTCAATTATAGTTAGTCGGGACAATTTTTTGACAGACATTGACTCGGGTTTTTAACCAATAATATTTTTTGCGTGATATCAGTTGAGACCATTTTTCTGTTGATGTCGACTAGTTTTTTTTATGTCGATGTTGGTTAAGACTTTTTATGCTTGACATCAACTATTGTTTTTTCGATTGACGTTAGTTGGAATTATTTTTTTGCTGATGATGACTAAAAAAATATCACCGACTGACATCATCTAAAAAAAATCTTAACCGATGCCGACAAGAAAATTGCCTCATCTGACAATGAGTCAAAAAAACCCTAGCCAATGTCAATAAAAAAAATAGTCTTAGTCGATGCCAACCAAAAAAACCCTTGCTCATATCGGCCAAAAATAGCCATGGTCAATGTGTGCCAAAAATCATCATTAACAAAAAAATAGCCTTAGTTGACGTCGATCGAAAAAACCCTAGTCGACGCCGATAAAAAGTAGTCCTAACCAACACTAACAAAAAAAAATAGTCATGGTTAATGTCGGCCAAAAAATAACCTTAATTGTCGTTGCCAAAAAAAAAATTAATTGATGCCAGCAAAACAAAAGTCTTGGCTAATGTTAGCAATAAAACCTAGCCGACATTAGCAAAAAAATTGTTTAGACCAACATCAACTAAAAAATCATAATTGATGTCTGTCAAAAAACATCACCAACCGACATTGACAAAAACACATTCCTAGCTGATATCAGCTAAAAAATAACCTAAGTTGACATTGACAAAAAACATCATCAGTCGATGTTAACTAAAAAATAGTATCAGTTGATGTGAATCAAAAATTAGTCTCTATTGAAGTCAGTCAAAACAATTAAGTTTTAAATTTTAAAGCTAAATAATTAAGTTTAAATTTCATTGTTTGTGGATGGATTGGATGGATATTCATCCATGAAAATAGTGTTAATTGATGAATTAAATAATTTTTTTCATCAAATGGATAAGATCCATTAAAAAATTTCTAATTAATTAAAATAAATTAATAAAGTATTTTGATCCAATCCATTAGCATACGGATTAGGATTGATGCGATCCATCTATTTGTCACCCCTACATACTCCTCCTTTAACCTACATGCTAGCTAGGTTGGCCAAGGCATCTCCGCAAGCATTAGCTTCTCTAAACACATGGAAAATCTGAATCTGCCCGCTAGAAGAAATGAGCTTACGAACCACCTTAATTAAACTCCAAGCAGAAGCACACCTTTTCTCATCCCTCTAAAGACTTCTAACCACAGCTTGAGAATCCACTTGCACAATAACTTTTTGCATGTTATATTGCTTGGCCAAAGAGAGTCCTACAAAAAGTACTCCCTAGAGTTCCGCTACAAAAGCAGAAGTTCTCCCCTGATGATTCCTTATAAGACCATGGATTCAACCATCTGTATTCAGGGTCACCCAACCCTCATCCGGAGGGTCCTTCTCATAATACTCGTTGCAAGTTTGGATGACCTGCTGCCATGGTTTGAAAGGACAAATACAATCAAGCTCATGGACATGCTTATTTCTCCAAAACCAAATTAAATAACAAGCATTAGCCCACTGTTATAACCCAATTCCTGGAGAAGAAGATTCATGTTCAACCAAGATTGGAAAGAGCTCGAAAAGAAACCAAACCTGTGAATATATAGGTTTAACAAGTTATGACGGGACAATGAATCCAAAAACTACATATATTTATCTTTGAAGTAATATATAATCAAAATATTTTCACGGTCAGATTAACCGCAACATTGACGCAGCCATATTTCAACAACAACAAAGGTTTGGCATTGGCATTTGCTTGAGAAATCACAATGGCCAAATGGTGTGATTAGTAGAGAGGAAAAAAATAATATTAGAAAGAAATTTTGTAATTTTTTTGGGATTCACACCTTTTATATTATATTTTAATTCAAAAATTTCTCAAATATTTTTATCCTTTAAACTAAACACATCCTAAGAGCTTAAATCTCTTAGCACCATGGAGTTACTGACGCGGCAGAAGCAGAAGCTTGGGGTTTGTACCAAGCCTTGAAATGGGCATAGGAGTCGAGCTCAAAGGTAATATCTTGATGATGGAATCAACACACAAACACCCACAAGTCACATCTTTTTGCTATTTTGAATATATGTAATTAATATTTTACATTCTTATTTCTCAAACTTATTGATGAGTTTCGTCAAGAGTCAAACTAATTTTGTGGTTCATACGTTAGTTAGGACGTCAACTTTGTATGTGAGTCCTCAAGTCCTTAAGCATGTTCCTTTTGTATTTCTGCACTTATTTTAAATGAAATGGCATAAGTATTTTTCATTTAAAAATATATATAATAAAAAATTGTTTTCTGATTTAATCTGAAATAAATTATAACGTCAAGACATATTTACTTGTATATTTAAAGACAATTCATTTTAAAGGATTTTTTTAATCTAAATCCCCTTACTTCATTAATTATTTTCCAAAATAAATCTTATATTATAAATTCAAATCCTTAATTCTATACTTACTTTCCTTATATAATCTCGCACCTTCTTTACTATTGACACTTTTTTAGATCATAAATATTCACTATCAGAGATGATTTTAATCTGATATGATCATTTTGGGTTATAATTATTGTTTATGAACTTCTATACGAAGTCAAATCAACGTCTTTTTCATTTCTTTGGTTAATCAGTCAATCAAATAAATACTTTACTTTTATTAATTTTCAAATTATCTCAATAAGCATCAAATATGATCAAACATTTGTAAATTATCATTAAAAACAATATATTATTTAAAATAGAATTTCAACTTTGAAATTAAAATTTTCAAATGTATACATACATACATACATATATATATATATATATATATATATATATATATATATATATATATAATATAATATAATATAATTTAATGTATATTTTGTTAAAAGTAAATTAATTTTTAATTTTTTTTATATTACATGGATTTATAAATATTCGTACAATGAAAGGATACTTGCTAGAAAATGTAAATCCCATCATTTTTTTTCTTTTGCTGAACTCAAACCTTAATTCTTGTATTATTTTATTTTCAAAATAAATACTCGAGTGAAAGAATATTATCACTATGAAAGAAATGTATTTTTTTATTAATGAAAATTATTATTGAAAAATAAAATATTTAAACCCCTCTCAGAAAAATGGTGAAATACCTTGCCCATTTTTTCATTTTGATTTGATCTCTAGATGATTCACCACCTTATTGACTGGAATTTGAAGGGCAAAAAATCTAACTGCCAACAATGAGCACCAGACTAACCCAATCATAAAAACAAAGCCCACGGTGAATAGCATTGGGATTTTACTTCCTGCATTTCCCTTTTCGCTTCCCGCATCCCCAAATTTAAAATATCCCTAAACTACCCTTCTCATGTTATAACTTTCCTTTCCTCTACTTATTTCTCCTAAAGTAAGTACCTCCCATCCCATAGACCTACTCCCAGCTTCTTTTCTCTAATGTATATACTATTTGTTCTTCTCAATGTTTACTTAAGGTTTTTCTTTTTTTGGATTATGCATTCTGGAAAAAAATAATATGGAATAGGAAATCCAAAAGCCTATTTGCACTGATAAATAATAGCTATTCTTGGGTTCAAAGAGTGTTGTTGCTACTTCATTAGAAACCTTCGTTGCCATTGTCGCTCCATTAGAAATCTCTTGAGCCTGAGATCGTGAAGAATGTGCAAGCCCGAGATCCTTTCACAGATCCTTCCAAGTTCTTGGCTCATCCCCAACCCTAATTTTGAAGCATCGACGTGGTCCCAAGAAAGGTTGAAGCAATGCCGGGGTATTCTTGACCATTTGTGTTTTTTGGGAGATGCAGGAAGACAAAAGGAAGGTGCAAGAAGTAAAAGCTAGACCATTTCTAACTATTAGGTAAAGCCCTTGTCTTGCATGGGTCTTAGGTTCACGGAATGGACACATCCTTTGCTTATGTTGGAAATCCAGTTTCAAAGATCTAAGAACAATGTGCACACACACACACAAAAATAAAAAATAAAAAGAGACCCAAGAATAGCAGAAGGAACTTTTTGATATTTTTGGGTCTTCACAGTTCACTGCTTTTCTTTTCCAATGAAGGCCTTCCTACGTGCCTCACTTGCGGAGTTACGTAGGAAGAAAAATATAATTAGCTTAATTGTATAAGTAAAAATTAGTTTATGCAAAAGTTAAAAATTAACTTTTGAAAAACTAAATGAGAGAATTTATACAAATTCATTTATGAATTAACTGTTTTTAAGTTGTGGATAAATTTATTTTATTTTTCCTTCTCTTATAAGTCTTTATGAGCAAAAATACCCATACAATAGAGGGTTTTACTGTAAGTGTTTTATGCTTTCTTTAATAACATGACATTTTTATATTCTTTACCAACATGAGTGAATTTAAAAGTGTTTCTAAGAAATATTAAATATAAGAAAATGAGAATAATTAAAATGGGTTCCATATTATTTTAAATTTTAAATAAATTATGAATAACAAAATATTAAAGTCATCAATTAAAAACATGCGTGAGCATAACTCAAACATATATTTTTTCAAAGTAGCCACTAGCCACTATCCGGTAGGAATCAATGGTGTCTTTGCTCCCACGTACCAAATCAACCCAATTTTCTATAAGAAAATCACTTCTATTGTATGCACTTGGGTTCTTCACGTCACGTGAAATGGGGGTAGTTTTTTTTTTTTAGAATTTTTCATGGAAAGGACTGAGTTAATTTTGAGAAAAAGTTATTTGACTTAATTTTATTATTTTTATTTTATTTTATCATCTAATAGTTTGGTTCTAATTTACATTTGACTCCATTAGACCTTAATTATAGTGTGTGGTAGGTTGGGTACATATTATCCATACGGATCATACCAACAAAATCTTACAAGTATTCATCGAGGCAAATTCATTTGATAGTAAAACCTATTTATTGTAGGTAATTTTTGTGAGTATTCATTAAGTTTAATTCTAATTGTTATTCTTATAAGTGATACGATAATGCCATAAAGATTAAAGAGATATATCTATTTTTTTTGTATATATTTCCTACTCTTTTAGTCTTCTTCCCACGGATTTTCACATTAAAGATTTATTTTATTTTATTTTAAAAAATTGTGTTAGTACCTTCTTCATATACCAAAAAGAAATTTCAAGTTAAAAGGACTTCTAACTTTTTCGTACTATTGAAATGAGGCAACGCGTGTGAGCTATAATATGTTTGGATGTAACTTTTTAAAAAGAAATAATAATAATAATAATAATAATAATAATAATAATAATCACTTTTTTCTTTAAAGTTCTCAAAAATGAAAAAAAAAACGATTTTTCCTCTCTCGAAATAAACTAAAAAAATCATAAATTTAGTCCAATACGATAATGTCTAAGTATCTGACTGAAAAGTGAAAATAATGGCAGGCCACTTGTATAAATTAGCTAAATTTGTAAGGATAAGGGCATAAAAAGAAGTAAACACTGAAGATAAAGTTGCATGATGACATGACTATCTGTGGACTGAATTCATTTAATTTCTTCAAATGTATATACATTGCACTGAAATTAAATAATCTGGGTTGAGTAAAATAATTTGCTATCTGACTACTCTTGCAGCTTGGACGTTGGATTCACAATTTTATTTGTATGCGACAGCAACGGTGGAAGATCTCGATAAATGCACCCCAGGGGTCCATATTTGAATAAAATCCAATTCGTTTGCCAATCATTTTATGATGAAGATTTGAGATCCTGCAAATTTCATCAGCATCAAGCCCTATCATTGACCCTTGCGGTTATCTTTTCTTTAATTTGTGCACCTCATATTAATTGCTTTTATCGTCATCATCTTCTGGAATGAACCATTTATAAAAGACCTCTTTACTACTGTATCACCTATGAGATTATTTTGATTTAATTAATAGTCTTATATTAAGGAATTAAATATATAACTGCATTAAAATTAAATCAAAAAATAATTTTATTATTTATAATAATCATATTAAACTTGAATAAGATGTCTAGAGGATACCCGTCTTGTAAAAAAAAAAACACTTACAGCCATCATTTTGAGAAAGCTAAACTGCATTCATATTTAAATTAAATTATACAGTATTACATAAGTAAGTTATTATATATTTGTTAACTTATTCTCAAGAGTTAGAAAGAAGAGTGGTGCTTGGAGTTGGTGAATTATTCTCAGTTGCATCCAACTCCCATGTGAGGCCTTCTTGTTTAATATACATAACACAAAAATGACAAAAGTCACCCGTAGAATCCGGCATTGGAACATGCTTGTACTCATTCTACTTACGTATGTATATGTATGAAATACAAAGAGCATGATGAGTGTCAAGTGTCAACCATTAATTTACGTCCATTGTCCATATTTTGCTACTTCTCTCTGATAATGTACTTTGACCCCTTTGGACATGTGTAATGCCGAAGACCTATCACCTGCATTTTGATAAATGAAAATCATTTAGACCATCCAGATCTTATAAAGATTTTTTTTACCATAATATTAATATAAAATAATCTTTGTTGAAAACGGTGATTAATCTTCATAAGGATTGTAAATATATATAAAACTAATAATTTTTTTTCCAACATAATTTATTTTATACCTAAATACCAATCAACAATAATTGGGATATGGGATTGGGAGGCATAATAATTAGAGAATGGATGGTCATTCATGGCCAGAAAATTTACACTCTTATTGATTCTTGCATGAGACAAAGTGATTATATTGATCGGTGAAAATGTTCATAAAAAAATGGGTTTAACATAGAGTGATTTGTGAAAATGACCTAAACACAGATTGTATCATTGTTTATGTGCATTGAGTAGGCATTGGACTAAACCAATTCAGAGTGTAGAACTTAGGTATTTTTTAGGCATGATTTTAATTTATATGCTTGAAATTATTATGAAGGTTATTATTAGTAGAAGTATTAAGTAAACATGAAAATAGAAGGAAGGAGGTAATCTGTGTCTGTACGTAACGTGGGCAATTTCTAATTGAATGGTTCATTGATGTAGTAGTTAGTGCATGTCAATCATTTTCAATCATTTGATGGACTAAAAAAATTAAAACAGTTAATGGATATGATTAGGGATTTGAATTGAGTAATTAGGGGCGATGTCCCCACCCACCAAAATTTGTCCGGCACATTAATCTCTCTATCATAATGCATAACTGTTGCGCCAGTGAAGTCTCCTCTTGGCATCATGATGTTTGTTAACTTCGTCAACCATAACTTATTCACGTCAAAAGAGAATGCTTAATATTCCTTAATTTTCATTTTATACTTCCATTTCAACGATCGGGGGTCTACATATATAGATCAAAAAGCATTTTAAAAAGAGGATGTGATTAGACAGCTAGTAACGGGTGACATATATAGCATACAGTTATATTCTTTATATTTCAACAACAACAAAAAAGCTAGTTATTATTTTCTTTATATGAAATCATTTTTTTTGGACCACAAGAATCTTTATCAGAAATAATTCTACTCGAGTTTTTAGGATGATTACATGCTATAAAGCTTTTTTAAGTATTTAATATAACCAAACACTTATAACTCAAATTCAAGATTATCAATTAAGCTATAATAATGTTGTACAGTTGATTTATGAGTTCAATGGTATAATTTTCTTTATTTATTTCCTATATATAATTTATCTAGTATTTTTTATTCCTTTTTGTTGCATAATTATATAAATGCAATATTTTCTCAGTAGAATATCAATAGAAAAACAACCATAGAAAAATGGTTCCTAACTAGAATAATGTAGGTCAAATATACCATGTTATATATGACCTGCTACTTTGCTCTGTTTCAAATATTGAGAGTACAAGGGGGCCTAATAAGTAGAAGAAAAGTATTATTCTTCATCAAATTTATTGGGAATTGGAATTTTTAAGATGAGAAACTCCCATACCCAACAAGTGCGTGCATAAATTGTTGATTGCTAATATTCATGAGTGGCGTGTTCGAGTGATAAACTTTGAGCTGAGCTTGCAAACCATAGTGGTAAGGCTGCAGCTAACATAAAGATAGTGACTAACAGAGTGTGATGATGAGAGAGTGGAGGACAAAACCGTGCTGTCATTTGATTTAAATTTGGATTTAGAAAAGAGTAAAAGGGAATTAGGTAACAAGTTTTGTTCATGAAGTGATAACTAAAAGGCACTCCTTTTGGGTACGGAATGTATCATACTAAATTACTAATATAATGTGTATAAAGCTTTCATTGCCAACCAATCAGATTGGTTAGTGAGCTTCCCTAGATGGAGTACATTACAATTGTTAAATGTAAAGTGTAGTATATATTTCTTCATCTCTACGATTCTGAGTTAAGTGTAAGAGGAATCTTGGGTCTTTGTAGGTGTGATGTAATCTATCATATTGATTGTATAACAAGAAAATATTCTTATATAGTTTCTAAGATGATTACCGTCCAAATTATGCCTCTGACAATGCAAGGACCTCATAAGCGCGCTTTTATTTTGGAGTCACAGTGAAACGGTTAATTAAGTTAATTTAAACATTATTTTCTAAGATGGAGCACATTAAAACAATAATACTTTTATGTCCTACACTTTTTATCGATACACAACAATAATCTTTCTTATCAGAACTGCACTCTGGCTCAATTTTCATATTATTGGTTGCGTCAAAAGCTTCCTTATCTTTTCTCTTTATGTATATGCATTCGTGTTAACATATGCATCGACATATACAACCAAAATTCCAAATGTTGGGTCCAAGATTCTCATAGGTTCATAGCGTTTCTTTTAGGAATTATTCCCTCACCGCGAAACTACACATCGAACTTCCCAACCGGTTCAGCTATATATAGATAGGTTTAATTTATTATGTGTGAATGAGTTGTTAGTTAACTAAAAGTAAAAGGTGGAATAAAAAAATACACCAGACCACCAACCAAATAAATTTAAAAATGCAAATAACAAAGGTAGGCCAAACTTAGATAGAAGATAACGAAGTTCTCATTATCAAAGTAAATTTACTCTTACCTTGTATAAATAAAACTATTGTAGTGGGGAAGTTATTTATTTCACCCCCTCGATACATCAAGAATGACAATATGAAAGGAGACCTAAAGCTACCGACACAAAAAAGGAAAAAAAAAATTAAAATCTCGGAACAATTTGAGACAGAAACAAATAGACCGAAGAAACGGGAAGGAATAGATGAAGATTGTTGCGATGAGGGAACTTTCCAAGCACTATTGCACGAGCTATTGTTAGGTTCATCGACAGTACGTTTTCCAGCAATATTGTGATAAATTGTTGAAAGAATGATTTTACGTGAATTTTTATCATTCCTGAGGACGCTGGCTAGAGTGATAAACGATGCCCCTTTCCTAAGTTCCAATGTTACCTAGTCGAAATTAGGGTTTTTTTAGTTGTTTGGACAAAATACTCAAGAGAAAACTAGATATTACTCAAATTTGAGTTTAGTACATCAGCATCCCCCTGAACGAGAGGATTGTGAAACTGAACACACTACTATAAAAACATACATCAGATTGTAGAGATAACTCATGTTTTACAAATGAATCTGCTAATTTATTCATTTATATGTGAATATGTTTCAATAGTAAAGCTGAAATTTTCGAGAATGGATCTCCTCAATTTAAAAAAAAAACTGCATAATCTCAATTTAAACTAATAATTTTCGTTAGATTAAAATTAATGATTATGATGAATTTTAACAAAACTCATTGTTTTACTTTTACAGTTTTACCTCATATTTTTTAACTCACAAGTTTCACTCATGGAAGAACTGAAAGGTTGATTCATTTTATATATTTGCGCAGTGGTGGTGTTCCGCATTGTTTTCAAGTTTGGTCTTGGTCCACGCTATTTTTTCCACTTCTTCAGCAGGTATGTGTGCACATTTAATCCATGCTATTTTCTACACTTCATCTTGTTTTTTTTTTCTGTATATTTTTTTTTTACTTTTTATGTTATATCTACTGAATTAAAATACAAAAATCTGAGTATTTTTAATTAATAAAACTTGCTTCATGAGTGGTGTGATGATTAATATGACTATGCCTTATAAAAACAGAGACCAAATCAATAGTTTATGATTAATAATCCATGCTATTTTATGCACTTCATCTTGTTTTTTTTCCTGTATATTTTACTTCTTTATGTTATATCTGCTGAAATAAAATACAAAAATCTGAGTATTTTTAATTAATAAAACTTGCTTCTTTTTAGTGAAATCATGAGTTGTGTGATGATTAATATGACAATGCCTTATAAAAACAAAGACCAAATTAATAGTTTATTATTAATTAAATGTTGAGTGTATTTTTTCCTTTTAAATTAGGATACTAAACATGACAGAAGAAAATGGTGATTGGAAGCCAAAAATTGGTTTAGAGTTACAAGATGTAGAAGAAGCATGGAAATTTTGGAGTAAATATGGCGAGAAAGTAGGTTTTGGAGTTAGAAAGCAATTCAAAAACAAGCGAAAGTAAGATGGTGTTATAATCTCTTGTAGATATGTTTGTTACAAGGAAGGGATTAGAAAGCCAAATAAAAGAGATGGACAAGCTACCAAGCACAGAACTGAGACCAGAACTAATCGCTCTGTAAGAGTTGGTTTGTCATTGGGGAAGAATGGAAAATATATAATCCATGAGTTTGTAGGAAAGCATAAACACCCATTACAACTTCCAGAGACAACACACATGCTTGCTTCACATCGTAAAATAACAGAAGTTCAAGCTCACGAGATTGAGTTAGGTGAAGACTCTGGATTATGCCAAAAGGCATCATTTCAGCTT
Organism: Glycine soja; assembly: GCF_004193775.1. Lineage (NCBI taxonomy): Eukaryota > Viridiplantae > Streptophyta > Magnoliopsida > Fabales > Fabaceae > Glycine > Glycine soja. The sequence goes on from NC_041018.1 coordinate 41,414,734, forward strand.
ATGAGCACACATGTGGGGCATAAAGCTAATATTGGATATACTCGGTTAGATGCAAAGAATTATCTCAAAGCAAAAAGACAAAGAAATATGGTGTACGGGGAAGTTGGTTGTCTACTACAATGTTTTCAACAACAATTATTAGAGAATCCCTCATTTTTTCATGCATACCAAATGGACATCGATGAACAAATCACAAATGTATTTTGGGCAGATGCAAAAATGGTGTTGGATTACGAGTATTTTGGTGATGTTGTCTCTTTGGATACTACTTATTGTACCAATCAAGCAAATAGGCCACTAGCTTTGTTTTCAGGTTTTAACCATTACAGGAGTTCAACAATCTTTGGTGCAACTTTATTATATGATGAAACGGTTGAATCTTTCAAATGGCTATTTAAGACATTCTTGGAAGCACATAGTCATAAAAAGCCTCAGACCATTTTCACTGATCAAGACCAAGCAATGGCCAAGGCACTTGTTGAAGTAATGCCTGAGACGCATCATGGTTTATGTACATGGCAGTTGATGCAAAACGGAATTAAACACCTTAGCAATTTGATGAAAGAAGGAAGCCATTTTTAAGAGATTTCAAGAAATGCATGTATGAATTTGACACTAAGGTTGAGTTTGAGGAGGTTTGGACCAAGTTGATTGCAAACTACGATGTTTAAGAAAATAACTGGATTAATTCAATTTGTCCTAAAAGAAAAATGGGCTTCTTGTTACATGAAGGAAGCATTCACACTTGGGATGCAAAGTACTCAAATAAGTGAGAGCTTAAATTCTCATTTCAAAGCTTGCATGAAGCCAGATGTTGATATAAAAAAATTCTTTTGTCACTTTGAATGACTTGTTGAGAATAAACGTTACAATGAGCTAGTTTGTGAGTATGACTCTCGTCATAAGCTAGTAAAGTTGCGATATGAAATGTCTTCAATATTGAAACAAATGGGGAAAGTTTACACACATATACACACACTATGTTTGATTTATTCCAACAAGAGTTTGCATTATTCTTAGCCTCTTGCATTTCAGAAAGAAATGAATCACTCCCTTTGTTTGAATATATCATCACAAGGATAAACCATGAAAGATCTTGGAAAGTTTTATTTGATAGTGCTTCAATCTCTATATCTTATAGTTGTAAAAAAATTAAGACAACTGACATACTTTGTTCTCACGCATTGAAATTATTTGAAGCAAATGATATAAAGGTTGTTCCCGAAAAATACATTCTTAAGAGGTGGACAAGAGAAGGTCGTAGTGGCATTATGCATGATTTTAGGGAAAGAGAGGTTGAAAAGGATCCTAGACTTTCTAGCACAAAGAGGTATCGACATTTGGCATCTAAATTGATTAGGGTGACATCTGATGTATCTCCTTCTAAAGAATATTGTCAACTGGTAGACGAAAGTATAGATGTCGTGTTCAAGAAAATAAAAGAGCTTCGCTTACAAGCACAAAGCACTAACAAGAACAAGAATGGTGTTGCTGCATTGGTGATCAATGATGATACACAACCTAAGGGGTTCAAGCAACGACCTAGCACAAAGAGGCACAACCAAAAACATCTCAAAAGTTGGCTTGAGTTACAATTAAAGAAAAAGACAAAAACTATAACTAGATGTCAATCACGAAGTCAAACATCTAAGGTGTGTGTGTGTGTATAACTATTCATATACAAATTATTTCTTATTCATTATTTTTGGTTATGAAAACTTTAGAATTATGAATTGTGTGAAATCCAATCTTCGACAGCTCCATGTTTTGATCTACCTCAAACATTCGATAATCAATTTAGTTTCACATCATTCTTGATGGTACAATCACTTAACTTACATTATATTTCCTTACTTCTTTTTCAGTTTGTAATATTGGGTATTTTGTCTTGTTATAATGAAGGCACCCTTTGATGACAAAGATGTTTCAACATTAGATGACATAAATTTTAAGAATCTTTGAATAGCCTTGACTAGATTCTTATTACATGTTGCGCTTGATTTAAGTTTCATGGATTTATATTAATATCTTTTGGATGAAATGTATATATGATCTATTTTTTGGTGGAATGTGTTTGTGATCATATTAACTAAAGAAATGTATAAAGATATTTGTGATCATATTTTGTAATTGATGTCAACAACTTTTGTCAACGGTATTATGCTTAATAGGTGCTTGGAAAATAATAAAAAAAAGGCAATAGTCTCAAATGTTATAATTGCAGGGCATATAATTTAAGGCACTGGAATGGTTGTATAAAAGACATTTTTTTTTTCATGAGTACCATTTGTACCATTTTTCAATATATCTATAGAAACATTAAATCACACCAACTTAAAGACAAAAAGAATCTCAAGTTAATAAAAATTATCATTCTCATTAAATAGATGTGATACTTGAAAAGGTGTTGAAGAGTACAAAGATTGAAGTTGAATGCTGATATAGTCACTATTGTTACTATACATATGAGAGACCCATTTTCTCAAAACAAAACTAGCTTTAGGGACACCATTTGGTCTAATTGCTAGAAAGTCAACCAATGCTGCAGATCGATCCCATTCAAATATTGCAGCAAAAATGGATCCATCTCTTTCATCAATCAATATTTGTGTGAGCTTGTACTTGAAGGGAGTCCACTAACTTGGAGCAAGAGCATTTTCTTGTGTTTTGTTCTCCTGTCTATCAAATTCAAGCATGTAAATTGCACAAATGAGGCTAGCCATGGCAACTCGTTTATAATTTGTATCCTTCCTGCATAAATCAAAATAATTATTAGCAACATGCACATATAAAAGAATGTAAATGCCACCAAAACTATTAGTACTTTTTTCATTGATTTTAAGATGACAAATATAGAGTAAAGGGCTATTTGGTAGAGTTACTGTCATTCTCAGTTTCAAATGCCATACAATAAAAAAATGCATGAATATAACTTCTAAATCATAAAGGCAATTTCCATTTGACAGCATAATACAACTAATACATGATAAACATTATTTACCTCCGGAGTTTTGGAAAGCCTTTAAGGCCTATTTGGATAAATTTATCAAGAAGTACTTATAGGGAAATAAAATAAAATAAGAAAGTTAAATAAATACACACTTCAATTTTTATACAAATTCTTTTGTCTAATTTCTCCAAATGCTCATTTTATAACCCTTATTCTACGAAATCCAAACAACCAATCATCACTCTATTACAATAGATAGAATCCAGTTCATACTTTTCACTATCATTTTCCATTTCATGTTGGTTCCTTTACTTAGAATTAGTAACCTAAAAAATCATGCGTACTCATTTAGTAAAGTTTGCAACTTTATAACTGTGTTAGTTGTTACAATAATCTCTCTATCTACAACCAAAGACAAAGATAATCACAATAGTCTCTCTATCTTCAATCCATGATAGTTGTTACAAATCCATAGCACAAACTTAGAGAAAAAATCTCTAACAAAAGAAGGCAATAGAGACTAGGGAGATTCTAATTCCTAAACAATCACAACACTTTAAATGCAAGATTTCAACTTCACTAGAAAGAACACAAAGAGGAATTAGTTTTAAAAAAATGAAGAAAATTGAGACAATTAATAACAAAGTTAAGAAACAACAAACTCATGATTTGTTGGTTATCACTCTTAACCATGAAATGTGAAAAGCCAAAAAGGCAAAAACACACAATAAAAATCGAGAAAAAGGACTAAAACAGAAATCGCGTAGAAAAGGGCACCTTACCTGAACGGAAACCCGCAAAGAATGTGACCTCGCCAAAAGCACCGGAAAAGGGAGAGAGAAGAGCTACCTCGCCAGATTTAAACCATGTCAAAAAAAAGCGAGAGAGGAGAAAAGTCGTTTGTCGATGTTCGACATCAATCGTCCGAAACCAATCTTGCTAGTAGAAGCAGCCATGTGAACGAGAAAGGAATTTTGGTCTCGTGCATGAAAGAGATTGAATATTAGAAAAATTTAATATATTTTTAAAACAACAATATTTGTTAATTGGAAATGTGATCAAATCTAAATCCTCAATTTAATCTAATGGTTGAAAATTTGTTAATCGGAGACTCTTCAATTATTTTCAATTGGAGAGGATCTGGATTCGAAATTTTCCTTACATTTTTTCTAATCTCAGCTACAAGCTCTTTAAAACACTTCCTCTCGCCACTCCTATCATCCAATAGTTGTATAGCATCAAAAGACTATGTTTCCACCACTACCGATGTATCCCTTTGTCACATAAGCCATATAAAATAGTCCATAGCTCTACTTCTAAAATCGAATAGCGCCCTAACCTTTTAGAATAAGCCCGAACAAAGCTACCATTATTACCTCTTATGACAACACTACATGAAGCTACTCCTACTGGAAGATAAGCTTCATCACAGTTAAATTTCATACACCCCTCCATAGGATTATTCCATTATTTAAAACAATACATGTATGATATTATATTATATATAAATTAAATCATGGGAGAACAAAACTGCATATTAGTCACTAATGTCACGTCACTAAAATCTATTACTACGAAATATTTAACTGCATAAAGTTGTTATGAATGGAGGATCAAAACTGTAATTCTGTGAACTTTAAATTATGTAGCAGTTGTTGACCTATTCCTTTCATTGCAGATCATTTTGCGAGCAGGAAGTAGCTGCAAATTAAAAAGTGTGTCAACGACCAGTGAGCAGGTCGCCAAGCTAGCTTCTCTCTCTCTGCATAAACTCTGCTAATCATTGTTTTTATATTTTATATATGTTCTTGAATAAATAGAGCTCTATAAGTATAATAAAAGAATCATGGAATGTAAGTAGTACTAGTATGAACACGCGTTTGCAATCTCTCTGAAGTAATAATACAAACACATTAGTACTATTCTGTTCAATCCATATATTATAATTCCTTTTCCACCGCAATTTTTCTGGTAGCTAGCCCAGAAGGGTTGTTTCGATAATGACAGGGGCACGAGATGCGGATCGAATACTTCATTTACCACCATATTTATATTAAATATAATACAACTATAGAGCTTACATAATAATAAGAAGGAAAAAAATGTTCCAAAAATAGAATTCTATAATTAAAAATTGTCATGAGACTTCTGACGAAGGTTTGAAATTTTCAGATCATTCACAAATAAATCAACGTGTTTTTTTTTCTTTTGAGTTCATATTGGAAGCAATATATAATAAGTGATGGAAATTAAACTTAGGAACAAAAGGTCAAATGTAAAAGAATGAATGAGTACGTGATAGACAAGTCTTGGTCCGTTACTCTATGCTTCTATATGGCCTTTTGTATTACATAAAACAAGGGACATTTTTTTTTCTTCAGTCTCTTCTTTCTGAGACAATTTTGTTCAAAATAAGATCAGAACTTAAATGAGGATACTTTTTTCAACAAAAATTTGAGCTTCGATTTAATGTTGTCAGAAACTAATCCCTTTTACTCGATCCAATCCTGTTGGTACAAAAGTGGCTTTTGACAAAAACAATAGAGTTCCATTCACTTAACATATATATACTAAAACGTAATTGAAAAAAAACTAACATACATTGTCAGAAAGAGAAGAAAAACTTCATTTTGTGTTCACAAGTTACCACACGATCGATCGAGTCCATGGAATCTTTGATTGGTTAGAGCTGTATGGCTTTTAATTTCTTGACAGTTGTATCTAATATAGAGTATTCATACGTACTGACATAATTTATTTCTAAGTTTTAGAAGTCAAAATTTTTGTGCGAGAATGAAGAGGAAAAAAAAATCAATAGGTCAACATGGACGAGATACAGAGCTGAGGTTTGCAAATGCCAGCAGCAGTAGCCGTAGTACTATAAATTTACTCTTTAATTAAATTAGATGCATCGTATGGTATATTTATATAAACAAATATTCGTGATCAAGTCTTATTCGTATTAATTAGATATGTGTTATTTATCTATGAAACTACCAAACAACGCAACCGATTGTCATTTTGGCGCATTCTCAAAAATCGATACTAACATATACAAACAAAGGTCTATGCAATGTGCTAATCATACGTACACCCAAGAACAGATGTGAATACGTATTTACTATGCTAACCCAACCAATTTCATACGTACACCCAAGGTCTTGTTTGGCAAGTAACTCTCAATAGGAAAATTCTTAATTGAGTAGTTACAATTAAGTTGAATTATTTACAATTCAATAAGTAATTTTTTAGATGATTTTTTTACGGTTATAATATGGTATTCACATTCTATCCCATAGTATTGGAGACGTTTCTCCTTTTTATAACTTTTTTTTTCCAAGTATAATAAAATTGCTATGCTAGCCAGCAAGTATATAGCTAGCTAAGCATTATATCATAACATGAAGCTTTGATTATACATATATTCAAGAATCTGATGCAAATATGTTAGTTTGTTCTTATCTCTTCATATATGTTATTTTTATTGTTAATAATATTTCCTTTATGTGCATGGATGAGTGTGGCAACGATATTGCTAATTTCTGACAGAAGATTATATGCAGTACCTGTACCTCATAATGTAAAACCTTATCCTTAAGTTTTTATTAAATTCATAGATACAACACATACACAATAAATTCCATGTATCAAACCGAAAGAACCGTTCGTTCACTTTACTGATCGAGACTCCATTTCAGGAAGCACCAGCGCATGTGGAAAGTAATCAAATTCCATTTTTTGCTCATCTTAATTACGGGCGTGGTAGAATTAAACTAATTATATATTATTATGGCGATGATATTAGCGACAAAATCGAAAAACTGGAACAAAAAATGTGGCAATCTCTCATGGTTTTTGTACGCACCGAAAGCTTGTGATTATGCATCCACAGCATGAATTATCATATAAAGTGGCTGCGCAAATTTTGCTTTAGTGCGGCTATGGAATACCAGGCGCTATAGTCCAAACGGCGTATACCTAGCATGTGCCATCTACGTACTATAGGCACTGTAATTTGAGAATTTTCATTTATACCTTTTTTTATATAAATAAGAGTATCTGTAAAATTTAAATTAAAATTGTCACAGTGGCTTAAGTTAAACTGTTATACAGGTAACAGGATTCTCTCTCTCAAAAAAAAAAAAAAAGCAAGGTAAAATGTTGTACATCCAAGATATATAATCCCTTAAAAGAAAAAACAAGTGAATAGCATATTCTACATGTAACATGAAATTATGTAATTACAATCGTTATTTATCGAGAAAATCTGTTTTATATTAAAACGTTAGTATTTTAAAATGTACATTTACAATTAGGAACATTTTATTGAAATCCAAATTTGAAAATAATGTCACATGAAAACTAAATTGTTGAAACTTTGAATAGATCGAGGATGATGGATCATGGGTGTCAGATGTTATTTGTTTTACTAATATTTTTCAAAATGACACGTCTTTGTTTTCCATTTTTTTTTATTGATTTGAGTAATATATATATATAAGTACGTACGTATAGCACATGCTTGCGTATAACTTTGATGGCGCATTAATGCATCCCCATCAACAATCCGAATCTCTATAGACAATTTATTTGAAGATGTATAAAAATAAATTGTCAGAAAATGATAGGTATTAATTTGTTCAGCTTCATAATTAATTGGATTAGTTGATGAAGTCAAAAAGGAGAAGGAGCGGAGCCCATAAATTAACAGGGACTACGTGAGGGAATGGCGATTTGCAACTGCAATATAGCAGTGCCAAATTGTTAAATTTAATTCATGTGGGAGATTACTGACTTTCCTTTTTTTTCTTTTTTTTATTTAAATTTAAAATTGAGTAAACTCTCAAATTATTTTTCAGCTACACGCCTCACTATATTATTTTTGAAAAAATTCAGTCATTAATTTAATTTGTCAAATATCTTAAACCTTGTCACACTGATTTCTAAAAAAAAATCATCAATTTTTTTAAAATATTTTCAACAAAATTAAGTATATAAAATGGCTAATTTGATAAAAATATATATATATATATATATATATATATATATATATATATATATATATATGATAAACTAACATTTCAATGGCTAATTGTATTATATTTTTTTAGATATTAATAGCATGATAGCGTTTAATTTCCATACATTATTATTATAAATACTTTACACTTTATTAATTAGATATAATCTTGTATGTAATTTTAAAAACAATTATTACAATTTTTTTTAATTTTATCATACATGGAAATTGATAATATATTATTAAATAACAGTGTAAAAAAAATTTTACAGTGTGATTCCATTTTAGTTGGATTATAAAATGACATTTCAAATATTTATTTAAAGGAATTTTTAATAAACAAACTTTTAAAAAAATATTAATATAATCACTTAACTGTAAAAGGCCAACAGTTTAAAAATTGTAGTTGCATTGCCACTGTTGGTACTAAAAAGTAGCAACGGAGCCGTGGGTCCGTGATGTCCGTGACACTGTTTGAGTACAACTATGCGGATACGAACCTAGACGTCCTTTTTATAAAAAGAAAAAGAAAAGTACATAAAATAAAATATATACACATGCAACACTATTTTTATATTTTAATTTGAAGGGCTTGTGAGTATTTTAATTTGCTACAATACTCCACTGTGTCAAATAACAAAAATTTAAAATATACTATTAATTAATTAAATTTAAATTCATTTTCTTTTTTTAATTTTTTTAAAAAGGTATGTATGACATTATGTATAAGCTTCCTTCCAATAAATATTTATACTAGTTTTTAAAGGCATATATCTCATTATCTTGTAATAGATTATACAACTAAATAGTATTTTCTACATAATATGTGTTAGTGTTCTACATGACTTATATTTTTAGATAAACAAAGACTAAAGTAAAAAAAATAAAATTATACATTAAATAAGATATAAGATAAGATATAAGGGATTATTCTTGTCAAAAGTAAATGATTTAACTTAGGTATGATATTAAAGTCATATAAGGGGGTTTTAGCATGATACTAATTTAAGATACACAGTGAAGTAAAATATAACTACTTTTCTGTGTCTGCCTATAAGAGATTTTGGACCGTATGCAACAAATTTTAGTCTAGGTCTTTTAATGATAACTACTCGGCTGCCTATACCTTGTTAAATAAATAGTAAATTTAAAATTAAAATAAATAATTCTTAAGTATGTCTAGTTAAGATTTTAATCAAATAAACAAAAAAAATAATATTTAAAAATAATGATTAGTTTATTTTTAAAAAAATACAAATATAATTAATTTTTTGGACTAGTTCAGCCACTCAATCATTTCATAACAAAACAATAATTTATATAATGATAAAGATATATATCTTAAAAAAATTATGTAAAAGAAAAATAATAGTAAATTTTTTGAAAGTAATAAGATTTTAATAATATATATATATATATATATATATATATATATATATATATATATATATATATATATATATATATATATAGAGAGAGAGAGAGAGAGAGAGAGAGAGAGAGAGATAATTTCACAAAAGGAACCACAATGTCAACCATTGAAAGATGTTAGATACACATTCCTCTCACTCAGTGGTGTTGGAGAAATCTCACTCGATCAATCAAGTGTGTGAATTATGATTTATTCTAGTAATTTTTTTTCCTTGTTTATATATGTTTTGTTTGGATGGAGAAAGAAGATAAAAATAAGTAGGAGAAATTAACATTTGAATGGAAACCATCCTCTACGGAGTACTCAAGAATTGAGATTTCTCTCAAGAAAGGTAAAAGAGAATGTTAGCAAATAAAATGTCACTGGCTATATATTTGGAAATCCCCTTTTCAAATCTAACATATATTCTTCCTATCTTCCTCACAATTTCTGTCAGGACTCAGGACAAATAAATGAAATAAATTTTCATGAAAGCCCGGAAACAAAACACCAAACTACACGGGTGGAACATAATTCGCTAGCTACAAATGGCATTATTCACATTTTTTTTCCTTCAAGTTGCTTAATTTGATTTGGAGATTTTGCGGGGATTTGTGTTTTGTTGAAAAACATTGAACAAGGCATATAAATGCCATGACCCTTAGGTTCAAACAAGTGGGGTTGTATGCTCAAATCAAGTTAAACAAATGAAAATTTAGGGGGATGTACCATGCTTAATTAGTTCTTGCCAAAACTAGCATAGTGGACCCATAAAAATCCGAATTATGGCCAACATTTTAACTCTAATTTCTAAATGTTATAATGATCTTACAATATTAAGGTATAATGTTACAGATTCTGAAGGATTTTCATTTGATCGAGAATATTGCAAAATGAATTGGCCAAGTGCCAAAAATGTCAATATACTAATAATAATCATAAAATAAGAAGCGAAATACATTGAAATCTGATTTAAGATGCTTGATATATGGGGGATAAGAAGGGTTTTTTGGCAGTTCATTGGAGAAATATAGAGAAAGAAAACAATGGGGTAACCCCGCACATGGGGTATGGTCAGATTTGGAGGTTTGCGAAATGCTGCCTTTTTAGAAGAGCTGTATATTAAACTTACGTTTGTTGTTTGTTCCAATATTTTAAGGTCCCTTTTTGAGAGATGAACAAAAAAAAAAACATTTTTAATGTTTGCCAGCCTAGCCTCAGACATTGATTGGTTGAGTTGATTAGGAAGAAAAGAAAGAAATACATTGTTTGGTAGAATTGTAATGTGATTGTTTTTCTTCTTATTATTATGATAATGGAAAAAAAGAGGGGGGAGTTAGATTTTTCCAGAAGCCATTAAAATTAGTATAATTTGTAACAAAAATTCTATTGTGGGAAATATATAAAGAGAAATAAAATCCATGCCAGAAAGTCTAAGAGAGACTCTAAGGAGGGGTATCTACACTAAGATTAGATGATTCTCTCAATGGATGTTAGGTTAGGAATTGATGGGATATATCATATAGTAGAGTACAATGAATGAGGTGGTTGTAGAGTAAAAGCTTTGATGTTTAATTGTTTAGTGTGTTTGAAATTAGTGTTGACACCACAAATTCACCACAAAAATCATGTCATCAAGCAATGTAAAAGCTATTTCTTATTAGTTTTGCTATCTATGGAAAGAGAGCGTTGATGTGCATTAGTGAAATGGTTTCACACACTAGTTAAGCAATAATTTTTGTAGAGTAATAACATAAAAGGATTCAAGAGACACTTGTGTGATAAGGAGTCTGATATTTATAAATTAGAGTGATTGGCGCTAATGTATGTGGTGATTATCAACTATGATGAGTTGGTGTCAGCCCACAATAGTACCACAAAAAAGAAATGTGGAGATCATTAAATGTCTATTATTCTAGCCAAAATCAATAATCGATCATGATTTACTCAATAGTCTTTGAAGAATACCAAAAAAGACATGAGACTTTCTAAGAAGACAATACTTCTTAATTGCAAGTAATATTTACTTGTAAAACTTATTGGAGTGGACTCGCTAAATATTTCAAGGTTGTGATGCAAGATATCGACCTCAACTAAGATATTAGGTTCAATCATTACGATATCTCTAGTTAAATTTATTAGGTTAAGTCTGTCTAGAAGTTTTCTCTTGAACAAAAATGATTGTGGGTCTTATGTTCATCATACTTATTATACAGATTTTTAGGTAAATTTGTGTTTATTAGATGAAAATCATAAAATAAATTAATATATATGTATATATTTTATATAAAGCTAAAAAAAACCAATTTTTGTTAAATGATATTAAAAAGAAAGCGATTATTTATATATTTCTGATTTCTTATAATTTTTTCCTTTCCTTGTGATTTTACCAAACTTGATAAATTTTTTTTGAAAAAAAAGTAATATTTTTTGTTAAATTTTCGGCAAATCTTTTGAATTAATTCGTATGTTTCTCTAAACATGCCATTTTCATCAAGGGCAAAGACCCCATCAGCTACAAGGTTCCCTATCCTTTTCCCCCCAACTGGTCTTGCGGGGCCTTTTTGTTTCTACTTTCTACTTTGAAATTTCAAACTTCCCCCTCGTGCGTCAAAAAGAAGCCTACCGCACGAACTAGGTAGGGACATGAAAATTTTAATAATTTTAATTTTTATAACTTAAATTATTTGAAAATATTTCCTATTGATTACAATAAAACTCATTGTAAAAAATGATAAAGCAAATATTGATCATTTATTGTATACATTCAACTAAGATTATAAATTATAGAGACGTTACGTTATCATTTAATAACGTTAAATAATTTAAATTTTAGTTTTGAAAACTATTTATAACTAATTAATTGACTGTCTACTTTTCTCATAAAAAGTTAAGAAAAAAATAATGCATTTCTTAATAGGAGCGGTGATAAATAATGACATATTGCAGTACTTGTGCTTATATTTTCTTTATAAAAAAAAATATTTGTACCCGAATCAAGAATAACAAAATGGATTCTGATCATATGAGCATCTACAAAAATATTGGCAGGTGAAGAAAGTGATTATTCGCTTATCGGAAATGGGATGAGAGCAGGTATTTATCCGTAAATTTCTGCGACTCGCACATCTCACATATATATATATATATTATACTTTATGTAATAAATAATTATGTTTTTCTAATTCAATTGATATTTAAAGTCATGGTTCATACTTTTCAATTTGAGTGTTAATGTAATAATTAAAGATGTGTCATATTAATTTTATCAGTGAAGAACATTTTAACAAAAATGGTAAAATATAATTATAATTTTGATTTGTAAATTTGATGTGAATTCTTTTATGTTAAAGACAATATTATTCATGTGCTTTTAAATAATATTTTGATTTTGAATTAATTTATAAATCTCATATTGTTGTGTAGAAAAATGATATTAAATTCAACATGTATTATATTATATTTGTTTCATTCTATTTAACAACATTGAATTATTATTTACTTTTATGTATAAATTTATGATTTTGTTAATAGATTTTGGAAAATATTATCATGATATCCAAATTTAATTAGATTTTGTCAAGCTATTACAACATTAACGATAAAAATCATTATGCTATGATTATCTTTGTAACATATTAACGGTATTAGAAGGCGTTCCCAAACTCTATTTATTATCATCCCTAACTCAAATTTATACTAGTGTGATTAACGGATTTATATACCTATTTTTACTCGTGAGGTACATGCATATTTATATCTAAATTCATTATCCATATTTAATTAACTGCGATTCCTTAGTATTATATTTACTTAATAAATCCATAAAACATGAATATAAATATATTAATATTTTTCACTGAAAAACATGAATATTATTATAATACTAACACTTATGATGAAAAAATAATAAAAATGTATTGATTAAAAGTATAATATATAATTTAATTCTTCATTATAAAACCATTACAAATAGAATTAACAAACATCATTTCAAAAATTATTTAAAAGATTTCAAATTTAAATGATAAAAATTTGATCATATTATCCAAATATAAGTCGGGTCAGTTACGTATATTGTAGTACTCACTTGTGTACTTAAAGTTTTTGGTTTTGTAAGTAATTAATAATCATCCATAAATGGAAAAAAATCCCGATTGATGGATGATAAAAATCATTCTCATGAATTATTATGAGTCATTTTTACGGATACCCATTAATTTAAGTGTGACTGTCATACTTATTTCCGAATGTAGTGAGTTGGAGTCAGTGGCTGAGCTTGACCATAATTTTTGGGAGCAAAATATTAAAAAATATTCATAAATTAAAAATTTAAAATAACATAATTATATATATTTTTTTGGTGAAAACATAATTCTATAACTCAAAACCGAAAATAATAAGAAAGTGATTTAAGAATTATAAGGTTGATTAGATGATAACAAAAAAAAAAGAATAAAGACTGCGGGTCCGCGTTAAGAAAAAAATATTAATAATTAAAAACTAATATTTATCAATAAAAAAATAAGAAATATTTAAAAAATATCAACACATATTAAACTAATTTAACAGATAAAAGCTATTTCAACTAATTACAATAAAAGACAATTAAAAAATGATATAAAATAATATATGTAACAATTAAAAATTTAAAATACATAATTTTTAAGTATAAAAATTAAGATAAAATTTGTATAATTATAATGCTTAAATGAGTAACTAAATCTTAAGATAATAATATTATATGAGAAGTTATGTTACTTCTGGGCATATATGATAAATAAAACCAAAAGAAAAATTTATTAACTTAAATCTAGTCCTTTTCTGTTTAAAACCCTTTAAAATAGGTGACATAATATCCTTAAAGATTCTCCCCATTATTTATTTTAATTTTTATAATTGATTAACAATGAGGATTTGTCTTTATAAATTATATAAAACTATTTTTTACTGCTTTTGTCTTTCAAGTTTAAGTTGTTATCTCTCAAATCCACGGCTAATAGTTACGTACGAGAATATGACAACACTAATCCTTAAAAAAATCTAGTTCATTTTTCCCTCGAATTGTTACATTACCCAATGCAACCAGTGTCACCCATGTTCTTGTTCCAACTTGTTCGAGCATTTTTTGGTGTTATGACCAATTTTTCATTTCTTTGTTTGACTGCTATCTGTTTACGTTATCAATTAATTATAAAAAATGTTAGCATTATAGTATTTTTAATTATTAGTAAAAAAATTATACAAATCTTATTAAATATACATTTAATAGGTTTTAATTATAACAACCACTACCGTACGTGCATGATAAAATTGAACGAAGGCTCCCATAAATTAAACTCGTAAAATGTCATAATAGATGTGGACAATTCAATTGGGGAGTAGGGTTTAAGTTTTTTCTTCTTCTTTTTTTCATGTCACGGCGTTAAAATATTCGGCTACTGAAAAAAATTGAATAAGATTTAGTTGTCATGTATTAATTGAAAATAAAAATAAAAATTGTAGAGTGCGTTAATTAAATGTATAAAATTAGCATTAATTTTACCAGAAACGTATTGTGATTTTTTTTATTCGTAAACACAAAGGTACGGAATTTTTCCTATTTAGTTACTATATTTAAAAATATTCCCTTTTACTTCTTTCACATATTTTTTTATCTTAATTCTTTGATTCATAAGAGGAAAAAAGATTTTAATTATTTCAAGATTAGGTCAAAAGATAAATAAAGATGAATCAATAATTAATTTTACCAAAATTGAATTTAAATAATATGCAACCGATTCAACCTTATTTTTAGCACATTAATTATTTGTATCAAATCACTTATTAAAAGAATTACAATAATTTAAAATGATATTTGTAGGGAATAGGAATTAAAAATGGTACATAGAGGGATTGAAAGATGATGTTAGTATAGGAACCAAGAGAATTTTTTTATAAATACATAAATCAAATGAGTAATTAACAAACAAATTAAATTATGTTTGTAATTTTAAGTTAATTTTATGAGATAAAAGATTGGATTAATGGTTGAAAAGGGAAGCTTAAGCATGAGGGGAGGAGGAACCACACAGATTATGAGTTCATATTTATGGTATTGATATCTTCAATAAACGAATATTTATCCTTAAAAAATCAACTTAACTTATTTTATGTTCCAAATAGTTTATACGAATCTATATTTTCTATAATATATAAATAACATAATGAATACAAAAATAACAATATTATAATTAAAATTTAATTCATATAAACTAAGAATTAATACTATTCCATTATATTGTTCACATTTACAAGTCAACGTTTATATTTTGCTTTACAAATAAAATAATTTTGGAGTATTTTTATAAACAAATCATTATAAAGTTTAAAAACATAGTAATGAATTTAAAACGTGTCCTTAATAATAATTTGTTTAACGAACGAAGTAGAAGTGTTTGAAAAAGATGTGAAAAAACATATTTAATGTATAGTGGTATAATGAAAGCTAAATTTTAAATGTCTAAATTTTGGTTCTTGTACACCGTCCAAGACGAAAGTCCTAGTAGTATTACCACTCAATCATTCAACGATTTACTCTTAGGATGCGTTTGAATATAAAATAGGATGCGTTTGAATATAAAATTTTAACTCTGACAAAAATAATTTATCAAAAAATTTAATTTCTTTAATCTAAAATTTATTATTTAGATTCTTTTTCATTTATTCATGTGAATACTTGGAAGGTTGCATGTCATTTGAGACGAAAGCCTTGGATGTCGACACAGGGGCAATTACCTCTTGCGTGCAACCACTATCATGTTTCTACGATGCAGTTTCGACATTGATTGTTGAGAATCGTCCCGAGACTTTTCAGGATTGTTTCTAGGCTCTCTTTGTCCCCTGTAAGTTTATTGCTTTATGAGATTCAATGGGTTATGAATATGGTGGGGGCTGAATACACCATTTGAATGGGGTTGTTCAATGTACACCATTTTATCAGTAGATGTGCAAAACGTACGTGTAGTTGCCTTTGAGGTGGATTATTCAACTGGTTGGAGCTGGTTCTGTTACGTCGACAACTAGTTTAATTAGTTTAATTTGAGTTTCATGGTTTTGGTTGTGAGAAAGTCATCCAAAATAAGTTCATGTTGATAATTGCAAATGAAATTGATTAAAAAGAAGCATCCCGAGAACTGAGTGCTTTGAACTATTTTACATTATTGAATGTGCTCCAACAACTGAATTAGGAAAAACTACTTAGTAAGTTTTAGCTTTTTCGGTACCGCTTGATATTTAAATCTGTTCACACCAAGTTCATAAATTATAATGTGCAGAGTTTTATTTTGAAATCGAGACCTTTAACTAGGGTAATTCTTACCTTGAATCGTATGAGATCAAGTCACAAATTATGGAAACTTTTCTTGTGTGTTTTGCATCTCTATGATGTTCTTATTTATTCTTTGCCACCAATCTTAATTATGTTGTTTGATGCTTAGTTCCAGTTTATGTTGATCTTTTGCTGACTAAGTTATATATAATTGGGAAAATGTAATTAGATACAATTATAGAAATACTAACTTGAAACATTCATGTGTGATCTTTTGCCTGGTTAATTATCGAATTACTGGATTGTTGAATTTGGTGGAGTGTTGTGCATTTCCAGTTTTCTATCAAGGTTCTTAGTATATCCTTTTTCGAGTTTTAAACTGTATGTAGTGATGTGAATTAATTAGTATATGCTTTAGGTGTTAATTTCAAATTAAATCCATTATATTCACTTGGTATTTTACCAATCCTATTTCCTTCAGTGCCAAATTATGTAAAGTTTTTTTGGCTTAAATTAGTACCATTTTATCACCCACTATATGCTGATTAGATCATAAAAACCTATAATTTTACTTACTATCAGTTGTCAGTGGTCAGTATAGTGTGTATCATCCAAGTAGTTTTTGACTGAACGAACTCTAGGTCACACATTGAAGAGCATTAGGAATCTCTAGCGAGCGTATTCTTTGTCATAAATACTTGCAACTAAAGTTCTTAAGTAAATGCTTAAGAAATTATATATATATATATATATATATATATATATATATGTGTGTGTGTGTGTATGGATTCTTGAAACCTGCATCGTCTATATGACATTATATTAAAAGGAAAACAATTATCACACTAGATTACTATAATATCATTAATTAATAATCTTCAGGCCACCCCTGATTGGCATTGTATTAGACTATGTACAATTACAGTGAACCATAACTTCTTCATTAGATGCAAACTTTACACATGTTCAATTGATTGAGTTATCTGAGAAATTGTAGCAACATGTAGAAGATCCATGTGAGACCACATTGTTAGGAGGTGGTGGTGAACTATATGCTGTTAAACCTCCCTTCAATATATCAGGGTCTGCCCTTTAGGTCTCAAGGGGTCTAATTTCCTTTAGCATTGCAACAACATCCTTCATTGTTGGCCCCTCAAAATAATCCATACCGTTAGCTCAGGTTTTTATGTCCTTGAAGTAGTTAATGTGACTAATAAATTCCTTACACAATGCACCAAAATAAATAAAACACCGAGTACATAAATTAATTAGTAAAAAATTGTTCTAATTTGTTATGTCCAAAATGATTGGGATAATATATTTGAATTAGATTTTTTTCATTCGTAAGAATAAAAAATAACTTTTAACTAATTATAACAAATTTATAAACCAATTCATGGTATAAATTAATTAAAAAAGAACTAATAATCAACGCATCAATTCATATTATTAGATTATTTAGATCTAAAGAATTAGTTAAAACAAAAAAATATAAAAATATATATATTATAGCAAATGAACTATTTTTGAGGAAGTCAAAATCATAAAATCTTATAATAGTTTAAGATCAATTTATTTCATTTTTTACTTTTTCGAAGATAAACCCATAGGATGTGTTCGTAATATTCATCTTAATTATATTTATAAGAGTCAACAAGTAATCTAGCTTTCTTAACTCCTTCATGTGGGATTTTTACTGGGATGGAAGTAGAAGATACTTATTTTATAAACAAGTTTAATGATTTTGAGTTAGAATCTTAATATATAGCAAAACAAAATATTAAGATAAGAAAAAAGTTATCATTCATAATAATTTTTTTTTAGAAAATAGTTTAATCAAATTCAAACAGAATCTCTTTTTTTTTTTTTCCTTACAAAAGGACGAAAACAGAATTCTTTTACGAAAGGTACACGTTATTTCTTGGGAAAAAATGAAACTAAAAATAACAAGTCATCTGATGACCTCTTCAATTTCTTTATTTCTTCCATTTTTATAAGCTTTTGAAACAATAAATCAAACCGAGAAGATACATATTTTATAGGAAATAATATTTATTTTCTCAAAAAGTTAATAATAAAAGAAATGAAGAGAATAGAAAGCCCTGAAGACTACTGCTACAAGAACCGGAGACAGTAGTGACTAGTTTGTAATTATCCCGAAACACCAAGGGTACTTTCTTAAGCCCCCTACTATAAATTCTTAACCTATGAGCAATCTTGAAATCCCCGCAACCTTTGATTTTTATCTCGCTCTCTTTCATGCG
Organism: Glycine soja; assembly: GCF_004193775.1. Classification (NCBI taxonomy): domain Eukaryota; kingdom Viridiplantae; phylum Streptophyta; class Magnoliopsida; order Fabales; family Fabaceae; genus Glycine; species Glycine soja. The sequence goes on from NC_041018.1 coordinate 41,433,688, forward strand.
TTCATCATCACTTCCATAAATTGCAACAACAAAACACAGAACAAGCAAATCAAAATGTCAGCGAAATGCAGCCAAATCCGACACATTGTACGTCTCCGGCAGATGCTGCGGCGGTGGCGCAACAAGGCCCGCATGTCGGCGAACAGAGCACCACCGTCCGATGTGCCAGCGGGACACGTGGCGGTGTGCGTGGGCAGCAACCTCACCAGATTCGTGGTGCGCGCCACGTACTTGAACCACCCCGTCTTCAAGAAGCTCCTCCTCCAAGCAGAGGAAGAGTACGGCTTCACCAACCACGGACCCTTAGCCATCCCCTGCGACGAAACGCTCTTCCGAGACGTTCTCCGGTTCATTTCCCGGTCCGACCCGGCCAAATCGAACCGGTTCTTAAACCTCGAACTCGACGACTTTCAGAGACACTACTGCCACGTCGGCATCAGCAACAACCTCGACTTCTGGCCCGAGTCCAGACCGCTCCTACATGGCCCCACTGACAAAACCATTTGGTAACTTCCCAATCGAACCAAACTAAACCTTATAATATTCGGCTTTTTATGCTTTTTTGAGGGTTAGTTACGGAGACGGTTCGGTTCAATGATGACTCGGCCGAGTTTTTGCAAAGGGCGACAATTTTAACCCCTCATTTTGGTTGAGATTTGAGTGAAGACAAGTTTTTTATATAATTATTATTACCTCATGAAGATGGGGTGAGGGGATTTTAAGAGTACATAGGGAGAAGCACATTATTACATTATGGTCGATCTCATTTTATTAGATGTTAGTGAGTGTATGTATTTCTTTATGTGATTTGTATGAGAGAACGGTTCGAGAAAATCCACTAGGATCGGTCTAGTAGTAATGGTTGAGATAGATGTACGAGGATTTTATATGTTTGATCCTCGTTGTCGTCAGTATACACACAAAAAAAAGAATGGTTTCAAGAAATGTCGATCCAGGAGATGGCAAAGGGTGGGAGTCGTCCCGGGTTCGGATCGGAATGGAGGCTGTGATTTCATGGCTATTTTCAAGCTGAGATATGAGTCTCCAACTATGGTAAAATTGTAAAGTACTACTGTGTATGTATTTGATTTGATGAATGGAAATGAAATTGTAGAGAAATTTCAAATTGGATTCAATTTCACCGTACGTAAAGTTAGTACTTTTTTATGTTTATTAATTCTATAGTATTAAGCACTATAATTGTGTTGACAGCGGTGTGTTTATAATTGTGCCATCTTTGACAACTAGTTAATTGGTGGTTAATTGACAACTATTTATGTAATGTTAGTTCGGTGCCTTCAAGTTTCGTTATTGTTTTTTATGTTATTAAATATTGCGATAAAGTTTGTTTGTTGGTTTGTGTGGACGTTGCAATCACGGTAGCAGTTGTGGGAGTTATAATGACACCAACCCACGTGAAAGCAACGCAAAGTCTCGCTTGCTATAATCGAACCGGTTTGGTTTGGTTTGGTTTGGTCCCAAGAACACTGATGAATGCGCGGGGTGGTCTATTCTTGGCGTTATTCTACTCTCACTTGCTCTCTTTTTAATTAACCACTTGTTCTTTTATTGTGTCGTGTATTCTATTTTTACTTCAAATTGTTTGTTAAGGACTGATTTAACGATGTTGAGATGGAAAACGACACAAGGAATTTTTTTCAATAGTTTAATATGTAAGCACAGTTAATGTAAAGGAATAAAAGTTTTTCTAATATCATCTAATAAAAAATCACCATTTTTGTATATAACTTATAAGTTAATTGTTATAAAAGATCTTGACACTATTAAATACTATTAAACACTCTCTGTTTTTCTTATATGTTTCTTCTTAGTTTGCTTGAAAATATTTACTACTAGTATTTACAAATATTTTTTTTAATAATAATAATATCATTTATTAGTATTTCGTTTAAATGTTTAAATTAATTCACAGTTATTCTTATTCTTTAAATAAGAACAATTTTCGTAAAATAATTTATTTTATCACGATATAATTTGTATAATTAATATTTTTTTTTTAAAAAAAATGCATTACATTGATAGACAAATAGTATATGAAAAAAGTTAATCGAAGCATTTTAGTACTATATTATATGCATGGCAACTGATTTTTTTTTTAAAAGAATTAGAGTAAACATTAATAAAAATATAAAACAGAATTTTAATTTGAGAAAAATATAAGAACTTCATTGACCAAAAAAAGTGAACATGATTACAATAATGCAAAAGAAGAGTCTTTGTTTTCAAGAGAGATAGTCATTATGCCAGCTACGTCCTCACCTAATTAATCACAGGTATTTATTCATATAAAATACTAGTAGTATGTTAACTAATTAATATGCTGTTAATAATTCCAATTAATCATTAGTGTATCCCCTTAACAAGGGAGACTAGGTTTTGCAAATACTATTATTTTAAAAAGCTATTTATTAATTTGGGAAAGTTGCAAATAATTTTATTAATAGCAGTTCTGACGACTGTTTCAATTACTTAACTTCAATTAATACTTACCTAGAATGCGACAACAGGACTAAATTAATGGGCTTGATAACCTTTTTCTTCTGAGATCCTTGATCCAGGTGCTTTTTTTTTTTTTTAGAAAGGAGAAATATTTTAGTGGTTGTAATCAACAGATAAAATAAAAGAATTGCAAAATTGAATAACCGTAATAAAATCTTAATATATAGACTATAGTATTATTAAGGATAAAAGAAGGAAATGACAAAGGAATGGTGTGACACACGAACTTGATGCATGTATGACTATGACTAAGACTAAGCTTTTGTGTGTGTTATTTTTCATTGAATGTATACAACCTGGAGAAAAAGAAACAAAATATCTTGTGACCAATGAAGTCTCATGGGTCTCCACCATGCATGTTCGAAGCATTGCGTTCATTCGAATCCTTTGACGAAATGTATGACGACCCAACCCAAAGAATAGTATTGCTGTCACAATCAATCATGGCTTTGATCTTTAAGCCTAAGTGCTCAAGATACGGAAAGAACAGTTTCCACGACTTTACACACATTTGTTTTCTGGTGCCAGAAAAATCCCATAGAGAAAATTAATATTGGTGGTGGAAGTGGAGACCCTTGTCACTTGTGTACCTTGGAAAACAAGGGAGATAGAAAGAAAGCAAAAGACAAATTGACACGTTAACATTTTTTCTGTAGGAACCTGAATCGTACCAATAATTTAGAATTTGGAAGGTGGTGGTGGTGACCCAATTGACATTCCAATTTAGAACACACCTCAAGATATCTATCGCAATCAGAATTCAATTTAGAATCATTCGTAATCCATCACTTTATTTTTGTTTGAGATGACAAAATTAAATTATACCAATATAGAAGTGTTTTATTTGTTTTTAACCCCACTAAAGTGGAACTTATTTTTCAATACTTCCTCTTTAGTTACTTGTTTATTATCAATAGTTTTAATTTAGATTTATCCTTCAAGTTTAGGCTTGACAGACCACAAGGGTTGTTTTTATTTATTGTTTGGAATTGTTTTCCATTTTTAAGAGTTTAGAGACCAGATTTTTTTTTTCATTGTCTTGGGCATAAAGGTTGTGATCCATGAAGTTTTGATTTTTTAATTAAATCAAAACTACTTAATTTGTTTTTAATCATAAGAATCAATTTCAGATTTCAATAAGTTTATAATAACTGACGTACACATCACACCAGAGTCCTCAACAAACTGATTAAACTTTCTTGGTGCCTGAGAATGGGTTTATGAATTTTGTGCAATTAGCTCAAGTGGTTTATTTGTTAAAAATGTCTCAACATTTTGGACTTTTAACTATCTTTCTTATACACTATTTTATTTGTTTCTAACTCATCACCGTCAAGTTTATTTTCTAACAATACTAAATTACATCTATTTTTGTTCTTTCAAATGTATTTTTATTTAAATGTTTACTAAAACCTATTTTAACTCAAATGTGTTATTCATCAGTTCATAAATAAGGGTCAGTTTGTTTAAATTTAGAAAATAATTTTTTTTATATAAGTTCTTATTTAATCATAAAATCATAAAACATCTTATTTATTTAAAATAAAACATTTCCTTCAAAATTAAAAAAAAAAGCTTAAACAAAGTAGCCCTATATCTTGTATGGTAATATTGTGAAAATATAAATAAAAAAAACGTAGATATAAAATATGGATAATATGATTAATTCATAAAAAAATTATACATATATTTACGTTTGATTTAGTCTAATTTACATTAAAATAAATAAAAACAAATCTATATTGGTGGGATCTATATCGGTCCTAGAAAGCAAACTGTCTAAAGAGAAAAAACGGGATGCCAATAGAACGGGCCTTCAGTAAATCATAGCTTTTGTTGAAAGAGTCCAGTTCTATTGGGCATTGGCATTAATGGTGGGGATGTGTTTTTTCTGCAATTCGGGGAGTGCAGGAAGGAATTTCCTAACTGTGGTTATGACCAAATTAATTAGAAGAAAGAAAGCCTGAATCTGACCACATTCTGGGCTTTATAAAATAAAATGGTTCCAGAAAACTCCTCCTAAATCCAATCTTTGTTTTTTTATCGTAAAAAGAATAAGGCTTAGGAGAAAGAAACATCACTATTTTGGGCCAATATTACCCTGTCTCCAGTTAATGAACAGATACGGGATTTTCTTCCGGTGTAGGAAGAAAATCCCACAGTTGACCCATAATACAATAGGTCGGGCTCCGTTACGTGGATAATGTAAAATTGGCCCATAATAGAATAGCAAATAGAATATTTTTTCATTTTCAATCAAAAAAAAAAAATTGCTTCGGTCCCCTTTTTCATGGGTCTTGAGCTCCAAACTCATAAGCATGTTGCCTCGAAATACAAGAGTTTTGGTCCCTCGCCAATCACCATGATTGAAACTTGCACAATGCCAAAACTGTTATCCTGGTAATGACAATCGTACCATGAAAATGGACGTATCCTCAGCCACGTAGCAATATCACCTCTATATAAACGGTGAAGAATATTCAAAATTGTTTGTAGGTCCTTACTCTGGAGTATAAGATAACGTGTTAATAGACTTTTAACTGACTTATGTGCATAGCTTTTTTTGACACTTTAAATTCATTATCTTATTAGTACTTTTAATTTATTAATGTGAGACTTATTCTCCTATAAAGAAGATGAAGTCAAATTGAAATCAGGAGATGAGGAGATATAAAAAAGTTAATAATAGTTTTTTTCTAAAAAAAATAATAGTAATAGTCTAATAGTTCTATTGATAATTTCATATTTAATCCTTTGCTGAAAAGGGAGAAAATAGATATGGAAACTGAAAGTATGACCCAGAAATGGCAGAAATTATGATCCACTAATGATGAAGCAAGTAGATGGAAAAATGGTACGAAACAATTCATGGAGTGGGGTACGGTATATTAATCACAATGCTGGTTGTTTCAGAACCAAAGGTGCAAGGTGCAGAAAATCCCAATGTTGCTTTTCTTGATTGGTCGTACAACAGCAGCTTTTTATCTTGATTTTAAAGTTCAAGCATTTCCATATAATCATTCAATTGTATACATTTATATAAAATTAATCCATCCAATATTCTCCTATAACTTTAGAAATATATTCGATTTATTTTCTTTATGTAAATTTAAAGAATGTAACCGGTGAAGTCTACAAGTCCAAATCCATAAAATTAGCAGGTAGAGCCTTTTGTTTTTCTTTGAAGCACTTTAGTCAAAAGTTTAATCTGGAAAGACGTCAATGAGGTGCTTTACATAATTAATAAATGATATGACTGAATATATTGTTAAAATTCAACATTTTATAGCTGTTTTGATTCAAGTGATAGAACCTTAGATTAGTCAGCATTTCATTCTACTTTCAGATGTAAAAAAAGTCTAAAATAAAATATTTTATGTTTTTTTTTTAAATAGAGAATATCTCACTAAAAAATTAAGGACTAATTTATCAAGATAGTAATATTCATCTAAGACTGATTTTTTTAATAGATGTTTTTTTCATACACAAGTATTCAAGAATGAAATTCTTGATCATGTATTTAAGGAGTTAGATTATCTGTTAATTATGTTATACATGTTGATAAAATATTTTCTATATATTAGTACTTGTGATATTATATGAAAGTCAAACGTCTTGACTTTGTGCAAGGCAATGTGTAAGAATCATAAATAGTGGTAATTGGAAAAATGTAATTAAAGTGAGGAGGCTAGTGGGCAGAATCCAATGAAGTGAAGATATAACTAGGAATTGCATGTGAGAGTGACATTTGGACCTTTAAAACATGTCCAAGAAACTAGTGTTGTGGGCATGACCTCAACTCCACTTAGTGTGTTTGTTTGGTTTGGGTTCCAAAATTAATTTTGGGTCTAAATTAATTTTACATATATTTTTATATATGCATTTTTATGATAAAAAAATCATAATTAATTTTTTAATTTTATAAATAACTTTTATATTAACTTTAAAATTTTGTATTAAATTTTTTATAACTTAATTTTATAATAAAATATTTAAATATAAATCATATCATTTTAAAATAATTTTAATCAAAATCAATTATATTTAAAATTAATTTTGTCAAATCCATCCAAAAGACAGGCTGAACCCCTTCCTTTCCTTTTTCAACTGTGGTGACTGTACTTATTGCCAAACACACACACAACCCAACAATTCACATTCATGACTCATGAGATGAGGCACACTTTCTATGGCATCTTGTGAATGTGCACCATCTCACCACTCCTTGTGACAAATTCACACAATTACATAACCCACTCCCACATATGGGCCACTCGGAGACAATCAGCCTCACCTAATAATAAACAAAATAATAGGATAAAAAATAATAATAAAATATTAAATTAGATTTTTTTTATTTTTATCTACATTTAATGTTTCAATTTTGGTTTCTTACCTTTAAAAAATTTCACTTTAAAGTTTCAAAGTTTCTATTAGTTTATCATGTTACTTTTTGGTTAATTGAGTGACAGGTGACAAACTGTTGGATATAATAAGTCATTTAACATAAATATTGTTAATGTAAAAATCTGACAAAAGAACCAATTTAAATTAACAAAAAAAATATAAGGATGAATTTGGTTGTGTGGAAAATAAAAGAATTAAAAAATATATTTGAATTAATGTAGAAAAAAGAGGAGTGAGATTCACACTATTTTTTTTTAAGAAAAATCTTCCCTTTCTTCTTAATTTGAACTTAACCAAACACATTCTAAATATTAAATTATCAAAAATTAAATTGTAAATAAGATATAAAAATTCTATTTTAACCTAAAAAAAGGTAAGACAAATTCTTAAAGTGAATCTTGAACTAGACATTAATTTCTCAAAAATAGTACTAATAATTAAACATTTAGTTTTAAGGTGATGTATTTGAATGAATAATCTTTCATACTTAAACTAAAAGTTTACTAACTCATGTCATCAATATCTTTTCAAATTGCCAAATGCTTTAAAACGAAAATTAACCCGTCATGAGTTTCCAAGGGCCAAGGGGATCATAATCTTCATGCATGTACAATCAAAACCCCAAAACCAAAATACTGTTTTATAGATATGCATCAATTATGCATATTCTCCGGTGTTTGTTTATAAACATAACTAAAAATCAGTAAATTATTAATCAAATGAAAACTAACATAATCAAGTGATAAAATATAAATGATTAATATATTGAAGTTAAGATTGAATTATTTGAATATTATTTAAATTTAATCATTAGCAGAAATAATTATTGATCAAACTTTACTTATTTTTTTTATTAAATTTTGAATTAGTCAAGATCTCTTTCCCTTGATGAAAAGAAGGATTAAGACAAAAAAAAAAAAACATGTCTTTGATCTAAGTGAGATCGAACTTGGTCTTTTTAAATGAGAGATCCTAATAAAGTTAATCAGCCATATTTTTTGACAATAATAAATGACAAACAAGATTGATGGATACTCTTAGGAAATATCAAGCTAATAAGAAAAAAAATTAATGACAAAAATTGCTCCATCCTTATCAATTACAAATTTGCTATATTTTAGTGATGATTTTTTTAAAAAGATTTACATATAAATTTTTCTATCACTAATTTCAGTTTTTCCAACCGTGAAACGTAGATATACGTCTGTGATCAAATTATAACATTATATTTTCCTCAACTATTATACTATCTAATAATTTCTAATTAGATAATTTTATTTCAAAAATTACTGTTTAATTGAAAATTTTCTCTACATAAATCATATATAAAAATTTTATTTTAATATAAATTATTTTAAATTCATTTATATAGATCAAAATTGAAGTTTTTTTATTCTTTTAAAGTAAACTAAAATATGAATTATTTGATATTTTTTATTGTTGTTTAATTTTAACAAAATTTACCATAAACAATTAAGATAATATAAAGTTATAATTCAATGATTGAATCACACCCAAGCAATATGATTCCTCACATATTAAACTTATTTATGTATGTACTTAACACTAGTAAGATTTTCTATAATCTTCTTTAATTTTAAGTCATTGAAAGAGTTTAGAAAAAAATTAATTTACAGAAATTTAGTCAGTGAAAAAGTATAAATAATGTAATCTTTATTATTATTATTATTGTTTTATAATAATAATAGACAATCTTAAATTAATATTTCAATTTGTTTTTATAAGATCAACTCTTTCGGGTGACTTTAAAATATTTTTTAAAATTAAAAATTTCATAATATAATTTTGTTTTTTAATCTTCTTAAACTCATGTTCTTTGAATTTTACAATCTCATTTTAGTATAAGAAAACATATACAGTATGGCTTCTGAATTATCAACAAGGCATTGGCGTGAGTGAAACTGAACTTAATTTTCTTAAATAAGATTTCAAATTCAATTTTTATTGATGAAAAAACATAATAATATTTCACACTAACATTTTGATTAGAAGATTATATAGTTTTGCAAGCCATGAGGGTTGTAAACTGAAGAGCTTAATGAAACTCACCATGAACCTTAGGATTGGAAGCGGGCACAACCCTATTGACTTTATTGTGTTATGTGTTTCTTGTCCTAAAGTTGGTCGTCTCATTTTTCAATGCATTTGGAGATCATGTCCATTATCTTTGGGGTTCTTCCTTAAATATTGGACATTAGCATACATTATTTTGATGTGGTAGTCTTAGAGGCTTAAACTCAATTTCATCTCTCACACTTGTAATACAAAATGGCTCCTATATGGAAAAAGATCTATGATATTATACTCTAAAGCATATAAACTTATAATAATTTTGCATAATGGCTAATTTTGCATAAACGTATCGTGTTTGAATTCTCGTTGGAAAACAAGATTATTTGATTATGTCGCATGATTGTTATACCTTTGTTTTCATTAAAAAGCAAAATTGTTAAGTTATGGCACCATGAATAATTAAATAAAGACACTAATGAATATTGTCATAATTAACCTCGATTAAAGTTGCTAGAAAATGGATTGAGATCTGGATCATTGGATACAATACGGTACATTTAACATTCAGAGGAAGACGGGGAAAAAACACACAAAGCACAATGGAAAGTGCTGGCAGGAACTTTTTGCTTGTACAAGTACCAAAGGCAAATCGAATCCGAAGAAAAAGGTTGAAAAAAAATCTTCGGGGGTAATGTTAATGTGAAAATAATTCCTATTCTGGGTCCGCAGAGTGTATATATAATATGATGCCACACCCATTATAATTATATTACCCGATTCAGCCACGCATTGTTAAAAATTCTTTCGTACCAAGAAAGCAAGGTTGAAAATTTGGACACCAAAAGATCAAACGCATGGGTATACAATTATTAAAAATGACGCGCTATGTTTTGGTCATCATTGTATCCCACCAAGTCTATAAAACGCTGTTTCACCACCGCGCTTATTCACAGACATGCCACGTTCTACACTCTAGGGATTGAGCCATACTGAAATGAATTAATACTTATTTATGTCATAGACCTGATACTTGTCTTCTAATAAAGAATTTTCTATTATTCGGAAGGATCTATCGTGCCGAATAATTTTTTCTTGTATATATTTATTATCGAAGTCTCAGGTACATGAATATTTGGCAGAATAAAGAAAGATACATGCAAAAGATATTTTATCGCTCAAATAAGAATTTGATTTAAAACTATCAGTAATATATAATAAGTATGTGAAAAATAAATTAATCTTCTTACTTAGAGAATTCATCCATTTTTATACTAACATGACTGAGTCCGGGTCTATGAACCTATCACATATAACAGTCGTGTAATATATCTGATCATTATATTTTGATATTTCTAATCAAATAATTATTCTTAAGAGGATTTAGTGATGATAATCACCATCAAATTGTATTCGTTATTTACATATGGTAAAGGTCGAAACATATTAGCTAGGCATATATTTGATTTGGGTGCAAGTGTCTCATCAACCTGATTGATTACTTTTATGTGGTATAATACTCACTTTAACTTATTACTTACTAGGCAGTATTGGCTATAATAAACGATGAATATAATAACTCTATGATTTTGGCTCGGCATTAATATGAAGTGAATCACTCACCGAATTGACCTAATCTGCTTTTAATTTGATTTACTGATCATACGGGTGGAAAACATTCACTTTTTTTGTTTACCCTAGTTGATGAGAATTGGGTGCAAAAATATATTAGCGGCAGCATTGTGATAAGTGTCTCACACCTTTACACATGAAGATGCGCATAAATTATTGGCTTCGTAGCTGGAAATTTTTTGCCAAGGAATAAATTTCATGTTACTTTTATACATGCATGTGCGTGCAACTAGAGAAAAACTATATATAAGCAGTGGCAAATGAGATGCTTCCTAGTGCTTTTTCTAATTAAGTTTACACGTCTTTTCACATTCATGAGGATTTGTTTAAAAAAAAATTACATGTATTCGACAAATGAAAATAAGGTTTTGCTAAAAGTATCTACGTACGTGTAAAAGTAGTGTTAAAATAAATAGAACCAGGAAATTAACTCTATATTCTAATTGAAAATGTGTCAATATATAGATATAATTAATCTAATTAATATATATATATAACATAAAAATATTCAATATTTAAAAATTAAAAGTGAATATTTTTATTATTATAATTAGTTATTGATATTTTTAAAAATTATAATATTTTATACCGTTCGATTATCATTGGGCCGAGGAGGCAGGGATAGATAATTTATTGTTGATCTCTTTTTTACTCCATCCTCTTTGTGCTATCTTGCACATTCGAACCTGGGAGGTTGTTTACTCTTTGATCGTCATTGGATCAAAGACAATTCATATATTGTTGATCTCTTTTCAATGCTCTTCGTGTTATCACAATATTCGAGCTTGGGAGCTGTGTATCTTTTGGTTGTTATTGGGCTTGCCCAACCTAAGAGAAGACTCTATTCAAGCTGAAAAGTGTATAATATAATAAATAATAAATTAAATTAACTCTTTTAACAAGTTTCTTTTATATACATAATGTTCAAACTCGAATATTATAGAATTTTGTTTGAGAATAACCAGAAACATTTGCATTTTTTTTAATAAATATCATACTGCCAATTACAGGTAAAAATAAAGAACAAACTAAACATACCCTATTTATTAATTATTAACCACACTTAACTAACTCTAAAGAGTACTATTATGAAACCAACAATGATTAATGAGTTGATGCAAGATACCTTAATTACATGGAAATAGAGGGGGTAAAAAATACTACTATATTGTATCAGTGTCCACACATAGTACTAAACACTAATATTTGGGGACAAGAATTTGGAGCTAGCAGCAGTACGTGGGGCACTGAGCAGTGACCACAACCAAACCAACAATAAAGAGCAGAACGCCCACATTGTCGCTTGATTCGCAGTTACAGACAAACCATATATATGCATATATTTGTTCATTTGTTATTTCTATATATTCAATTCAAGGATGCTATTTTTCCAGCTGGCCAATTCATTGCAACAAATTAAGCAATGCAACAAGGAAGCATCATATTCCTTACTTCATAAATTTTCTTAATTCAAAATATTTCTTAGCTGCAACTCTTATATTAGTAGTGAGATGGCTAAGGTAGGTATATATTCATGTAAATTTTGAGATTGAAGTCAAGGTTATATATGTTTGATTAAGGGACTTGAATTTCTAACATCTTAATTATTCCTTTTCCTTTTAATTTAATTATTCAGTCAAATTTAATATTCTTTTACAAACAGATTAGAGATACAAGTACGAGGGGGAAAAAGATGGCAGAGAATGGAACCGTTGACATTAACATTACTGACTTTTTTGGTCTGCTGACATCAACATTACGAAGCCTAAAGTAGATGCCAATTCTTTTTCTTTTTCTTTTTTATAATTAAGTAGAAGTAGATGCCAGATCTTTTTTCTTTTTCTTTTTTTTTACATGAGTAGATGCCAGTTCTGTTACAATCAAAATCTAACTAATTATTTTAGTAAATTTTCGTAAGATATATTCATTGTGTATTTATGCTAGGAAAAGGATATTTAGATGTTGTTTAATTATAATTTTACATTATTATCTTATGATCAAATTTAAGAAATCTTAAATTGGTACACGCAAGAAAGTTTTCTATAATTAAATTCAATTATATAAGTTCAATGATTCCTGCGGAAAGATAAGGACTACACATAAGAAGAAATAGAACATTTGTCTGACATAAAATTTAGCAGCAGGAGGGATTAAACCCAAACTAGAACGGAATATCAAGATGGACTATATATATTGCAATATAAATCTATAAATTTTTTTCCTATTATACAACAGTTACCGGAAAACAAATATAATTATTAGATTTAGAAAAAATGATCAACGGTCCCCCCCCCCCCCCCCCCCTTTCGTTTTATTTTTTATTTTTTTCTTACAACTTCTTGTTATTAATTGAGTGTCACCATCTGGTCATTATCCGAATCGCAATTCTAATGATTGTCAATACGTAATTATATTATCATTAGGCTGTGTGGTTGACATGATGTTGATGTCTTGGAATTATCGTAGCCCTAGTGCGTAATAATTCCTGTAAATGTTTGCATGTCTAATGAATAATCATGATGCTAAAAGACAAAGAGGACAAGTCTAAAGTGAAATAATGAGGAGAAATAGTAAATTTTTTTGACCCAAAATATGGAGTTTGTGACACCTTTGGTTGGGAGTTGGGACCAACCCATATATGGTGGATTTCTAATATGAAATTCATAGCAAATGTACGAGCAAGATAAGATTGATCCTTGCTCCTTTCAACACAAAAGTTTGGTGGGTGTGTTAACGATTGAAAATAATATCCATTAGCTTTGAATATTATTACAAGGACCCTTGATTAGGTATTGTGTTTGATTATTAGATAATAATACTCTTCTATTTTGGTTGTTAGCTTGTTTTTTTCACCTGTCATTTCTTAATTATATATGTGGTGATACCATTTCCAGTTAGCGTTAGCTTTCTCAATTAGTATTTAGACTTCTCGTCTATATATACATTCATTGAATGATGATAATAGGAATTAAAAATAGATATTTTTTAACGAATCAATTAGGAGGAGATATTTAATTTGCCAGGAATAAATAAAGTTTGAAGAGAAGAACGACTACATATAGCACATTAAATTAGCAGGGGTGCGCTGACTTTTTACATAATAATTTGTTTAGCACCAATAAGCTTAAGCTACATGCTATTCTAAAAAAGGGTGAAAATTTATACAAAGAAAATTAAAAAGCTACAAGAAAACAAGTCTCAAATATCTAACACAAATGAGTTATACCCTACTTTGGTGACACATTAACAATTAAGAGATCCATTGATTTATTGCAGTTGATTTTGTATTTGGGTAGCATTAATTATACAAGATCGGATTAATTATCTCCCAACCCCCAATAAGCGTGCAATTTTATTGTAGTATCTTGTAGTACTGTTGTATATAAGTTGTACTGCTCCTTTATGGCGAGAAACTGCAAAGTCTTTATTTGGCCATGACTATTTTGTTTGTAATTGACTCTGTTTCATCATTTCAAGAGGAAAATAAATAAAGTGAATATGCTTCACCAATTTCTTGTCTCATAATTAGATGATACTTTTCTTTTTATTTTGCCTGCATACAACACATTTATTCGTTTATTTTCAAGAAAATCATAAGTCATCGTTAGAAATTTAGAATAGTATAGTATAACATATCTTCTTTTATATGATCTTTGATCATACAGAGTCATAAATTTTGCTGCTCTCACCATTTACTTGAATTAGTCCGTTAAATTATTGTACAAAAACTAAGAACATTATTAAACACCTTTAGTTGTAAATTTTTTTATTAAATATGAAAAAATTATCTTGTCTTTAAATTTTTTTGTCCGATCAGTATCTGTTCTTTCATTTTGTTAATAGTATTTTTTCTTCTCTCACTCTACTACACAAAAGGCACAATTTGGAGCAATTAGTTTTACGAAGTACTGTTAAAATTAGTTCAAATGTATTGTATTTGCACATTGTTTGGTATACAAGAGTTAGGTACGTAGAAAGAATGTGTGAACAGTAGTTTGAAGAAATTTTGAGAATCTCCTAGATTGGATTATAGAAATTTGTCTTTTTAGTTTTAGTTTTAACCACACCTACTACAAGAAAAAAAAAAACTTGAATTAGTTTTGGATTTTGACCGACAGTACTATATCACACAAAAAAATGTTAAGTGACAATTTAGCATCGGCTTTGTGATAACCTCATAGTCAATGATATAAAACTTGATTTTCACCTCTTGATAAAACCTCTCAATCTCATAATCTTGTGTGAGACCCCAAAGTAAAATAGGAAGTGTCTCTAATTAATTCTTGGAGTAAATTACATTAATTATCTTTTTCAAGATTTTGTCAAGTTACATAAACTTTTTCATGCTTTAATCTATCCTTATACTGACCTTCTTTAACTTTTGAAAATTTTGTCTCAAAACAAGTAAAGGGCTGTGAAGTTATTGAAAGAATGGATGAGGGCGAAGTTTGTCTATTGGCATTGGCATTGGCATAAAATAAAATAAAAGAAGGGTGAACAACATATTATTATTTGCAGTTGGTGGTGAATGGTGAGGGCGTCGCGGTTTGGTTTTTTTATGTTAGTTGTGATAAAAAAAATGAGGTTTTGTTACTCCAGACAGTGACACCTGCAGACGCACAAGGTAACTAGTTCTCTATCACGTTTATTTTATTTTTATTTACCTTATTGGGTTACCCACATTTGTTTCGATTTAATTTTGGTTCCAATATCAAATTCACAAACATTCTTTATGTATTGTCCGTTAAAAGGTTCGATAAATTATTATAATTTTTTTTAAAATGATAAATTGAGAGAAGAGAGGGTTTGTGAATGATGGTGATTTTGAGTTTTAAACCATGAGAAACTTTATAACTAGTAAAATAATTAAAAAAAAAGAAAAGAAAGTAAAGTGTCTCTGCCGACGCAGTGAGATAGAAGTAGAGTTTGAGGTTTCTAGAATTAAGAATGAGGTTGGGACGAAAGGAGGTGAGTGTCCGCAGACGCTTGTGCATGAACTGGACCCCTAGGCCCTATCTCTGAAAACGCCATCCAAAAATCAATGGATAGGAGTCACACCGTGTGGCTCAATGGTACCTTCTCTCCTTCATAAATAACTCCTCGTGTCTTTTTCTTCTTCTTCTTCTTCTTTTTTTTCTTTTTAATTATACTAGTATTTATTTATCATTGGATCCTTCATAGTTCTTAGTTCTCTCTCTCTTGCCTGTTGCCTGTGTCAAAAAAGACTCAGAGAGTCAAAATAAGTTTCTATTTTAGATTTGGTGTCGGGAAATCAAGCATGCGTTTTAATTAATATAAATTTATTTATGGTTAAAATTAATTTAAATATATATTTTAATTAGTTAAAAAGTAATTTTATTCCTATTATAACAAAACAACTATAAATTTTTCGGGATGTGTTTTATTTTTAAATAACGTTGCTTTCTATTTTTTTTATGAAATATAGATAACTTTCATTATTATTGTTGTTAAGTTTAGTTTCGTTTGTACATTAATATAATTAGTGTATAATTTTTCTCTTAAAAATAAATTTATTGAAAGATTATTTTTTAATTTATTTACTTGTATAATTAAATTCTTTCATTAAATTTAATTTACCTAAAATAATTCCTAAATCCATACTTTTTATTTGAAATTTCTACAAATTTAATGGTTCCATTATTTAAATGTT
This sequence comes from Glycine soja, assembly GCF_004193775.1. Lineage (NCBI taxonomy): Eukaryota > Viridiplantae > Streptophyta > Magnoliopsida > Fabales > Fabaceae > Glycine > Glycine soja. The sequence continues at coordinate 41,449,949 of NC_041018.1, forward strand.
TGTACTCAAAATATTTTAATCTAAATATATATTTTGTCCAAAAAAAATTAATAATTTCACTTCTTTAAAATATTTGCCTCACCGACTATGTAGTATAAAGTCATTTTACTTTTTATCAAGTTTCTAAATTAGGAGTTATTCAAATTATTTTTTATTTGAAGTTTGTCCCAAATTTCTATTTGGGTTAAATAAAAAAATTCAACAGTTTGGGTAGATAAAAAAAACTAACTAAAGGATTTAATCCAAATAAGTAAAAAAAAAATGAATGATTCAATTTGAACAAAAATTATTGTTAGACAAGAATGTCATATTATTGATCACAAATAGAATAGCAACGGGATTTCCGTTATTCACCTTGCTAGATCCATATTTATAAAATATTCTTTAGGGTTCATTAGTGTTGAGGCCACGGATGAGATGTTATATAAGAATAAAATAAGAACATGATATTTTATAATCTTACTTTATGTTTGATATATTCTAAATAATATTTTTAAGTTATCTTAACTTATATTTTATACCAAATCAGATAATGATAATTTGATAAGTGATTGTAACGACAATGATAATAACAATGATGATAATTGTATTAACAATAATAATAATAGCAGTAAAATAAAGATGATGATGAGCATAATGGTTATGATAAGGCGGATAATAATGACAATAACAATAATAATAACAACAATGATTATAATAGGAGTAGTGGTAGAGACGATGATGGTTGCGATAATCATAATAGGAATCATAACGATAATAGTATCAATGAGATGGTGATAACAATAATACTTATGGTGAGATTGATAATAATGATAATAGTGAGGATGATGTATGAGTAGTGAGAAAAAGAGAAATTGAATGATTATTTTATTCTATTATTTTTTTATACAATCTCATCTCAAGATAAAAAATACACTATACCAACAAGATATGATAACACTAGCATAAGCAAATCATATCTTAATGGTGCACCAACCAATTTATTACATAGAGATATAGAATAGTTATCATATATATAGATATTTATATTTATTTAGTAAAAATTAAAAAAAAAAATAGGTTAAAATAGTTCATAAATCACTTCAATCACAACTTTTAGTTATTCTGAAATTTTTTGAAAAATAGTTTAAAGGTTAAAAATATAAAAGAATACTAGAATTTTTGTTTGTTAGTAATGATGAGTAAAAATAACTTAATAATACGGAAATGCTACCAATTAGTATAAAAAAATCTCATTGACGTATAACAATAGAAAAATCTTAAACAAATAACTTAAATACACAAATACTTATGTCCTATAAAGTGGTAAATATATAAAAATTTAGAGCAAAATTTGTGCAATATTATATAGTTAAGTAAGAGTATTTAAGTTATTTTGGGTCATTTAGACATGATAATTATTGAATTTTAATCTTTCTGTTAGTTTAGCATTAAATATTTGTTATTGAGTCTACAGAGATGTTGCTTGACACATGAGTTGGTACAATATAATTACATTTTTAGTCGTTTTAGTATCATTTTTTTAAAGACTTTTAGTATTATAACTGTAAACTATAATATCATCGTTTAATGTAACATCAATAAAATATGTTAAATATTTAATTGAAGGCCAACTGATGATGAAAAGTGCACAATTATGATATCTTGAAAACTCAATTTGTTGGATTGAAACTATAGAAGACTAAAATTACATAATTTTAATACTTATGAGTTAGGAATAAAAAATATAATTAATAAAATTAAAAGTCCCTCGAATTATTAAAATATTTTTTTACTGTACCCACTTTTTTTCATTATTCGTGCCCTTTCCCCTTTTTGAGTGTAACCAATACTTTTTTTTTATTTATCTATTTGACACCCAAGCTATATATACTTTTCAGGTCCCAACATACGGTATCTCAAGGACACACAAGTGTAGAATCCAAAGAAAGGGGCAAGGTTTTCAATGTGGATTGTCTGGCTGCACTTGGAAAGTTTCGTAATATATTGTGAATAGATTTTGCAAAGGAAATATATGGACGGGGATACCCTTGTACTGGAATTGAGCACCCCAAATTTAACGTGCATATCAAAATTTGCTTAAAGCAGTAAACAAATCTCTGAATCGTTTTCTCATTCATTCATGTAGATGCTCTTGCTCTGATGGCCATTTATCATTTGTAATTGCTATGGGGCCATCCAATAAAAAAATGATTTCTTTAGTCCTTGTCATTTTCTCTGGCTTGTATATTGGTATTCGTCTGAAAAAAAAAACTTAAGAGTGGATGATAAATTTATAATAGGTTACTAAAATATAATCCAATTGGAAAAGGAATTTTATATTCGCAACCCATAATATGTTTTCTGGTATGCATGTTTGTTAGACCTAATCTCCAACTACTAATCTCACAGTTGTTTCGGAAGGTTTTAAGAATATCATGTCATATGGAAATGTTTGACTTAGTCTCACACAAATCAACGGTTGTATTAACAAATTGTTGATTCAAATGATAATGAAATCGTTCATTTTTCGTAAAGTCTCAAATTCATGTTTTAAGAATGAAATAGAAAGAAAAAATTATAATATGTACATGTCCAAACATTATTATTTTTTTAAAAAAAAGTCTTCGTTCCCACAGCAATCTGTTTGGTAATCACTACATTATCAACAACATGTAATTAAAAAACGTATTCGACCTGACGATTACCATTGGACCAACGAGCTATTTATTTACTTGACATACAGCAAAAAATCAATGTCGTTATATTTCTTTTATGACAAAAATTAAACCGCTATGAAATTATTTAACGAATTGAATAAAACTTGATGTGATTTGGTAAAGTCTCGTTTTCAATTTCAACACGTATTGAGGGGGGAAAAACTTCAGAGGACAGATACATCTAATTACAGGTAAATTTCTTGTAAAAAAAAAGTTACAGGCAAATTTTGTACTGACTCATACGTATTAGCAAGTTCTAAAGCTCATTTGAAATTAGACTTATTTATTGCAATCAAATTTTTTATGTGTGTGTGTAATCACAAGGTTAGGTTCAATTTAACTACTCCCAAGCTTGATACGCGTGTATTTTTTTAAGGGATGCGTGTGTATTTAATTTTCATTGGATTTACCTTAGAGTTAACTATAAAGAAAATTCTCAAATTTACTTTTATTATACTCGTCATTCTTTTCTTTTTTGATATCACTTTTAATCTCATCTGTTAATTTTAGAAAATTTATGTTAGTAAATTTAATAAAATAAAAAAAATCATTTATGAAAGAAAAAACAAAAACAAAAGAAAATAATGTTTAAATAATAACATGAAAAATTATGTCGACAATCATTTTTGTTAGTTGTAGTTTAGTCGGTTAGTTAGTTTGTTATATTGTTAGTTATAGTTAGAAACTTTCATATATATATATATATGAGAATCATTAAGAAAAAGTGGTGTGTATAGTCAAAGTATAAATAATAAAATTTCTCTTCCTATCTCTTTCTCTATCTTTGAGTATGTAAGTGTTTTAACAAATTGATATTCATAGCTAATTTCATTTTTCCTGGAATCACATGTTTATGTGCACAAAAATGGCATCCTATAGTTATAAGGTGGATCTACAATATTAAAGTGAAAGCCAACGAGAGAGATTTTTAAATACAAGGCTAGATTAGTGGCCAATGGATTTTTGCAAAAACCTGGCTTGGATTACCATGAAGTTTTTGCTCCAGTTGCAAGGATTGAAACAATCAGACTTGTGGTTGTAATTGCTAGTTATCGAGAGTGATTGTTGTATCAATTAGATGTGAAGTCAACCTTCTTAAATGGGCCCCTAGACAAAGAATCCTATGAAAGTCAACCACTTGGATTTGAAGGGAAAGGACAAGAGGACCAAGTGAACAAGCTTAAGAAGGCTCTATATGGCTTGAAACAAGCCCCTCGAGCTTGAAACAAGAGAATAAATAGCTTTCTTATGCAGCAGAAATTTGTGAAATGCACTATTAAACATGGTGTTTATATTAGAAACTCAATTGCTTTGCATCCATTGATTGTGTGTCTCTATGTGGATGTTTTGTTAGTGTTTGGTAGCAATGAAGCATTTTCATGTATCAAAAGAAGTATGAGATCAATATCTTGAAGAGATTCAACATGACTAATTGTAATCCAACTACTACTCCAGCTGAAACAGGTCTCAAACTTTAAAAAGAAGGAAGTGAGCAACTAATTGATGCTACATTGTATAAATAGATTGTAAGATCATTGAGATACCTATACAACACTAGACTTGACTTGGCCCACTGTGTGGTGATAAAAATGATCGAAAGAGCACAACAAGATATGTTTTTATGTTTGGTTAAGCACCAATCTCTTGGTGTTCAAAGAAGCGAGGTGTGGTAATATTGTCTTCATGTGAAACAGAATATATTGTTGCATTTATGGTAGCTTATCAAGTTGCATGGCTGGAAATCTTATTAGAGGAGTTAAATCTAATAGAGGATAAACCAATGAGGTTGTTGGTTGACAACAAGTCCACAATTGACTTGGCTAAGCGTTCTATTGCACATGGTAGGAGCAAGCACATTGAGACAAGATTACACTTCTCATGTGATCAAGTGACCAAAGAGAAGCTTGAATTAGAGTATTGCAAATCAAAGGAGCAAGTTGCTGATATTTTGACCAAGCCTTTGAAGTTGGTCAAGTTTCATAAGTTGAGAGACAAACTAGGAATATTATCTTTAGCTGATCTGAATTAAGGGGGTGTGTTAGTTGTAATTTAATTAGTTTATTATATTGTTAGTTGCAATTAGAGACTTTCATATATAAGAAAGTCATTAACAATAAATGGTGTATATAGTCAAAGTGTGAATAATAAAATTCTTTTTCCCATCGCTTTCTGTATTCTGTGGGTGTGTGAGTGTTTCAACAATTTTAATACTCAAATTACATACAACTTTTTGGTTTAACTTAAATAAATTTTAAATATTGATCCAGCTTGTAGAATTTGATGTGAATCATTTTACATCTACACACTTTTTAGCGGTCACTTCAAGGTGAAGCAATTGAGAAGTTAAAAAGAATGAATAAGGGTATTTTAGGCAAAAAAAATCATTAAAAATCATGTGACAGTTTCAAATTAACATTTCTCACGTCTAAAACATCAAAGGGTGGCCAATGAAACAAAAACCAACAACTAAGATATTTTTTGTAGGGTTAAAAAAAATAGGAGTGTCTAATGTAATAAAAGCAAACCAAAAGGATGATCATTATAATTTTGATAATTTTTGTGAACAAGTATATTTTGGGATTAAATCATATAGAAATTGTTAATTTTCCTCTCTTAATTCTTCTTTTTTATGTGAATAATTGGAATTTTAACATCATTTATTTTTTGTGTGCATAAAGTGTTCAAGTTTGTAAATTTATAGTGTTTGGTGAATAATTGCCGCAAAAAAACAAAGTAAAGCCCGAGAAAGCAAATTGAAGATATGAAGATGCTTGCTTAGCGCGTTTTAAGTGCTCAGCGGGCAGAACACGTTTAGCGCAAAGAGTCACATGGAGAAATCGGATCGTGAAGGCGTGTTCAATGCAAGTCACGCGCTGAGCGCGAGGTTACCGTCATACTCGCTAAGTGTGGCAATCACGCTTAGCGCGAAGGTTGCATGAAATCTAAGCTGAATTGCATCTATAAAAAAAAAGGAAGAGGAGAAGGAGAAAATACACACAGAATATTCAAGAGAATATAATTTCTTACATAAGGTAAAGGCTAGAAGTAGGATAATCAACCATTATGAGTCATTCATTTCCCCCTTCTCTATTCTTTTTCCCTCCTTATCAACCCCTTGCAATTGTAAAGTCTCTCATTGTCCCTTATTGTTGGAAGCCTAGCAACCAAACACTCTGATGTAATTTCTTTTCTACTATTTATTTAATATTATTTTAATTATTATTGTCTCTTTTTTGTGCTTAATTTTATTAATTGTGGCTTGATCACCATATTTATGATATGTTGTAGGATTTAGACATTGAGAAATGTTTATATTCTAAGAAGTGGAAAATGATATCTAAATGATTCATATCTAGAGATAAAATAATATTGTTTAGTCTATTTTATGCATCTTTGTTCATAATGTAATTTGACTAGTTTATTATCTCAAGGTATTAGGTAAATTAGACTCTTTCACTTGAGGGATCATGATTAGAATAAACAAGTAGATGTATATGATAATTGGAATAATATTAAATAGAGAAAAATCATTAATATTACATCAAGTGTAATTTTGATAAGTTAGGCTCCAACATATTTGCATTGCTTCATCACCACAAAGTGTTTGTCTAGTTGCTCTTGTCTATTTTAAATAATTAGTTTAAATTTGTGTTAATTTATTGTAGTGTTTTCTTCACAACTATCTAAACCAATTTATTAATTGCTTGATGATTGAATATACACCTACCAAAGTACAAACAAAGTTCTTATGGACTCAACACTTGAACTTCTATTTTACTTTACTACTTATATAAATTGGTGTATTTGTCAAACGATTAACAAATTCACTCTTAATCTTAATTATTTCTCATTGTTAATTGATTTTGTGAGTAAAAAATGATAAGTTATATATATATATATATATATATATATATATATATATATATATATATATATATATATGTATGTATTACACTAATCTGCTGTGCTGAAGTTTCTTGAAATTACATAGATACTTTATATTTTTTTTAACCATTACAAATTACTATAATCTTTCTTGGAGAGGTTTAGATGATGTCAGTATGATTTATAAGGGTGTGTCAATATAATACTTTTAGACATTAAAAGGCGCTAATGTAATATTTTTAAACATAAATGTGAGTCGGTATAGAATAGAAAATACACGATGATGTTATGTGTAGTTTAAAAAATAAATAGGAATTATGAGTGTAATTTCTTAAAGATAAAAAATCCTAATATCCGTTAAAGTTTTCGAGATTACCAGCAACATTAGTAGGTTATTTTTATTTAATAAATAAATGAGGTAGGGTACACTAATTAATTAATTTTACATGTAACTTGAATCTAAATAACCTGATATAATTTGGTTGGTTTCGGGTTAAGTTATCATGGCAAGTAAAAATTAAACCTTTTCGAAACATATTTTTAAAGAATTTTAAAGCATTTATTTTGAAAACCCAATTTAATAAAAATGGAACGAATTGGGCGATTGAATAAATTTAAAGATTATTGAAACAACCCGACTTTTAATATTTGAATCGAGTCACATTGATAAATTTGTTTCCCAAACTTGTGGCTATCTATGTCTTTAATTAATTGTTAGACATGAAAATACTAATATTAGGATATTATATAAGAATATTAAAAATAACTCAAACTAGTTTTTTTTTTTATAATTCTATAAAATATTATAATTTTAAAAGACTTTCCTAATATAAAAAATTAAAAAATATTGCAATTCTATGTTTAATTCCCAACACCATTATCCATATGTCTTATTATCCGAGTACAGCTAGTTTTATGTCATTTTGTGCGTACTCAAAAAATTATATTTAGCCAGTTTAAGTAAAGATAAGGTGACGTGATTGATAATGAAATCCATTAAGCATCATTTTTATTTAACCAAACTTCATAAGTGAATACAGCTTACACATTATTTTTTAATTAGAAATATAATGTCGCTCCAATCCAATGGAACATTCGATAGGATTGGTCAGTTCTTTGAATTATCGGGTCCTTCAATTTAAGATTAAAAAATAAACGTACGTGGATTTGTTTTTAGATCCATAATTAGTTAAATATATATTCTTCGAACCCTTGTTTTCACCCTTCGGGGTTTCCCAGGCGCATTTTATTTTGATAGCATTACCATTTTGAAAGTCCATCGTGCTTAGTAAACGACGCCTGTCACCCGTTTAACCTTAGATTAATATTATTTTTTGAAATGAAAATCTGATAGTTAACCTTAGAAAATGGTTATATTAAGTTATAAAAATGGTATGGTATATAATTATAAGTAATTCTTTTTGAAAGGAGTATTTTTTATTAAACAGAGTATCCTGCAAACTGAATCAATGCTAGAGACTAGTTCTCGATATATCAAGATTCATTTCTTTAAATTTAATATAACTTTGAAAATTAATTTATAAGATGAAAATTTTCTTCTCTTATATATTAATTATATCATTAATCGAGGTGAAATTCTCAATATCCTCTTATAAGTTTGGATTAGACATCTCAAAATATAAAATTTAGAAAACTAAATATTTATTAATAATCCAATAAGAACTTGATAATGAATTCACATATCATTAGTTAACATGAAATTTAAAACCTTTTAAAGTGTGTTTGGATGAAAGATTTTGGAATTTTAGAAAATTTTAAATTTTAAAAATTTTAATTGCTTTAACTAAAATTCTTTTATTGTTTAAAAAGATGATTTTCTAGACACTTAGATGAATTTATTAAAATAAATAAATAATGGGAAATTTTTAGAATTTTTTTCTTTATCTTTACCTTCCCAAATTACTCCTCTATTCCTTGGACCATCGTCTCCACCACCCGTCCACTACCCTATCGTTGGACTTCGTAAACGAGCGAACTAACACTAGATCCTACAAACCATATCACTATTACACCCTCCACGTTTTGGCCTAGCCAAGTCTCCACATAGCAAACAATAACAATTAGCAACAATGACGACTGTGCTGTCGTAGAGAGAATAGATATGAGAAGTCAACGTGATTGCTTGATCGACAACACAGACAACATTGTCGCAACAACCACGACGATGTTGATTAGATTTGAGAAGTCACCACCATCAAATAGATCTATCGCGTTAATGGAGGAGAGGTCGAGGGTGAGGCTATATGAGAGCAAGCGAGCTATGCAACATTGAAAGCATGTGAGAGTGTGCGAACAACGTGACTCTGAGAATGAGTGAGCAAGCGTTCGCCTCTGTGAAAACCGCTAGAAATTTTAGAATTTATTTGTTTTTGAAAGAATTTAAAATTCTAAGTTTATAGTTAAAAACAAATTCCATTTTAAAATGTCAAATTTTAAAATTTCTTTTAAATGAACATCCAAATAGATTATTTAGGTGGAGAAAAATTTAAAATCCTCTGGATAATTACTTTTTCCATTTTAATTCTCTCATCCAAACACACTCTTAAAGAATTATCATCTTTTAACAAACATTAGTATATTTTCTTTTTTACAAATAAATTTAGAGATCAAATTTTGGACCACAAACACCTAACTATATATACCTTAAAGAGATGATTATTTATACAGCACACATTTGTTACAGGTTACAAGTAACCTTAAAAATAAAAATAAAAAACTTACAAGTAGTAAGATGTAAGAGGGTGGACTTTTGTATCTCCACGTTGATGTCATGTCAAGAAGTGGCAGCACTAAACATTTAGAAAGCAGCCAACTCATACGTCTTCGCTGCGAGCGAGCTAGATATCAAACTCGTGAGCTGTACAGAGTAGAATGCCACTGACGGTGGTCCAAACTCCACTCTTCCTACTTACGCACGCCTTCTCTCTCTTCTCTACCATCATTAATTCTTTCAAATCTCTTTTTTTCTTTAAATTTAAACCCACTCCATTATTTTTTTATTAGTATTATTATATTAAAATTAATCATTTATCAATTTTACTGATGATTATTTTTTATTAAAAAAATTTAATTAATAATATTTAGTATAATTTTTTCTTATCAATCATATTTTTTTATCATCTATAAAATTTTAATTTAAAATCTTACTTAAAAAAAATTAAGTTGAATATCATTTGAAACAATAATTTGTAAATTCATTTTTTTATTATTATATTATTGATCACAGTATCTACTGACTTTATTCATAAATAATATCCGTAAAAAAAATCTAATCAATCATTTTTAATATTTTTTTTCTGTTTTTTCATAAATATATCTAAAAAACTAGAGAACTTGTTTACAAAAATTAAGTCTAATATTACTTATAGATCAATTTTTTTTTAGTTGAATCATTATTATTAGTATTAACCAAAAAGCAAAACATTATTAATATTATTAGTATTAACCAAAAAGCGAAACACAAAACACAAAAACAATCCCTTCCCATTATCGGATACAGCTCACCCTCAGACCTCAGTCCCCTCACTGTACGCCTCCTTCTGCCGCAAGCTTTCTTACCCCTCTCGCTATTTCCGCGCATTCACAGGGCCAATTACGTCATTCAACAAAATTAAAAAAACAAAGCTTAGAGTTATTTATTGTTTTTTGTACATACGTAAAAAAAAAAAAATGGTGACAGAGGAGTATATTAATTAATATTTATTATTTATTGAATTCGAAGAGAACAACACACAGATAGAGAGAGAGAAAGAGGTGTGTGAAAAGGTGATGGTTTTTGGAGCTTCTGCAACGTCTTGCTTTTTAAGAAGCACCTAATTCCGAATATATATATCTTAGCACACCCAACCACCACCACCACTCCACCATTGTCACTGATACTGCCACCTTCACTTTCAAACCTTTCTCCCAAAAAAACCATTAAATCCTAATCCGAATATCTTAGCATTCTCTCATTGCTGCATCAGCTACTCGCATTTTTGCATTTTTTCCGGTAAGTCGATTTTGCCCTCGCCGGTGGTATTTCTTCTCACACCCAATCGCTGAATGCTGTTGTTAACTTCCTCGTTTTTTCTTTTTCTTTCTTTTTTATTATTTATTTATTTATTTATTTGTTTTCCATCCACTGTAATACAACTTCTATTGCTTGATTTGTCTTTCAGTTTGTTTTGTTTTGTTTCGATTACGCGCCATTGTGGCGATTTTTCTTAATCTCTTTTATTCTCAATTTTTTGTCGGTGACTCGAAGTTGTGTTCAGAGCGCTTCCAATTCAATTGCTGCGTTCATATTCCATCTTCCTTGTTTCTAAATTAGATAGAACGAAGTCGCAGAGTGTCCAATTCGGCCATACATTTTGGAAAAATCTATACAATTTTTTCCTCAGATTAATTTATTTCTGTATTACATAGTTTCCATTTTTAAAGAGTTCGTGATTAACTTGGATCTAATTTTGAGCCACGAATTCGTAAACGAGGCTTTACAATTGAGCGTGTGAATCCATTTACACGAGATTGTTTTAGCCTAGCCAGTGGTTTCAGTTTCGATTCAACTATTGAATATTCGGTTATGTTAAATACCGAAAGAGCGTTAGTTCTATCTGGCTCTAGCTTTTTCTCTCTCTACAAATTATCTTTCATTTTCAATTATCTGAAGAGAAAATGCATATTTGTTGGAGTGTACGGTTGTATGATATCATGGGATAAGAATAAGGGAACTGCGATGGTTAGATCTTGGAGATCGCAGTTAGCGTCATTGGCTTATGTTTGCTGCTGTGGCTCACAGTTTTTTTTTTATGTGTGAGAATTGAAAACACTATCGTGTCAATTGGGTTTATAATAACTCATGCATTCTGCGCAACTAACACGTCTAGCATTCTGCGCAACCAACACGTCTAGACGCTCAGTGTTTGAGTGAATGCATTAGCATCACAATCACAAAATAAAGTAACATGAGAGTCAATCAGGGACCCAAAAATGGGTGCCAAAATTATGAGCAATCAACAATTTGGCCTTACCCGGTTGCACTGTTTGCTTTTGGGGTCGTGTCTTGTGTGCTTTTTCTATCGCCACCGACACTACCGACGAGTGCATGGAGTCATTTACTTTTGAGTAGTGTTGAAAACGGAAGCCACTTGTGTGGTGGTATCGTGATGGCCTTTTGTGAATCGGTGGGATGGTTGAGTATTCGTATACGGTTTGGATTACTATTTGTTTGTGTAATAATATAGTAGTATGTGTGGGAATTTAGCAGTGCCCACTGGGTAAAAAAATGGAAAAAAAGAAAAGAAAAAGAGAACTTGCTTTTAATTTTAGTGATAATAACTGTTTTTTTGGATTATAGGGTGTCCGTACTTTTCAATGGACCGACGCTGGCCATGGAAGAAAAAATCGTCGGACAAGGCTGTGCTTGAGAAAGCAGCTGCGGAATTGGACTCTGCTGCGGGTGCTGCTGCAACTCAGGTATGTGTATTCACTGTCGTTTCACTAAAGCTAAGAACTGGTTTCATCTAAAAAGAGATAAGAACTAGTTTCTAACATTTTGTGCTGCAGGAAATTAGTCTATTTTTTTTTTCTCTCACCTTCTTGATTTCCACGTGATAATTTCAAGTTCTAACAAGAGGAAAATGTCCAAATTGGTCCCCCCCGAAACAATAGGGAACAATTTGATCCCTAGGAAAAATAAAATTCCATTTTGTCCTTCAAGATTACAAACATGGGATGTTTTAGTCCTTTTGTGCATTTGAGTTAACTTTTTTAAGGACCAATTTGGGTCATTGATTATTTTGTCAAGGACTAAATTAGTACAGGATAAACTTCTTTAGGGACTGACCGGGTATGCTTACAATGGAGAGAAAATGACTGGAGAACTAATGTGTTGTGTTCCACATTTGAAATCTTGAAGGGCTACATGATTATTATTATTATTATTTTCTAGGGACTAAATTGTCTACTGTAATTTTTTCAAGGCTCAATTAGGACCTTCAACTATTATTTGTCTTTAATTTTTTTGCACACTTTACATAAGATCATTTTTTGTTTTTTGTTTTTGGGTTAACAAGAAGCCGAGCTACATCCAAATCTCGGTAGAGTCATATTCCCATCTGACTGGTTTGGAGGATCAAGTGAAGACATATGAAGAAAAAGTTCAGACACTGGAGGATGAGATCAAGGAATTAAATGAAAAACTGTCAGCAGCTAATTCAGAGATAAATACCAAGGAAAGCTTGGTAAAACAGCATGCTAAGGTCGCAGAAGAGGCTGTCTCAGGTATTACTACTTTAATGGTTCCTATTTAAAGATATTCAAAGCTCAAAGTCTTCCTTAATTTGAAGTGTTTCTTATTGTTCTTGGAATTAAAATTCTATTAAAACTCCACAGGCTGGGAGAAGGCTGAAGCAGAAGCTTTGGCGTTGAAGAACCATCTGGAAACTGTCACTCTTGCAAAACTTACTGCTGAGGATCAGGCATCACAGTTAGATGGTGCTCTTAAAGAGTGTATGCGACAGATAAGAAACCTGAAGGAAGAACATGAACAGAAAATACAGGAAGTTACTCTCACAAAAACTAAGCAATTGGACAAGATTAAGGGTGAGTTTGAGGCTAAGATAGCGAACTTTGAACAGGAACTCCTCAGGTCTGCTGCAGACAATGCGGCTCTGTCAAGGTCCTTGCAAGAGCGCTCTAACATGATAATCAATTTAAGTGAAGAAAAAGCTCATGCTGAGGCTGAAATTGAGCTTCTCAAGGGCAACATTGAATCTTGTGAAAGAGAAATCAATTCACTCAAATATGAGCTTCATGTTATTTCCAAAGAGCTTGAGATTCGCAATGAAGAAAAGAACATGAGTATGAGGTCTGCAGAAGCTGCTAACAAGCAGCACATGGAGGGTGTTAAAAAAATTGCTAAACTAGAGGCAGAATGCCAAAGATTACGTGGTCTAGTGCGGAAAAAGTTACCTGGTCCTGCCGCACTTGCGCAAATGAAGCTAGAAGTTGAAAGTCTTGGCCGAGAATATGGAGAAACTCGATTGAGGAAGTCTCCTGTCAAACCTGCTAGTTCTCACATGTCCACATTGGCTGGGTTCTCCCTTGATAATGCTCAGAAATTCCACAAAGATAATGAATTTCTTACAGAGCGTTTATTGGCAATGGAAGAAGAGACAAAGATGCTGAAAGAAGCTTTGGCAAAACGTAACAGTGAGTTGCAGGCTTCAAGGAGTAGTTTTGCTAAAACTTTGAGCAAACTTCAAATTTTGGAAGCACAGGTTCAGACAAATAATCAGCAGAAGGGATCTCCTCAATCCATCATCCATATAAATCATGAAAGCATTTACAGTCAAAATGCAAGCAATGCACCAAGCTTTGTCTCCTTGTCTGAAGATGGAAATGATGATGTGGGAAGTTGTGCTGAGTCTTGGTCTACAGCATTTCTCTCTGAGTTATCCCAATTCCCTAAAGAAAAGAATACTGAGGAATTGAGCAAATCTGATGCCACTAAGAAGTTGGAACTAATGGATGACTTTCTGGAGGTGGAGAAATTGGCTTGGTTATCAAATGAATCCAGTGGAGTTTCAGTTACTTCAAACAATATAACAAATGAAATTGTGGTCAATGATCTATCAGAGGTCAGTGCTGGGAAAGATGTTCCCTCTAACACCCAAGAGAACAGTGAGCCAAATCCATTGCCAAGTGAGGTTTCTTCTGCTGAGGAATTGTCAGCACCTGATCCCCAATCTGATGTTCCAGCTGGCTTGTCGCTAGCAGAGCTTCAATCAAGAATATCATCAGTTTTTGAGTCCTTGGCTAAGGATGCTGACATGGAGAAGATCCTGAAGGATATTAAACACGCTCTTGAAGAGGCATGTGGCACTTCCATCCAGGACTCTGTATCTGCCATTCCCCATGATGTCAAGCCTTCTGATACTACGTGTGATGAGCTGGGTAATGCTGAAGATGCTGGCTCAAATGCAGAAAAAGAAATTTCGTCCCAGAAACCTACAGAATTTGTGCAGATGACTTCGGATTTAGAAGCCGCAACTTCTCAAATTCATGACTTTGTCTTGTTCCTAGCCAAAGAAGCAATGACAGCTCATGATATATCTTCTGATGGAGATGGAATAAGCCAAAAGATGAAGGAGTTCTCTGTTACTTTTAATAAAGTTACATGCAATGAAGCAAGTTTGCTGCAGTTCGTTCTTGACCTGTCTAATGTTCTAGCCAAAGCAAGTGAATTTAGATTTAATATCCTTGGTTATAAGGGTAGAGAAGCTGAAACTAATAGTCCTGATTGCATAGATAAGATTGCTCTGCCAGAAAATAAGTTAGTTCAAGACAATTCATCAGGAGAGAGATTTCAAAATGGTCGTTCACATATTCTTAATCCCTGTTCTGATCCTGAGATTCCTGATGATGGAAATTTGGCCCCAGGCTATGAATCAAATGCCACGTCACAGAAGTTCTCAATGGAGAACTTTGAAGAATTGAAATTAGAGAAAGAGAAGGCAGTTGTTGATCTGTCAAAGTGTGTTGAAAATCTTGAAATGACAAAGTCTCGATTACTAGAGACAGAGCAACATCTAGCTGAAGTTAAATCACAATTGACTTCTGCTCAAAGATCAAACAGCCTGGCTGAGACGCAACTAAAATGTATGACAGAATCATACAGGTCAATTGAAGCACGCGCAAAGGAGTTTGAAACTGAGCTTAATCATCTGCGAATGAAGACAGAAACTCTGGAGAATGAACTTGAAGATGAAAAGAGGGCTCATGAAGAAGCTTTGGCTAAGTACAAGGAGCTAGAAGAACAACTACAAAGGTTAGAGACACATTCAATATTATAAGTGCTGAAAGTATACATTCAGCATAATCCTGCCCTAGCAAGTTTTTTGTCACATCATTTGTGTTTTGTTTATGTTGGTTTAAGTAAGAAGATATAGGATAATGGTAGCACTGCATATATTTAATTTCCTTGCCAACATTAACTTGGAACTCATGCTTTCAAATATTTTACGTTAATCTCTCTTGCTGGTTCCATTTCAAATTCCTAATTTCCCATGTTTCTCTGTCTGTTAGGAATGAGAGCTCAGCTGCTGATAATGACATTAAGACTAAGCAGGTAAAGCTGTAACTTCATTCAAATAGACAGCCGTATGCTGGATTTAATGTTGCATTGGTAAATACATGAAAATATTATCAAGTTGGAAAACATTAAGATCTAATGATAATATCATCATATGTATTTCAATCCAGGAGCCTTTGTGATGAGTTGACAATCTAAGATTGATGGTTTTTTTTTTTTTCCTTTATCACAGGAGAGAGACTTGGAAGCTGCTGCTGAAAAGTTAGCTGAGTGTCAGGAAACCATATTTCTTCTTGGCAAGCAGTTAAAATCGATGCATCCTCAAACAGAGCCAACGGGGCCTCCTTATTCAAAGGCTGAAGGCTTCGCAGAGCGTGAACCTAATAGCCCAAATTTTCAGGATCAAGCAGAGATGGACAGTGCTAGTTCTGCATTTGTGCAAAGACTGGGTGGAGAGTCCCCCTTACATTTTTCTAACAGTTTATACAGTCCATCAGATAATGAGTCAAACTTTCCAGCCATATCTTCTGTACAGAATCCAAACCACAGGCCTACAAAGTCAACCTCTTCGTCTGCTTCTTCCACTCCTACACCGGAGAAACACAACCGAGGTTTCAGTAGATTCTTTTCATCAAAAGGAAAAAACGGTCATTGAGCATGCATGACCGATGGGAATTCTTGACTTAAGGGACCACACAGCAATGGCATTTGGAAAGCATCAAGGTTCAATCCGCTTCATGATTTAACAGAATTGAGTTTTTAGGAGGTTTGTGTAGTTAAAGGACAGGATGCCATGAATATCGGGTGATTCTTGTATCTAATGGTTGTACATGGTAAACATGTCTTTTCTTCTTTTCCTTTCCATTGTTTTGTTCTCTGTTCTGTAATTTAATTAGCAAACATTGACATAGCCTCTGAACTATTACAGGATATGTTGAATATTGTTGTATTTCACAAATTTATGCAGCATACCTTGATTCTTTAACAACGACAACTTAAAATAACTCTTCTTCCCTTCAATATGTCAAAGGCAGTGCAGAGAAACCTCTCCTCTCGAAAATTTAATACCCCTCCCATCTCATTGGTTAAGGGAGGGCTCTCTCTAATCACTAACCAAGATATTTAAAAAGGCCATGTTTGACATTGAGCCTCGAGGAGTCAAGAAGAATGGACTTACCAAAATGTGGTTAAGTGTGGTATGTCAGGCAGTATTAACTACTATATTCCATTAAGTATGATATTACACGCGAATGCCAGTTCAGATTAGATAGATTTCTAAATGATAAAATAAACTAAAATTTCTTTCGTTCTATAATTAAGATATTACAAGCTAGTACAGTTCATATTTTGATAAATTTGTAAATCTCTTATGTAGGAGAAGAAAATGATAAGACAAATAAAAATTTATTTCATGCTTAAAAAAGTTATTTATCTCATTTTTGTAAAAAGCTCCTTTTGTTTAATTTCTTTATAAGTTAAGGTACATTTAAAAGAAAAGTTTTATTCTGATAACAAAAGAAGAAAAGTTTCATTTGTTTTACTTTCTTTTCCCATTTTTTCTGTAAGTATTTATTGGAAACTTTATCCAGATTAAGAAATTATACCAACTAATATTTGCCACAACTCATAACTAGTTAGCTTGAGTAAATCTTCAAATTGGCAATTTGCAATGATAGGGATTTAGATTTAACTAAATGTGCTATTTGAATTAATCAATATTTTCTAAAAGTTAAAATAAATATACTAAATATTTTCAAAACATATTTTTATATAAATAAAAGCAATTTTTATGAAAAAAAATGAAACAAATGAACGCTAAGCAATAATAAATAGCCTATTTAAATCTTAATTAATAAAATGTTTATTAAACGGGCATTTATTTGTAAATTTGAATGTTAATTCATGAAATTTATTCGAATAAATTAAAATAATTTATAGAAAAAATATAATAAAATTTCATGAATTTAAATAAATTTATTAGATATCCCTCAATTCGTAATAGTAATAATAATGATATGATGATGATCACAACTTAGTAATTTAGAAATCTTGTGATTTTCATCCTCCTATTCTTTTATAATTTTATTTCTTTTATTTTTAAATCAAGACATTTTATCTTTCACTTTTAATAAATTTTTATTTTTTTTAATTTTATCCCCCAATTTTAAAAAATCCATGATTTTACCAATTTTAGAGGTTGATGGTATACTTCTTAATTTTTTTATATAAATTAATCCTATTAGCAAGTAAAAAATTTAAAAAACATTTGGCGCATAACTAATAAATAGACACTTGTTAGTCAATGCTAACAAAATACACATTAATATTTGAAATTGATCATTTAGACTAAAATCAGATTAAAATTATGAATTTTTTAAAAATAAAAAATAAAGTGTCTCAGTTACAAAAAAAATTAAAATCCTGAATTTTGAAAAATAAAAATACAAAAATTACTTTTTACAAAAAAAATATTGATGTAAACAAACTAAGATATTTTGAAATATAAGAGTACAAAAAATTACATTTTACAAAAAAAAAAAATATTGATGTAAACAAAATAAGATATATATCACTATCCTATGTTATCAATACACCTTCCACTGAAGCTGTAATTCCAAGGGGATTAGATTCACATTCAAAAACTAATGATAAAATTAATATTTGATCATTATATTTATCGTAATAAATAATAACTTTTTTCCAAGTAAGATAATTAAACATAATACAGTACATAGTCTGCAATTTTGTTACTCAGAGAAAAAACAGTACGCATTTTGAATCAATAAATTTACTAACAAAATTAAAATTGAAGTCTCTCGAATAATAATATTTTTTTTGAGTAAAAAAAAACGGATTATTTCACTTTCACATAAAAGTAAAATAATATTATTCTTAGGACACATCGACCGTAAAATATCTAGCCGCGCTGAGCCCTTAAACCTAGGCTACTGCAATGGGATGACGATTAAAACCTAACAGATCCGGGGCATTGCAGAAAGACTAAAAGGCTCTCTTAAATATCATCAAAATCTGTAATAAATCTTCAGCAGTTAGCGAAATTCGGAAAGGGCAGTTTCGTCCCTTCGATCCAATTCTGTGCCCTAGCAATCCAACACGCGCGAGTGAGTCAGTGTTATTATAGCGCAAACAAGCAAGGAATCGGGCCCGCGCAGTAGAAACTCGAAAGGAATCAGTGTTTGTGTGTTTCGCATATTCTTCTCCGTTTTAGATTTGAGAGAGAAGAAGAAAGAGAAAATTGGATAAGATAGTTTTCGTTTTCGGCGAAGAATTGAAATCTGAGTGAACGATGGGAGTCCCAGCGTTCTACCGATGGCTGGCGGAGAAGTATCCGATGGTGATTGTGGACGCGATCGAAGAGGAAGCGGTCGTAATCGACGGCGTTCAAATCCCCGTCGATACGAGCAACAAGAACCCTAACAACATCGAATACGATAACCTCTATCTCGACATGAATGGCATCATTCATCCTTGCTTTCACCCCGAGGATAGGGTAACATTTCTCCTCATTGCTCAAATTTACTTCAAATTCCTCTTCGTAACTTGATTTCGTTTATTTATTTATTATGCGTTGTTTTGTTGCAGCCGTCTCCGACGTCGTTTGATGAGGTGTTTGAGTGCATGTTCGACTACATTGACAGACTATTCGTCATGGTGCGGCCGCGGAAGCTGCTCTATATGGCTATTGGTGTGTGTTTATTTCTTCGTTGTGATTATTTGTGATTTGTGATTTGTAATTGCGTTGTTTGTGTTATTGGTGAGGCTTATTTGTTTTTGTTTTTTTGGTTCAATTTGTAGACGGTGTTGCGCCGAGGGCGAAAATGAACCAGCAGCGGTCTAGGCGGTTTAGGGCTGCGAAAGATGCAGCTGATGCGGTATGTGTTGTGCTAAACTTTTTTTTCTCCATTCATTGTGTTGGTGGGTTTGGATGCTTTGAGATGCGTCAGAGACTTCATTCTTTCGTGTTTGTTAGTATCTAGTAGAGAAATGTTATTTGTACAACAAATTTTACATTCAAGAGAGAAAAAATAGTGAGAAGTATGAGATGTCATGATGTATGAATAACACAGCTCTATCTAGCACTTGTGGAATTTGTATGAACTTACACTCTTGGGTTCTAATAAACAATTCAGTTGAATCAATGTCGTGCCATACTAGCTGGTAATTGAAAGCTTTAACTGTGCACTAGTCTGATTACTGATGATATATTGAATACTCTGGTCTTGGTCTTGAGTATTTAACCATTTATCTACTATACTTTTAAAATTTTTATATCAGTTTTGTGGCTTACATCTACTGGTAAAATATTTGTTGAATTGCGAGATAATCTTATTATAAAATATAACTTCTCTTGTAACTGGTAGTGTCTCTTGCTTTCGTCCCTTCCTTTGTGTGATTAATGCTGTTGTTGTTGTTGTCTTATGATACGGGTGTGTATGTGAGCAACTTTCAAGAAAATCATGAAATATTTGAGAAGATACCTAGATAAGATTTTTGCCTATGTTTGCATGCTTTTCTCGTGTGATAGGCTGCTGAAGAAACAAGGTTAAGGGAGGAATTTGAGAAGGAGGGAAGAAAGCTTCCTCCTAAAGGAGAGTCACAGACTTTTGATTCAAATGTCATTACACCTGGAACTGAATTTATGGCTGTTTTGTCAATTGCACTTCAGTACTATGTTCATCTTAGGTTGAACAATGACCCTGGTTGGCAAAATATTAAGGTAGAGAGTTCATTTTATAAAAACTGTGTGGCTGTGGCTAATGTGTACCAGTTGAGAGGAGGATCTTAATTAATTTTATGGTTTATGTTTGTCTGTGAAGGTTATTCTTTCTGATGCAAATGTTCCTGGTGAAGGGGAGCATAAGATTATGTCCTATATCCGCCTGCAGAGAAATCTTAAAGGTTATGATCCAAATACACGACATTGCCTCTATGGTTTGGTATATATCTTCCAACATCTTGTTGCTCTTCAAAATTTAACTTTTGATTTTGTTTATCAAAAAAAGAAAAAAGAAATCTTTTTGACTTTCACTCAGTGTCTTTGTTTCTTTATTTATCATGGATATAATTAACTTCTTATAATTTGGTGTCTGATGACAGGATGCTGATTTGATTATGTTGGCATTGGCTACCCATGAAATTCATTTTTCAATTCTTAGAGAGGTTTGTGCCTAATGAGTTGCTCGCTCTTTGTCTCTGAAATAGAGCTTATTAGTGTAGTAAAATAATTACATGATGTTGACAGTGAAGAATGATTGATACAAATTTATGCAATGTTTTTCGGTTCTTTCCAACAGACTTTTTTGTGATTGAATTGTTTGGTAAATAATGGGTTATGCAGGTTGTATTTACTCCTGGACAAGACAAATGCTTCCTCTGTGGTCAGATGGGTCATATGGCTGCAAACTGTGAAGGAAAGGCAAAAAGGAAGGCAGGAGAGTTTGATGAAAAAGGAGAGGCTATTGTGGCGAAAAAGCCCTTCCAGGTTAGGATTTGTGATTTGAAATTCCTACATGTCATAAAGTTATCTTATATTGTGTATGACAACATATTTTTTGTTACTTTAGTCCTTAATTCTCACTTCCTTTTTTTCTTTTGTAGTTCCTAAATATATGGACTCTGAGAGAATATCTGGAGTATGAGATGAGAATACCTAATCCTCCTTTCGAGATTGATTTTGAATGCATTGTGGATGATTTTATCTTCATGTGTTTTTTTGTCGGCAATGATTTTCTACCACACATGCCTACACTAGAGATTCGTGAGGTCTGGTATTCTAGATCTCTTGTTATCTCACTCCCTCCCTTTTCTATTTTCTATATATTTGGTGTGAATCAAATTATAAGACTGGTCTTCTATTTTCTAAGCATTTGTTGTGGATTTTGTCCTTGACTTAACGTAACTGGTCTTGGACGTATATTGGAGCTGTTTTTTTCCCTTTTCTCATTCTTTGGA
This sequence comes from Glycine soja, assembly GCF_004193775.1. Lineage (NCBI taxonomy): Eukaryota > Viridiplantae > Streptophyta > Magnoliopsida > Fabales > Fabaceae > Glycine > Glycine soja. The sequence continues at coordinate 41,471,603 of NC_041018.1, forward strand.
GTTTGGTAGCTAATGTAAACAATTTGGGGCAATTTTGAAAATGATGGGTTTGTTCTTTTATCAAAATAACAAGGAACCAACTATCAAGAAAGCTTAAATTGTTAGGTCGAACAAGGCTAAAATGCTTTGCTTTGATTTGTTGAAACATGAATAAAGTATCAAACCCCTCTTCCTTCTCTGAAATTTAACTTAATTTAAATCGTGATTGGTCATGCAGGATTTCGTAGCTTAGGATTAGGAACAACTAATCCCAAAAGTGCAAGCTTTTAGATGGAGGCAAAACAGACATTATAATATATCTGACATGAAAAAACTTTAGAAGTAGCTTATAGACTAGCATGCATTTCTGCATGTGTCTGTCACTGAATCAAAACTTTTAATATATATGGTATTGGACTATGAATCAGTTTTCACTGTTTTCAAAAGTAGTAATGGCTTTGAAATAACATATCTGTTTTTTCACATATTTTTGTTGGAAGATGTATGAAAGTTTAGGTGGTGTTTAATTTGCAGTGACCTAGCATTTCATGAGGTTTGCTTTGTATTCAGTTTTGGACAAGTTTGGAATTTGGGTTGAGTTTAATTTTGACATGTAATAATGAGACAAGCTGTAGGGTGTTATCATATCAAATTATCAGTATGAACTTTACAACGGGTTTACTGGAATAATCATAGGGAATATAATATGTGATTCAAACCTCAGTTGAGTTAATGATTAAGACAAAATATATGGTGATTTTTTTTTTAATTTTTGCATAGCATAATTCATTGTACAATTTTTAAGTGCAGAAAAATGTGTCAGAATTTTCTTTCTCTCTAAATTTCAAGAATTGTGTCAATGTTGAGGCAGAAAGAAGTCCTAAACTTTACCATCCTATTTAATTCTTTATTTTTGATGTTTGGCAGTAATTATGGTGTATCTGTTATGAACTTATGATATCAGCAGTGTATTATCTGACCTGATGTGCGATATTTTATGCTGCTTTAGGTTATGTAACTGATCAATTTGTTGGGAATTTCATTTTTTCTACATAGGGTGCAATTAACTTGCTGATAGCAGTATACAAGAAGGAATTTAGGGAATTCGGTGGTTATTTAACCAATGGAAGCACGGTACGTGATGGTAACGGGTGATTTGTGTGATATGCTGTGCCACTTTTCATCTAAATAATGTTCATGTACAATTTTTCTTTTTCTTTCGTGCTTTTTTCCAGATAAATTTGAGCAAGGTGGAGCACTTCATTCAGGCTGTTGGATCTTATGAAGATAAAATATTCCAGAAAAGAGCTCGATTGCATCAGGTCTGATTTTAGCCTGCAGTTAGCTTTGGTTGATGGCCAAGTAGTACTGTAAATATTATTCTGGTTCTTATCTTGAGAGAATTATGAAAAGAACCCGGAGGCTTTGTTATGCAAGCATCTGAAATTGTCAAGTTTGTCTGGCTGCATGATAGTGATGTTTAAATTATTCAGATTTTTTCACGCACATTGAATTGCAAGACTCTATGGTTTTCTGGTATTTAATTGTTTTTCAATATATCCTTTTGTCATCATGTCTAGTTGCATCTCTTTTCCCTTTTAAGGACTAGATAGAGAGAGATCATCCATTTGTGCCTATGGGCAGAGTGTGTATGTCACACTATTGAAGAAGTGTGACTGTTCAATTTTTGTCACAGTTTAGTGCCATGTGGTATATACAAAAGGAACATTTTTGAAGGAGTGAGAGATAATAAAAATTTCTACTCATATAGTTTTTCATCATGGTTAGAGATGCTTGGCTGTTTATGAAGGTGATTCTTCTTTTGTATTTATTGTTCTGCCTTCAGCGACAAACAGAAAGAATAAAGCGTGAAAAGGCACAGGCAAGGAGGGGAGATGATGCTGAGCCTCAATTTAAACCAGAGTCTTTAGTTGCAGTTTCACGATTCCATGGTTCTCGTCTTGCTTCAGCTCCAAATCCTTCACCATTTCAACCATCTGGGCATTATAATTCTCAAGTGTCTGCATCAGTTAGAAAAGACAATAAAGAAGCCTTTGAGAGGCCTTATAAAGTTGCTAGGGTTTCTTCAGGAGCAACTGTTGCTGCTGCTATTGTTGAAGCTGAGAATAATCTTGAAATAGATGTATGTTTTCCTGCTTCAGGAGAGGCATTCTTTAGAACTATTATATGGGCTAACCTATTACTGGGTATGAGCCTGGCAAGAAATTTGTCATGTTCTCAAATCATTATTATTCTAACTTCTAAGGTTTTTACATTGAACTTGTTATTTCCTTTGTGTCTTGTCTGAGTTTATTTTTCTTTTACCTTTTAGGCTCAAGATAATAAAGATGAATTGAAAACAAAATTAAAGGAGATACTTCGTGAGAAATCTGATGTATTCAACTCAAAGAATGCTGAAGAGGATAAGGTAAAACATAGAGTTCTTACAGTTCTTTTGTTTGTATTTTAGTTTTCCTATGCATTTTTGCTTGCGGCTTTATTTGTATTTAGTAAGTAATAAATGTGTAAATATCCTGCCTTTGGATAATAGGTTAAATCTTAGTGAATTAATTATATTGTATTACTAATTTTCCCATATTCACGTAGAGGTATTGGGCATCATGATGGTAGTTAGAATTTGATGAATTTGTATCCTGATTAAATTATATTTGCTTTTTTTTAAAACATTTGCTATGGAGCTGAATTTAAACTAGTTTTTTCCCCATTATTTTGAAGTTTACATGTCACTTTATTAGCTGTTTAGTAAGTTATTTCACTTTAAAATACCAATACATTAATATTTTTAATGGTTTTGTTTGTTAAAATATTTGTTATGGCATATTTAATTATTGATCATGAATTGATTCATGATACGGTTCAATTCATGTTTCGGTAAATAAATCTTTTGATTCATGATATGAATTCCGATTTGATAACCTTTGTGAGTTTTGGAGATAAGTCTCTTTTGTTGGTAATTGTTATTAATTGTCCCATACAAGAAACTATATAAGAAAATTATCTTGAGGAAATTTTGGGAGTTTGTTGCAATCTCAGAATGTTAACTATGCTGATGTTGACAAGTTAACTTTCCCATAAAAGAAAAAAATGAAAGGAAATATTAAATGATTAAATTGATGAAACAAACTGAAATGGATTAATTTTGGGCTTAATAATACAATTTTGGTGCCTAAAGTTCAATTGGGTTCCTTAATTATTAAAAAGTTCAATCAGGTCTTCAATTGTTTAAAGCCACTTCAATTGGGTCTTCAATTATTAAAAAGTTCAATCAGGTCCTCCAATTGTTTAAAAACACTAACAAATGGAGTTGACGGAAAAGGGTTTGATTGTAGTGTTTTTAAATAATTGGAGGATGTAATTAAACTTTTAATAGTTGAGGGACCCAATTGAATTTTCAATTATAATTAATGGCAGCTTTTGGTAAATATTTGTGTTTGGGTGTTCTAATGCAGATGCTCACCTCATCTTAATTCGTTATGCTACAAGGACTGGGATGACCACATTTTGGAACTCAATTTTGTCCAAACAAACCTAAGTTCTTTTTGGATATAGGTTATAGATAGTATATTGAGAAGTATGACATGCTTCCATATGTAAACTTGCAAGTGTGACTTTTATACTGCTTTTTTATTTGTCGAAACTGATTTCTCCTTTTCTTTTTAAGTTATTCAGTTCATTCAGCTTATATTTCTGGTTTCAACAGATTAAATTGGGAGAACCTGGCTGGAAAGAGAGGTATTATGATGAAAAATTTTCTGCCAAAACTCCTGAGGAACTTGAAGCGATACGTAAAGATGTTGTAAGTTAACAAATTGAAGTGTTGCTAATTTTGATTCATATGGAGATCTGGGTGTTCTTATTGCAGTTTATTGTTTAGGTCTTGAAATACACTGAAGGGCTATGTTGGGTGATGCACTATTATTATGAAGGTGTTTGTTCTTGGAATTGGTGAGTTCCTTTTCTAGCTTTTTTCTGGAGACTGTATGAGTCTGAAATTATGTTGGCTTTTGTTTACCTTTAATGTATGGCACTTGTATTTTTCTCTTTTCTCACCTTGATGATTAAATTTGTGATGATGTAATTTTAGGTGTTGAGTACTTAATTTTAACACTAGTTTGGTTGAAACTTGTCTGATGCTTGCTCATGACCTTGTTCCTGGCCTGTTATTTTATTCTTCTGCTGCAGTTTCTTTACCAAACTCCTTATTTTATATTTTCGGTGAATTTGGGTATCCGTGTCTTAGGTCCCCTCAGACCAATTCTTGATATTATAATAGAAACTGGTTCAGATGAAGTACAGAAATTAATCTTTATTGGAAATTCTTCCTCTGACCCAGTGCCAGGGTGGTGGCATAGTAGAGGAAATAATAAAAAAAAACAGTAAACCTTACTGATATTTGAGAGACCAGTGCTCTCCTCAACAATGCCCTCCTACAGTTTTGATGCCTTCCCTCCTTCCCATTTTTTTTAATTTTTAATATTCTTTTTTACCATATTTTGTAACTAACTACTGTTGGTCTGTTAACATGACTATGATCTATTTTAAGGGAATGATCCCTTGTTTCGCCTCTATGCCTCCTCAGTCCTCACATAAACCTTCTTAATAGGGGGTCGGAGTCTATCAGATTAACTTTGATAGTTTTAGTAGAAATGAAGAGGCTAAAATTTTATGGCAATGTGTGATCTATGAATAAGGTTAGAATTTGTGAAAGTACTTTGAAGTAAGTACATGTTTGGTTGGGGTTGATATGTGGAAATAAGCACTTTGTTTATTTAATCTCTGTTATCTAACTGGTTCTAAGTATGGCTTCCTTTGATTTGTTGTAATTGTTGATTTACAATTTAGCATCTTAGCTTTTTCTAAAATGTCAAACACACCCCTTTTTTAGAGATATTGATGTCTGATTTTAATTGGAAAACTGTAACTCCCACCCTATGATTGCGAACTACTTCAATTGGACTAAATCCTTTGTTTGAATATGTTGGAACAAATGCTGTTTTGGGCCTTTAATACTTTCATCTCATCACCTGTATTGACAATATTAACCACAGCACAAGCTAATTGCACTAATGTTTGCTGTGTGACACTGGTAATGCTACATACATCTATCCTTCCTAGACCTACCAGGGGTGGGGGGACCTTGTGCACTGTGTTTGTTTTTTAGATAAGGAAATCACGACAAGGACAAGAACAATAATATACTTCTATTGCCTGTGAATTTCATATGTTTTCTTGATCCAGATGGCATCTACAGGAATTGCATGTCTTATTTTATAAAATTTATTTTGTTATAAAACAGGTTTTATCCTTATCACTATGCTCCCTTTGCGTCTGATCTCAAGGGCCTTGGTGAACTTGATATTAGCTTTAAGCTGGGTACCCCATTCAAACCATATGACCAGCTTCTAGGGGTTTTTCCTGCTGCAAGGTTTGCATGCTACGCAACTTATTATTTTTATAAAGAATTGTAGCTTTCTAAACTTCAGTTAGTGTGACATTGGGACTATCATATGTCTGCAGCTCTCATGCACTTCCTGAGCCATATAGGAGACTTATGACTGATCCAAGCTCACCAATCATTGATTTTTATCCAGTTGGTATGTATTTATTAAAGTGGGTTATTAATTTTAGTTTTAGAAGTTCCTCTGTATTATGATTTGCTCCCTATTTAATATTAATGTTGTGCCTCAGACTTTGAAGTGGACATGAATGGCAAACGCTTTGCTTGGCAGGTTCAATCCTAATTTACCTTTGCCTTTTCTTTAGTATTTTCTAAACATGGCTGCATCATAGCTCATAATATATCATCCTTCCTCTTTGCAGGGTATTGCTAAGTTGCCATTTATTGATGAAGTGCGTCTTCTTGCAGAAGTTCAAAAGATTGAAAACTTGTTAACAGTATGTCTCTGTCCTCCTTTGAGTTCGGATGCACATTTGGTTCAATTCACTCCCCACACCCCCCCCCCCAAAAAAAAAGATTATTTACTTATTTTTGCTTATATTTTGGTCATATTTCTATTAAAAAAATAAAAGCCAGAGGAAAAGCGACGGAATGCTATAATGTTCGACTTGCTCTTTGTGAATTCTTGTCATCCTCTCTCTGCGTGCATAAGTACACTTGACAACAAGTGTAAAAACATGCCCAACAGTGAACGGGCTGTGGTCAAGGAAAAAATCAATCCCAAAGAAAGGTCAGTGCATAATGTTTTGCAATTTTGTAAGAAAACATTTGATGATAAGGTTTTAATCGAATTTTGTTCTGGTCATAGTTGTGGATTTGTTCTGATGGAGCATTATTTATGCTTGTGAGTCACAATTTGTCTCAAGATTATGCGGCAAGCCATAATATGATCTTTGATCTTGTATGGAGAATACATATTGAATTTAAAATTTTCTTAAGAAAAAAATTGTGAGGCCTCTGTGTTTTTCATCTTTTGATTGATAATGAAACAGTATTTTGAGAAATTAGTCAATTAATACAGAATTGCTAGGTATCTATTACTTTTAAATTTAAGCTTGGATATAGTGCATGTGAGTGCTAGGAACACACTCTCTAACACTCTTTTAAACACCCTTTCTGTAATTGGTTGAAATTTATTGAAAACTATAAAATTGGGAGAGAAAATATTAAATATGATGTAGGACCCACAAAATTTTCAGTTTTAATAAATTTCCAACTAATAAGAGTGTTACAAAGCATGTTCCTAATATTTCTCTACATGTATTACTGTCACTTTAAAAGACATACTAAAACAATAGTGTGCAGCATGGCTGATCAAAATGTGGTTTTAGGTAGTGAAGCATTTATCGCCAGTAAGCTAAATGCTGCTGAAATTCTCAAAATGTATTGGTTTAGTCACTTGGTTTATAATTTTGAAGTAGGCATAGCTGTTGTTTTAAACGATACATGCCATTTGTGTATGCCAATTGCTACATTATTACATGAACATATACATATTACTATATTATGATATGATAACATGAAGGGGCCTTGTTGTAAGTTTTTAAGGAGGGTAGTGTTTTTTAGAGTAGCAAAAGACGCACAATAGCTGCTGCTGCTGCAATAGAACTTCATTATAGTTTTCAAGTGCATGAAATTGTCAAGTTTGTTTACTTTATATATTCAAATTCAAAATGACATTTTTAAGATCTTGCTGGACTATTTTCTGATGTTATTTAGGGATACATGCAGTGGTGGAATGAATGGTTACATATCCTTATGTGGTGGAGAACCTTGCCCTCCTATCTTTAGGTCTCCTGTTGCAAGCATGGAAGATATCATGGACAATCATGTTATGTAAGTCTGTCGAAGCTGTGGGTATAATTTAATAAGAACATGATTTATGGTCATGAATCTGAAAGTTGCTGTGATTTATCTTATTTCTTTTTTCATACCTTGTTGCTCAGATGTGCAATATACAGACTCCCAGATGCACATACACACATTACCCGACCACCTCAAGGAGTTAAATTTCCAAAAAAGGTACTAAATTTAGTAGCTGCTCCTTATTCGTACCCTCCAACTTCCAAGTCCCTTTCCCAGTCTTGGGTTCAATTTCAAATGTTTGTCACATTAAGACACTGGTCTTTTTAAAGTAGTATGCTTCCTTGTGTTTCGTCTACTTATACTGTAATGTTGGTGGGAAAATAAAATTATGTGCTGTGTGTACAGATTGTTGGAATTGAGGATTTAAAACCTGAACCTGTTTTGTGGCATGAAGATTCAGGCAGGAGACACCATGCTGAAAATGGGAGGTAAGGCTTTCTTTTAGTGTTATATTGAGTTAAATTTATGATTTACTGTTGTATTGCATGCAGCAGCTGGTCATCTAGTAGGGCTAAAACTGACTGGTTCTCCCTTTTTCTGTATCAGGAAAAACCCTCCAGGATCTATTTCTGGTCGGGAGCTTGGGGATGCAGCACACAGACTCATCGTCAATTCCTTACAGGCAAAGGTTGATACTAATGGATACCGCCATCCGCATAATGGTCCTCCTATATCTTATCCTGCACCCATGGGTCATCATCGACAACCATTGCCTTCACATGGTTATGAATCATGCCCGGGATACGTTGCAATGCCGCCACCTATTTCAGCTCCCTCACTCCAAGGCAGACCACAGTTTGCACCTTACAATGCTGTCCCTACTGCTCCGCAGTATGGTTATAATCAACCATACCCTGCGCCACCGGTGGGGTACAATCATCCTCGCCAGCAATCAAATCCTGTCGAAAGAAATGACTATCAACACCCTAGATCACATAATTATGAAAGAAATCACCATCAAGGTAGTGGGGGTAGTTCAAGGCATGGATATCAATCATCAGGAAATAATCACAATGCTAGGTTTAATAATTCACATGGTAGTCACCACAGCCAAAGCTTCCAACCTAGAGCTCATCAGAATTGGACTCCACGAAACAACCCGAGTGGGCACAGGGATCATGGTCAGTATTCGTCCAATCAATATTCTTTGTTAGATAGAAGAGGAAACAGGAATCAAATGCCACCACCTGGTTACAGTCGCAAATAAATGCACTTCGTTCAGGGAATATTCTTCCCTACGAAATAAAAATTGTTGTACCATATCTTTTTCTTGCATTTCTCCTATTAAGTCTAGTCGAGACAATACTTAACCAATTTTCCATTGAAGAGTGTCAAATTATAACCCCCAGAACTCAGGTTTGATAACATTTTTATACTTTGATAGGTTATTAAAATTGATTGTGTATTTTGTCCCGAGGCTTGATTGTATATCTCTAAAACTTAACTTTTATTCAGTCTATGACGCTTGGTTCCTGTTTTCTATTGATGTGTTGAGCATGAGAAATGATGGGTAATTATGTATTTTCTATTGCACATCTGTTAAAAATGTATTTTTCAATTTTATAACTAAAAATATCAGTAGTAATTACGTTAACCAGTTATAAATCTAGCAGTAATAAAATAGTTATGAATCTTGCATATGTAGAAGAGATTGTGCAAATATAGCATCTTTTGGTACAAATGTTTTTCGGTCTAAACCGCTTTATAGTTTATACGTGAAAGATGCAAAAACTACATCAGTAGCTTCATTTTAGACGTGAAAAACCGCATCTCTGTTCTAGGAAGGAACATGTTTTTTACTTTTTAGAAATGTGTTACAAGTGGCTAAGTTAAAATTTTATTGTCTTGTGAAATTAGTGGGTCAAATTTTCCTTACTAGTTTGATTGGGCTTGGTTCTTTGGGTGTGTAACAATGAATGGGGACTTGAATTCTGCACCTCCCATTATTTAGTCAAAAGATCATTATATCCTTAATGAAATTTTCACCTCCCATCTCCCCACCCTAACACCTCCCTTATCCCTTCCGTCAATTTTAACACCTCCAGTGATGGCATCTCCTTTGACGGCCACCTCTTGTGATAACATCTCCTTCGGTGGCCACCCCCAACAATGACATCTCCCTCCCTTGACACCCACCCCTTGTGACAACATCTCTGAGAGGATAAATGACAATTTTGTAAGCAAAAAAAGTTTTTGGAACTGTTGTTTTGGAAGTATTTTTGCTCACAGAAAGATGATTTTGGAAAATATTTTTAAAATTCAAAACAACTTTTTTGGAAGTGTATTTTATACATTCTGAAAAGGAGATTCTTGAAATCAATATTGGACTTACAAAAAACCCATTCCAGAAGCATAAGATACAATCTGGAGTAGCCTTTCTAGAAGTATATTTTGCAACTTTTAGAAAACATTATTTTGGCTTATGGAAGGATCATTTTGGAAGCAAAAATTACAATCTATAATGGGCTTTTTTAAAATACACTTCCATAAAATCTAGAATAGTCTTTTTGGAAGTATAATTTGTACCTTTTAGAATGGTCATTTTGGATAACACTTTTTTTTCCTTATAGAAAAGGTGTTCCATAACTGTTATTCTTTTGGAAAGGTCATTTTGTAAGAATATTTATAGCCTTACGAAATGTCTGTTCTAAAAATAGGTTCACAACATAAATGTGAATGTGTTTAAACATACCTGTGGAGTGGAGAGGGACTTCTATGGTGTTGAGTTAGATTTGCTTTGTACCTTCATTAACTACGAGAAGAAGAGAATAACTAGAAAGGGAGTCTAGACTTGCACGGTGGAAAGAAGAGAAGAACATGAACGGGCTACGATTGCAGGAGAAAGAAGAGGAAAAAGATAAAAGGAATAGGTTGGGGTTTTTCAAAAAATGGGAGGTGTAGGATACATTTAAGAAGGTACAAAATTCAATTTCCCAATGAATGAATTTTTTAGTTAACATTATGACAAATTGACTCATTGAGATTGAGATGAGAATAATTAAACATAATAAATAAATCAGGTGAAATGTCATATCCATATTGAAATGTGTCATGTCCATATTGAAATGTGTTAGGTGTTGAAGAATGAAAGATATATTATCTTAAATATGATATTGACTTATTGAAATTAAGACGAGAATAATTAAATATAATAAATAAATCAAGGTGAAAGGTCATCTCCATATTAAAATGTGTTGGGTGTTGAAGAACTAAAAATAAAAAGAATTATTTAAAAAATTAGTTAAGAAAGTCTAGAATCAGGGTAACATTGTCAAACACTCAAGTGTAATGCGGTTAAGATTTAGAGCAATTGCGATTTTTGCTTTTGGATTTTTAACGTTTGTTTTACTATTACCAAAAAAGAAAAAATCGTCAACCGATATGCGCACGAGGATTTCATAGAAACATCCACATGAGTTTGACAACTTTATAATCCAACAATTATTGGATAAGCATAACTTTTCCCTTGTGAGCCCCGCTTTCAAGTGGTTTATTTTAAAATAAATAAATAAAAGAACGAAATAAATAATTCAGTTTTGTTGTTTTTATTATTATTATTACTTAATCATGTTTAGTTCCTGAAATTTGGGATAAATTCGGGTTTGGTCCCCAAATTGAAAAAAAAAATAGTTTCTTAAATTTTAATAAATGCATTTTTACTCCCTACACTATCACACCACATTAATGGAAATAATCAAGGTAGTGACATGTCAGCATTTGATAGTGTCTACTTCCAAATACCAAGTCACCACTTTTGTTAACGCTCTTAGGCTCCAGGGATTGAAATGTATTTTTTTTTCAATTTGGAGAAAAAAAAAGATTTATTTCAAATTTTAATGACTAAAAATATAATTAAGTCTATAATTATTATTATTATTTAAAAGAGCAAAAAATATGAATCCTAAAACCACAACAGTTTGCACTCTCACGCTCTTAGGTCTCCAGCCCCAAACAATCCTAACCCTAAAACCAAAATCATTTTGAACAACACTGGCTCATTTTTGTCATACTGGATTTCTAGTTGTCTACAGACCCCAGCACCACCGCCACACCAATCCCTCTGTCATCACCAATTCACTGTCCAGGAACAACACTTGACGCGTATTCACCTTTGGTTTGACTTGTTTACACCTTAATAAAACATTTAACACTAACGCTGTTAATAGAAAACTGACTAAAAGATCAAAACAAAATGGACCAAGATGATATTTTAATCAATCTTTTATTTTAGAAGATATTTTAACCAATCTAATACTTAATTCTTCCGCACTCGGAAGACCTATCAACATTGTTCTTTAACAAAACAATTAGTAAAAGTCAAATCCAAGAGTCTTAAATCAAAACTTTTTTGTCCTAATTAACCAAACCATTATTTACTAAAGCTATAGTACAGTTAATATGATGTAATGATGTCTTCCCTTTACGAAAAAGCATGAGGATACCATACATGCATGTTTCCCAAAACAATGCATCCGATCATGGATTCCAAATATCTGGATGCAAGATGCGAGTAGTGGTTTTCAATGGTGGTTGCCCACCTGATTATTTAGTATTAAGAATAGTTTTTTTCCCCACCTGATTAAAAGATGAGATCTAATGTTTTTCAGTTAAATTCAATCAATCAGATAAAAATTAAGAAAATCAATTTAAAACAAAAGCTTTTGTTTATTTTTTGTTGTTGGAATTCCAATCGTCACAAATACCATGAATTATTATCATTTTTTTACTATTAGGACATGAAATTTTAAAGTCACGATTTCTTATCGCATTCTCAAATCATTCACTAATCAATCTATACTATATCACTATTAATATATAGTTTCATGAAATTGATTTTTGCAACATGAGTCTTGGCTCTTCCAAACATGTCACCACGATGCTATGGCTACTATCTCTACTTTCTTACTTAAAGGGGTGTTTGTGGATCAGTTCGAGTTGGTTTTGGCTAATTTCAAGACCTAACCAATTAAATTTGATTGGTTTGGTTCAATTTAGTTTTTGTAATTTTTTTAAAATTCAACTCAATCATGAATAGTTTGGTTCGGTTCGGGTTAACGAGTTAACCATTTAAACTTGTTCTTTTTTTTGTCTTAGAAGTACTATTTTATATCATGATTCATCCGAATATCCAATACAATTAACACAATATTATCAAATGTCTGAAAGTAGTAAAATTGATTCATTTAATATTATCAACATAATATTCTAAAATAGATTAATACAACATAAAACAAAATATTTTTCAACGAGATGTACTATAATAGTCTGAATCACAATTATTTCTTATCAACTAATTCTTTGTAATAAGCTTTGCTGCAATCAAATTTGTTGCAACTAGATTTATCTTATATTTGTGATTTTTTTTAAAAAAATGTGTTATTTTCATCTAAACTTTGAAATTATAAATTAAATTATATTTGTGCCAAAAAAACACTTTGAAATTATATGTTATCATATATTGCCATTTTATTGTGATTCTCTGTGAACTTAATTTTTTTTAAAACAAAATATAAAAGAGTATAAAATTTTATTATAAATTTATGTGTTTATATATAAAATAAAATAAGTTCTTCGTCCCTTTTAAATTTTAAAAGTTTACTTTTAGTTACTCTAAATTTTTTTTGTTACAAAAAGCTTAAATCTGTTCTTCTTTTTTTTTTTTTGTCACAAAAAGTTTAAAATGGGCCGAGAACACGTATGACGTATCCCTTGCAAGGTTAAGAAAATCACCAATTTTATTAAGGATTTATAATGAAATTTACATATTCTCTACCAACAAAAACAATTCTGAGAATCAAAACTCAAACCACAGTTAGTGTAAGCCAAAGATTCGACCAATTACATCAATCCATATTGATTCTTTGGACTGTTCAAGTATCCATAAATCATCACTCTACCGTTAGTGTAAGCCAAAGATTCGACCAATTACATCAATCCATATTGATTCTTAGGACTGTTAAGTATCCATAAATCATCACTCTAAAGTTAAACATCATTCATTACTATTACTTTTAAAAAAATCTACTACTATGACAATTTTGAATTTGAGAAAGTATGAACTATTTGGTGGAATTTATGCAAATTACTTTTGTAGAAAAACTAAGAGTTAAGAGCAATTTTAATTAGATTGAATTCAAAATTTTAATTTAAAATGGTTGTGAATAATTTCTTATTTTTCTTCATATGTGATATAGACTATATAATCTCCTTAACAATCTCTATGTCCTAGGTCAGTGTTTTTTCTATGAATATTAAACTCATTCGTGGCTAACCATGTTACGGGTCTGTCATTTTGTGTATGAATAGCATAAAATTGGGATACAATGTTTCAGGAATATTTCTTCACTTTACTTATAAAAGGATATTAAAACTCACACTTCAAAGAAAAAGAAAAAAGAAAAAAGAATGATCGATTTAGCTAAATGGATAAAAGTCCATCTTTTCACAGTTGTTAAGGAGTGTGGATCACTCTTTCCAATTTTCTTGCCAAGTTAAATGCTTTCATATTGTGGACTTGTGGTCCTCTCTGTTTTCATTCTCTGAGCTATGATATATTCCAAATGAGTTAGGGATTGGATCCTTGTTTTAATATTTTGTACAAAAAAGATAAAGAGTTGAAGATAAAAGAAAAGATAAGAAAAGAAGAAGATGCACTGAACTAATAACATTTCACTTTCAATTTCATTCATAATCTTCCACGTATTTAAACCTTTTCAAAAACATTCTTCTCACAAGTAGGCCAATATTTCCTTAGAATAGTGTTTCAATCTTGAACTTTACCTCTCTAGTTTACAAAAGAAGAAGATATTATATCTCTTAAGTTTAAATTTTTAATTATAAGATTAAAATATGAAGCAATACAAAAAATTAAGATACTTTCAACACTTAAGACTAAACTATTCAATGTCACCCTTACAATTAAACAACTTACTGTGTGTGAGATTGAAAGCTGAAAACAAGAGAGAATATAGAGTGTAAATTGAGTGTAGTTTTAAATTGATTAACAAAAAATTAAGTACATGTTACAAAATTTCGGGTTATTGTGAAGGAGAGGATGACTGATGATGAATTGAGTAGAGAAGAGAATGGGACAAATCGAGAAGATAGAGAAAAAAAAAACATTAATTGGGGAATTATGGAAGGCGTTAGTGTATAAGGATTAAGTCCACTTAATTTAATGTATAGAAACTAAATTAATCGATTTGAAATTAGAAATATTAAAATTAAGTTTGATAAAAAAAATATAAGAATAAAAAGTATATTTTATTTGATTTTTTATTATGAAAATAGACTATATATTAATAGTGTAAAATAAATTGATAGTACAAAACTATTTTATAATGTGAGTACATGATCATTGTTAAGAGAACTATCATATATGAAAAAGATTTATTTAGAAGAAATTAATCTTTTTCTTTTAGTTTAGAGATGTCTTTATATAAGCAAAAAAGAATTAAGAGTTGCCTAATAATTAAATTCAAATCATAAAGTAAGATCAATACTTTATTTTTATAATCAACCTCATTTTTATTAATTTTAAAATACTAATCATTCATTATTTATAAAGGGTTTTATTTCACTGTCATCTTGATTTAAATATTAATAATATCATTTCTTCTTCTTCATAAAAATACCTTATCAAAACCAAAAGAAAGACGCTCTTATTCACGATAAGTTTCAATTTACAAGCTATAATATCTTGATATATACCTAATGACGTATATGATGTAATGCATAAAGTGGACTCAATAATTTGTCATCGTTATAATCAACCTCATTTTTATTAATTATAAAATATTCATCACCCATGAAAGGATTTTATTTAAATATCATCTTTAATTTAAAGATCAATATCACAATTATTCCCATTAAAGCATCTGATAATAAAAAAAAACATTCATGATAAATTCCACTTTCCAAACTCATAATGCCACGTGAGAAATAATGGGTGGAACCAAAATACTGATGGAATCCCTGTTCCACGCACAATGCAAAAAGGTGGATCTTCGGGTTCTCAGTTCTTTAATTTGTTTGTTGCTTTTCCATGGAAAAAATTATTTCATGTACCCGGTGAATTATAATAAAATTCTGTGTTTATTTTTACTTTAACAAATATTTAGTGAAAGAAACAAAATTTCAATATAATTTTATCCAGTCAAAACTATGCTATTATTTTTCTTTTTTACAATAATAATTATATCATTCGGATCGGATTGTAACACGATCCTTAAGCCTTAATCTCTACGCCCATTGTGTATGAGATTTAAGAATTGTGTATTCTTCGGGTCGAATAATAACTTGATTCTTAATTCTTAATTTCTACATATATTATGTTTGAAGTTCAAGAGTTATGTAACTTGATTCTCAAATATTATTTGACCTGATTATTTCAATAGATATTTATTCGATCAAATTATTTTTATCTTTATAGTATCAAAATTTCCAAGAATATGATATAACATATTAATACACCATATGATTCAATCCTTGAATATGAGAGGAGATGTGAGCAGTACTTTAGGTTTAAAAGGTTATCATGTTGATATAGTAGGTAAGTTAAGCAATACACTTTAATATTTTGAACTAGGTTGTCTCCATCTATTAAAAAATCATTTTCTAGAACAATAACATTAAAATTTAAACTTAAAATCTCATACAAAATTACAAATTACTCAAACCATTCATCATTATAATAACCCTAATAGATTTAGGTTATTAGGTCGCATAAGAGAAATCTATTGCCACTTGTTAATTCTCATGGCCTGGTGTGAATCACCCTCTTCTCGAAGTTAGTGCTGCATACATGACGCCACTTAGTTTTATTTGATATACTTTAGTATTCTTTTCAATGAAATATTAAAATAGGATTCCTAAACTTGTCTTTCGACTTGTGAGTGCTGTACCTATTATGGCAATAGGAATGAATCTTCCACGCCTCAATTCAAACTTATCCAATTCAGAGCTTTCTCCACATTCTTATCTAATTCAGCTGGTGGTTGCCTCGTGCTTCCTTGTAGACTCTTTATTGTGTTTGTATCATCTCTTTACGTTTTTTCAGTGTAAGAATTCAAAATAAGTATAAAAAAATTTATAATAATTCACAAATCTTATTTAATTAACTGAGTTAACCTCCCTTAATATTTATCCATTCGTTTAAAGTAAAAAATAATGATTTCTTTTCCTTTGCTGCAGTACGTAATTCTTGCAAATGAATATGCATGATACTTTTTTAGAGTTTAAGTTTAGTGTATCATTAATATATAATAAATATTCAATTATCCTTAGTAATAAAACACATTTTTTACATTCATAATTTATTTAACTAAAACTCTGTTTCTTAAGCTTAATTAGCCAGTGAGCCTGCTGTTTCCAAAAGGCAGGGCCACAATATAAAATATAAACCACGCAATACTGGCCATAAACGTGAACGTGATGTTTCTCCAGCACCTCACACGCAGTCTTTGCATAATCCTAGACACTAGCTAGTTGATTAATTACTTGATTACATATATTTAATTCAAGGAAGATTATTGACTGTACAATATATAGAGTCGGTTTGAACATTGAACATATAATTTTTAATGAATATATAGTTTATTCAGCAGGGTGGTGTTTGACTGAGGTTTATTTAAATTAATAATTAACAATGATGATAACGTGGTTTCACAAAAAGAAATTAGACAATTAGGTTAGAAGCCGTTCCATGTTTAATTCGATGATCCTTTAAAAGGCTGGAGATGAAACAAAGCTAAATCTTTCTCACTAACACAAATATATAAGTTTTATTCTTATAATTTATTATTCTCTCGCATGGATTTTCTTGGGTTGGTTACGTTCTATCAACTATATGTCTACTCCAATGGTTCTGGCTGAAGAAATAGCCACTTGGCACATTACTAATACACCATTCTTTTAGTTAGTAAGTAAGCATAGTGTTCACCGTAACTGACATCCGCGAATTTGAATTGAACAAAATCGATCTAAACAGTTTGAGTTGAATGTATTTAGATTAAAATCGAACTGAACCGATCAAAATTATTCCTATACGAATTGAGTCACGAGTTTAGATTTATAGATTCGATCAAAATCAAACTGATCAAAATGTTTAGAATTTTTTGTTTTGACTTTAAATACTCCTAATATTGAGATTTTAAGTGTTGAAACTACCATTATAAGAACTATTAGTGTTAGAACTTCTTTAAGGTATTATTTTCAAGTACATTATTATTTGTTTCACATTTTTTTATTATTATGTTTATAATATTAATGGATCATATTTTATTCATTTATTTTAACAAAACAACAATATATTTTTTTTAGATATTTTTGCAACTATAATTGTAAGATTTTATAATTCTTATGATGATTCAAAATTTAATTAGAATGTAATTTTTTATATTGTTATTTAATTATAAATTATTATTATTTTTACAAATTTCTCGAATATCCTAGCTTGGTGTTATAATTAATAGAACACCTTGATACAAATGTATATAACTGTAACTTTACAAAAGTATTCCTATAAGTAGGGACTACTTAATTTGATGATGGGGAGATTCTGGCAGGGCTCTAATTCTAAAGTGTACCGGAAGCAGTGTTGGTTAGGGAAACCTCTTATATAAACAATTTTTAAGAAAAATATTGGTGACACATTCTTTTAATCATATTTTATCTTTGATCTAAAGGGTTAATATAATAGTGTAAGATTTTGTCATGTTGTTTATATGAGTAGAAAATTTGTATTCGATTCACACTGTATTCAAAATTTAATTTTTAAGTTAGAAACAATCCAATCATGCATGAACAAAATTAATATATGATTCAATAAGTTGGAAGAACACCCATAATCTTTAATCAAGACAAAATAACATATCATCTTTTTAATTGGATTTTTTTTTCAAATATTAAAATTTTATGAGTCTCACATCATATTTAATAATTATATCTCATGAATTCATAAATTTTAATCAATTAAAAAATGCATCCATGTTTAAAAAAATATGTTAGAATATACTGTTATTACTCCTAATTTGTAATTAACTGATAATATAAAACTTGTTACATTATATAAAATGATCAAATGAAATATAAGTTCTTAAGAAATAACAAGTCCCAATGTTTACATTTTTAAAACTATAAGAAAAAAATAAAATGATGGGAAGCAAAAATGAGATTATAATTAAAGGAAGAATATGTGACGAGTGGAGATGGATGACGATAGATTGAGACAATGATGTAAGATATGATGCATTGCAGACATTGATATGCGATATTATCGTGTGTGGGAAGGGGGCATAGAAGATGGATCTGATTCTCAGATTATTTATTTAAGAGATTATCTGGCACCAGTTCTATCTCACCACTTCAATTCTTCTACTTAACTAGCATAAAAATCACGTTTGCAATTCTGCGTGTTCTTTCCCCACCCTTCATTATACGTACATATTCATCCACCCACCCTCTAGCTACCAATAAAATTGTTCACTTTCACTAATTAATTTTATAGTATGGAAATTGAAGAGCAAACGATGAAAATGATGATGAAGTCGTCGTCTAGGTTCAGACGTATCTGTGTTTTCTGTGGCACCAGCCCTGGCAAGAACCCCAGCTACCAACTCGCTGCCATCCAACTCGCCAAACAACTTGTAATGTCACAACTCAATTATTATTATTTCTCTCTTCTTCAATTCGGACAAAACCACCTTTATTTATTCTTTTAATTATTTAATTAGAATATATATGCACTCACATATCACACCACTCAATTTTCTTTCTTTAATTCTGATCGTGTGTGTGTACCAAATCAGAGTAAATATTCCCTTGGCTAATTAAAATTTGTATGAGTTGGAATAGTAATCAGGGAATCAATAAGTATTCATATTAATAATCTAGTAAGTAAAGATGAATAGACAATTGAAGGGCTATTATTTATTAAGAGTTTAATTAACTAGATTGATGATGATGATGATGTGGTAAGATCAAGAAGAAGAAATGATGAGAATTGGATATATATATATGCAGGTGGAGAGGAACATCGACTTGGTTTATGGAGGAGGGAGCATTGGGTTGATGGGTTTAATCTCACAAGTTGTGTTTGATGGTGGACGCCACGTGTTAGGGTAATTGGATCTTGTTTCCCTAGCTTAGCTATATGTTTCTGTACTTGTGATGTTCATATTAATATTATTATTGCAGGGTGATTCCAACAACTCTTATGCCAAGAGAGGTATTTTTATTTTATTCTATTTTTCATAAGTTTAGAAATGTTAATTGATGAGTGGTTTAATTTGGGTTAAATAAGATAACGGGGGAAAGTGTCGGAGAAGTGAGAGCAGTGTCAGGCATGCACCAACGCAAGGCAGAAATGGCGAGACAAGCCGATGCATTTATTGCGCTGCCAGGTACTCCATAATATAATAACTTCATTTCTTTCTTCTTCCACTTATGCATATACCTATCTATGTCACAGATTCTCACCTTTTCTGCGATAACTATCTTACCTTTTTTTTTTAACCGCACATTATTTTTTTTTTCTTTCAACAACATCATACTATTTATTATTTTTTTTTCTTATTTTCCTTTCTAAATATTAAGTAAGAATTGATTCCTATATTTAAATAAATAAAATCTATAGCGTATGGTCATAATTAAGCTATACTTTTTATTGATAATTCTTATTTTTCATTTAGATTTTTACTTTTTTTTTTCTCTTTTCATCTCTCTCTTTTAATATCTCAGTATTTGTGTAATGAATGATATAAATTTTATCTATAATTATAATTTATCTATTTATTTATAAGAAAAAAACTCAATAAAATTGTTACATGGGAACTTTTTTAATTTTTTTATCTTTTAAAATTAATTTAATTTTATATTTCATTTATTTTTCTATTAAAAATTTATATATATTCATGTATCTATTCCTTAATTATAATAATTATAATATTATATGCATGTGGATATGTTTCTTAAGCATCTCAAAGCATTTTATCCTTTGACCAATATAGAAAAGCTCTTGTTATTGCATATTTCATGAATTAATGACCAAGCTTTTCAATGACCGAGAACCTGGATCTACCATAAGTATATATAAAAAAGACTTTTAATATTATTATTATTTACGAAAATATATTTCTCAAATTCAAAAGGTGAAAGGTTAAGACTTAAAAGTAATTGAAAGACTAATAATAAAAATGCAGACATAAAACGTAACTGTAAAAAAATTAAGTTGAAAGTCGCATTGGTGACAAATGCTTTGTTTGAACTTTTATATTCAACTATATAGTAAATAAATTAGTTTGGCCTCCCTCTTCATCTAAGCTTAATTAAAAGCCTCTTCTCGCGCGCCTTCTATTTTCAAAACACTTAAAAATAATATATTTATTAAAGTGTTAGTAAATTTTTGTGGTCCCTTTTTATATTACGCACTGAATATTTTAAGATAAATTCAGATAGATTTTCACCACTGATTGTAATCAAATAAATAAAATAACTGCCTCTTTAATTTAGTGCTTGTTTAAACTTTTTTGGGGGTTTTCTTTTTTTTTTTTAAAGAAAAATCATATTAAATATATTTCTTTGGAAAACTCTTAAAATAACTATGTAGTTTTGAAAAAAAATAAAAATGAGTAATTTTATATAAAAATAATAATTAGGCGAAGTATCCTCTAAAAAAAATTAGGCGATAGTAACTTAAAAAATTGACTTTTCTTCTTTCTCGATCTTCATCTCTCTCCTTTCTCTTTCCTCACTTTCTCTCTTGTCATATATATATCTGCACTTTTTTATTTTTCTTTTAATAGTCTCTTTTAAGGAAAAGATGATAAAAAAAAATTCCACAATTTAAATTTTATTTTTGAAGTTCTCATAATTGTTTTTAAAAAATGGGGGCAAATATCCTCTGTTGTCCTGTGTTCCGCGCAGAGAAAATAGCTTCTAAATATATCTTTATCAATAACGAATCATAACTGTCAACTGTATGCTGCAATTAGTAAGATTCCTGCCGTGGTTTTGATTTTATTATGCATTATTGCATTTGCATAGTTATAGAATGATATATATATATATATATATATATATATATATTGCATAGCTATAGAAAAAGCAAGTGCACTTTAATGTGCAAAAAAGAAAGAATATAATATACTGATTTTATTGGAAATTTGTATTCCTTTAGGTGGATATGGCACCCTGGAAGAACTACTTGAAGTGATCACCTGGGCTCAACTAGGAATCCACGATAAACCCGTAAGATATTGAAAATCAAATCCCTTCATGCGTTTTGTTTTTAATATATTAAATATTACTAATACTTAAGGAAGAGGAAGTGCTAGAAAATATAAATTCCTTAGTGGAAGTGTACCTAAAGTCCGTAGAGTAAAACATTATATTATTGTAAGTTCGTATAGAAGAAACATTACTTTTGGGCACGTATCGAAAAGACTAAAACCCATTACAAATGTGACACTCACACACTAGAGCCGTTTAATATATAATCGAAAACACTTTTTTTATTTTGATTTGTGTCATATCCCTAGCTCACATCACATGTAAAATACAATAAGTTAGTTTCGAAATTAAGTGTTAACTAATATGGCATATTATATTATAATGGGTTGATGACGATAAAGAAAAGACAGAATCATTGGAAAGGGATAAGTGTGCAAAATGAATGATTAACGGGGAAATTAAATGAAGCAGGTGGGGTTGTTGAACGTGGATGGGTACTACAACTCGTTGCTGTCATTCATGGACAATGCTGTAGACGAAGGTTTCATTACACCCGCTGCCCGTCACATTATTGTCTCTGCCCAAACTGCCCAAGATCTCATGTGCAAGCTTGAGGTACCTACGTACAATGCAATTCCCAATTTTCCATTTTCAATCTCACATGCTCTAGCTAAATTTATTGTTTAATTTGCAAATCATACCTTCTTAAATCTCATTAAAATACTTCACAATGTTATTGTATTTGCACATTCATACATAACCATTCCCCTGTTTTCCTTCTATTTTTCTTGTCATTTCATGTGAGAAGGAGACCAAAGAAATCTAGGAGATAAAGAATATGAATATCTTTGGATAAGTTTTTCATTGAACACTTATAGAAAAAAAAAAGGATAAATATAGTTTTTCACATAGCTTAAAATTAATTTATACACTACAATTTTTAACAAATTAGAAGAAAAAAATTTCTATAAAAATTAAGTATAGAAGTTAATTTTAACTTATGGAACAAGTTCAACTTATTTTATCTTTTTTACTTATTTTATAGGCGTGCAGGGAAAAGTTTATACAAAAAAATAATAATTATATTTCTTTTAATTTTCTATAAATAGCATATGTTATTTTGTCTGATGTACAAAATATTCATTTTGAGTCTGATTAATGAATCCACAATTTTTAACAAAAAATATATATATATAATATCTATAGATGTGGCTAACATGCGATAACATAAACATATATATCCAATTTGATGTGAGTTGTTCATTTGATATCCACCTTGTTGCTGATTTTACCAGGAATATGTCCCGAAGCACTGTGGCGTGGCACCAAAGCAAAGTTGGGAGATGAACCAACAGTTATAAAAAAGTTAACACTGCAAATTACCAAATTCAGATACTTGTCGTTAACCAAGTCGAATCTACATATTTTCTCTACCCCATTAGAAAATAGCTTTCTCAATACAAATCAAGCCTTTTTTGGCTGACACTGTGTAATTGCGGATCAGAATCTGATCTGTATGATCAAAGAACGTAACACTAGAAAACTTCCATCATTAATTGTTGGTGCTTATAGATTCTGTGTTATATAGTAAAGCTTGCTTCAGTGCAGTCATGGGTACTTTCTAAATAGCTTTTTCAAACAATTATTCAGTTCTTATATCGATTAGCTATTTTTCTATTTTTTGTTCGTTGATAAAGTACACGCGTTTATATAAACTTTTGTGTATGAATTTGGAAATCTCTTATGCTATAATAACAAAAGTAATATGTAATAAATGTAGTTTAATTGGCAACATAAATTAAATCTGTGGAGAAAAAATTGTGAACCAATCCATAAAAGTACTTTGTGGGAAATATTGAGATCTCACCGAAAAATCAAAAGATTTTAATTATGATGATTAATTTTTTTAAAAATAACAATAAAAAAAGTAGTTTAAATCTACGATATGAAAGTTATTATAGTAATATTTTTAAAAATATTTCAGAAATAGATGCTCTAACATATTGTTTTTCTTACAGATGCTCTTACATATTGTTATACTATTTTAGTTAGCTGCTCAAACATATTGTTATAATATTTTACTTAGTTACTTACATCAAGGATGAATTGCAAAAAATAATTTAACTAATAAATACTTATGGTTAAATTACTTTCCGTGACACTAAGGTATTTGCAACTTTTTATTAGGTTTTTGAACTAATTTTTTAATTACCTATGTCATTAAACTTGTATTTATTTTTTAATTAGGTAATTTTGTCTAATTATCATTACAAACAAATAATTATTTGAGTAAGTTCTGTAAGTTTGTAGTAAGCTAGGTTGTTGTAAGGTGGAGCTTGAAAAGTTTGTGAAAAAATAATTGGGTTGAGTGAATCGGTAGAATTGATAATACTAACATGAAAAAAGTGAGAATATCGACTTGGATATGTAAGAATGTTCGTTACAAACCCAATGGATGACAATATTATACTTACAAACTAATTAGGTCTTGATATTTTTCATAACCACTGTTAGACAAGAGGATAAGTTAAAAAAATAAGTATTTCTTTCATTTTTATATATAAGATCCTATCACATCTTTTAAGAAAATTGATTAATTTAATTAGTGATATTAAATATTTCAATAATTTGTACCATTTCTTTCAAAATTATACTTAATCTTTTTGAAATTAATAACCTCTCTTTTCACTTCATTCTTTTTCACCTAATTATTCGTCTTTTTCAATTAATAGGAGAGAAAAAGAGTTTATCTCATTAATTTCTAACATTTATTATTTTTTGACTATTAATTAAATAATTAAGAGTACTTAAGAAAAAAATAATTAATAAAAAAGACAATTAAAAAAATAATCTTATAGAAAAGAATAAACAACTTTCTAAAAAGATTCTTATATTATATATATATATATATATATATATATATATATATATATATATATATATAAGAAATACAAATTATAGGACCCAAGTAAAAAAAAAAAAGCTTAAAACTGAATTAAAAATTATCAAATAATTAAGAATCTGTAAAATAATTTAACAGATACTTATTAAATAAATTTGTCAGTCAAAGATTTATATCATAAAATTAGATTCATTAACAAGTTATCCGATCTCGGCCTAACACTGATAAAATGTTTTGCCTTTAAGATAGAAAAATATAGTAACACAATTTAATAAAAAAAAATTGAACACACTTGTCATTAATTAAATATTTATAGATTTTTTTAATGAATTTCACTAGTATTTAATGAGTTTTTTCTTACTCCTAATTTTATGGTTTTTAATAAACTTTAAATCAATAAAAAAAAAAACATATTAGAGTCTCTGAATAGAATATTCTCAATGACTTCATCATAAGAGAATCGAATGATGCTGAAACAGTTGGTGCACATGTAACCAGATGGTCTAACTTTGATCACATGGTTCTAATTCTCATCTTCGTGGGAACACTTTATTATTATTCCACTTGGTTATTTGTTGACTTTAGGCATATCAAACTATTTTTGTAATTACCCACCCTTTTCACCTATCCGCGGTCAACACCACTGTACATTAAGTATTTTACGGAAGTTGCAACCATTAATTAGTAATGTGTTGTTGAAGACAACTTTTAATTAAAAGATTGATATGGAAAGGCAACGATTGTGACACATTGAAATAAATAAAGAAAATTTGAATTAGAGGGGGGGAGGTGCAATATTGACAGATGAACTTCCATCGGCATTTATGAGCACGAAATTCTGGATAATATGAATTGACATTGCTAGCTAGTATTATTAAGTGTATGATAGATGAATATTATCTTATAAATATTTTAAGCCAGTTCCATCATTATCCCTGTTTGTTTTCATCTTTTTCTGTTTTTTAAATAAATATTCAAATACAGAGTGAAAACTACATTTTTCTGTGTCTCATGGTGAACATCGAATAATCGGACCCACCTGCAATTTGTCTGATTAACAGAGTCGTACAACTTACCTAATTCCAGGTTTCCCAATTTTGTTCTTGTACCATTGGTTGAAAATGTTCAGAATTCAGACTGGTTGTGATTGGATCGATAAAAGCTAGATATAATTTCATTTGATTTAGAAATTGTTCATCGATCTCTAGTCTAAGGATGAGATATTCAAATAGAATTTATTCTAATTGATACAAGTTGAACTCCAGTTAATATATCTATAATTGTGTAAAAATTAGAGAAAGCATATCTAAGGTTTCAAAGCTCTGTTTATCTGACTCGTAATAATAAATATTTCTTATGTTATGAGGTGTGAATTGCATTTCTGAAATAAATCCTGCGATTTATGCTACTGTCAATTGTTAATGCTTTACTATCAGTTACAATATTTTTGCTATTGTATGGGTCTTGATACATGGTTTGGAAGGTTTTTGATTCTCATAGAATGTTATATTTGTAATCTTGTGATTGGATCCAGGTTTAGTAAGAGCAATCTATTTAAAGAAATAAATCTAACACATAAAAAATGAGATAATGTGTTAAAACACATGAAAATAAGACAATATAAAATTTTAAGATAAATACTTATAATTTTATTAAATAAAAAATTGTATTTGTTTGAGAAAAGGGACAAAGGACAAATTTAGCTTGTGTTATGGGGCAGCTGTCCCACTTAATCTTTAATTTTTCTTAATATAAAATACACATTTGCTCATTTAATTTAAAATGTAGTTAAAAAATTAATGTATAATATAATTATATAAGGATTGTCCCCACTAATCTAATCTATATAGGTAGGTAAGTATTGCCCCCACAATTTAAAATTTTTAGATCCATCATTGCATGGGAATACGTCAGAGAATTCAATCTTATAAAATTGTGGGTACAAAATATGAAATTTTATGATAAATATATATAATTTTATTAAACTGAGGAGGTATGTGTCCATCCTTATATACATAAATAGGTTTGCCATTGATATTGAGTATTCACTTTGTTTATTATGTGGACCAAAGTTTTCTGGACAAGCTCTGTAACGCAAATGAATTAAAATATTTGAAATAACATCTATTAAAAATTAGAGAGAAGAAATAAAAAAAAATAACTATCATAAAAATAATTCATTTCATTTTGTGAATATTATTATATTTAAGTTTAATTAAAATCAATTAGAGTCAATTTAATAATAGAGATTTGGGTAGTTTGCACAAAATACTATATTGAAATTTTATTATTGTCATTATATATAAAAAAAAAAAGAGTCCAATTACCATCTTCTAACATGGATATTGAGAATTTGTCCCTGTTTTGCTGCACAATAAAATGCCAATAAATTCATACTTATCTTTTTATTTCCGTGTTTTTTCTATTAAAAATAATATTTACGAGAATAATAATTGAAATTGAACAAAACAACTGATGGTGACCATATCCATTGGTACCACGTGTATAAAACAAAACAAAATGAAAGGACAAAGTAAGTGACAACCGACAAGGGCTGGTGAATGGCCCCTGCCCCTGTTAAAACTTAAAACTTTAATTGGTGTTCTTGAAGAGACGTAGCTCTAAGAGAATTATAATTCTAATTATGATTTACAACACTTCAGAATTTCTTTATCATGAGCTATATTGATGTTGGCAGATAAAGGCCTAAGGACAATGAACCGGTGGGTTCTCATGTGCTCATGGCGTTCCACTATTAGAATTAGAGTCAATTATTCCATACTCTTTGAGTTTGAGGTATCTTAATTTTCTCTTGATACTGGCTTTTTTAATATATTACTATTTTTTTTTTATCGAAATCCTAAGTTCGAATGGTAATTTATCTTTAAAATTTGTCATATGAACTGAATTTGATCCCAATATAAAGTATTCATTTTTTTAATTCATTAAAATATATTACACTGGTACCTCTTATTTATTTAAAAATATTGTATTATATATCTCTACTAAGACAATTGTTGTAAACATTAAAAGTTATGCATAATCTCAAAATTTTCAAAGAATATCAATGGTTATTCTTCGTCTTGTTATTTTTTCGAATTGGCCCAATATAGGTTCTAAAACACCTCAAATGCACGTTATTGTAAGACTCTTACACTTCGTTTAGAATGCAAGAATATGCGGAGAAGGGATAGAAAATAGAGGGATACACATTTATTAATAAACATAATTTTATAGTATATTTGAGGAAACAGACGATTCTTTCTTTAAAAGTCTTTCACTATAAATTTATATGTTAAATTTTTATCAATATCAAAGATTAATTATAGAATAAATTATAAATAAAAAGTGATGAGTTTGAATAAAAAGTAAAAATTGAAAAAAGTAAAATTTTGAAAAGAAATAAAAATTGAAAAATGTAAAGGATTTAAAGGAAAATAAGAATTAGAATTGAAATGTTGGTTAACAACATTATCTTAACCCGTCAATATGTGAGCGTCGCATGGATTTATGAACATTGTGTGAAAGGTGTTACATATTTCAACTCTTATTACAATGGTACAAATTATTATTTATAGACAATAATTCATAATTACTCATAAATTCTAGTAACTTTCGGTCATCTTGTTCATTATCAATGATTTTTGTCTTCAATCTTTAGCTTTGTCAATGGTAGTTGTTAAGAGGAGCGGACCAATGAAAAAAATTAAGGAAACCATATGGTAACTTAGATAACTTTATAATAAAATTCTACATTAATTATTTATTTATAAGAAAAATATTCAAAATTTATCTATTAAAATGAATTTCGATGAATATTGTGTACAACTTATTAATATTTCTTATTATTATACCATGTTTTTGTATGAAATACTTACCGATTTTGTTGATAACTAAGCTTAGTCAAAAAATTTAATTGTCCATCTTTATTGGGTCTCTTCTCTTAATCACATTTTTTATTTTATCCACATAATTCCATCCTAAGATCTTGTTTGAACCCACTATTACTCAAACCAACAATATATTAATGTATAACTTAATATTTGATTTATTTTTCTATAATCAATGTCTTCAGATAAAAATAATTAATTTAATATTAAATATAATATATATATATATATATATATATATATATATATTAAAAAATAAAATTTAAAAAATCAGAGAGACCAAGGCCCCTCACCTATACCTTAGTTCATCCCTTCGTCTCTCTTAATCATCCAACATATCTTATATCTACCCATCTTTCTTGTAATAACATTAATATTAATATATTTTCTTTTGGCCGATCAATAAAAAAAAAACTATACTTGAGTATAAGACTTGTTTTTCGCCACCTTCAATCAATTATTACATATTAAACAAGTAGTAGTTGTAATCTTTAGATTTAGAAGGAACAATTGAGCAAATGTGAAAAGTTGATAAAAATCATTCAAAAGAAATAATAATAATAATAATAATTAAAACACCCTTTGCCCCCATGACTTTCAATTCATTTCGTTTCCATAGCTTTGTTTTCCTCTTTATTAATTTCTGGTTTTGGATAAACATCAACAGCTTGATAAAGTATATATCCCATGGAAATGGGAATCACACGCATTTTGTGATCATCAGTCTTTCAATTTTTCCTTTTTCTCCTTGTCAAAAGATTAAAAGAAAGGTAAAAGAAACTAATAACGGATTTAAGCATTGATAATAATAGCGACCTTAATGACGCAATTAGTATTGGTCGATGTCCCACAAAAGTTTGTTTGTAATTGAAGTTCGAACCATTGCGTAGCTTTTTCCTTATGTACACGTGTTAATGAACTATGATTCCAATATTTTCCCCATCAATTTCTTGTCAAAACATTAGTCGAACTTTGAAAAATGTATAGCCATCGAAATAGAAATAGGAATCCATTCGCGCACTGTGAGTTGTGATAAAAGAGACAAACGGATTCACGCTTTGAAAGTTCAGGCAGTTTCATGAACGTACTCAAATTCAAGAATATGGGACCTCCACGCAAATTTTACACTAAATTCAACAATTATTCTTCTGAATGTTAACATGCATGAAAGTAAACAATTATTCTTTTGAATCACTCACGTACCTTATTCTCTGGTTTCAAGGAATTAGAGAGGTGAGGAGAGGAGAAGATTATTAATATTTTGAACTTTGTTTAATTTAGTATTTAAATTTAGATGGGAGAAAAAAAAATAAAGGGATTAAAATCTCTCTTTTGTTTTTACTAACTGAAAGACATTTACCGCCACATTTGTTTATCTATATTTTATATTTTTTTTCGTAAGGTGTAAAATTTGATATTTTATTTTAGTTTCTTTTCTTATACATTTTTTTATATACAATGACGATATAATAAAATTTGAAACTTGGTGAATGAATGGGATTAATTTAAGACTTTTTTTTTTCAATTTAAGACATTTTTTACTGCAATTTTCTAGTGGATTCTTAAAATAATGTTTTGTTTTTTACAATAGTGGTACTGCGAGGTTTGATTCTAAAACACCTTACAATTAAATGATCAAAATTCTCTACTGTTACTGTCAGGTCAACCTTATATTCATTTTAATAGTATTTTTTTAATCTATTAAAAATACTAACTTATTTGAGGGAAGGAACAATGTATTTTGTTAAGAGGGTTAGTGAGGTAACTATATGACCTATGGGAAGTTGAAATATGGGAAAATTCTGACTTTTTCTCTTTTGATTTTTTCGCTTCTTAAAGTTAATATAGATATTTAGTAATTAAAGTTAGTAATAGGAGCACACGGTTATAATTCTTCTTCAATATGAATATTCTTCCACTATATAGAAGAATAATAGTAGGGTTAGAATAATGTGTTTACAAAATTGTCTCACTCTAGTGTGGTCCACTCAAGCTTGAGGATAGAAACTTCCCAAACTATTTATCTTATCTCTCAAAGAGGCTCTCTAACTTGAATGAAGACTCTTACCCTTATTTATACTACTCCACCTCCACAATGAATGGTGGAGATTACTTATATCCTATGGTGGAGATTAATTCTCTAGAATACTTCACACATTCTAGGAGTTTCTATACTCTTTTACTCCATTCTATATCTTTCCATACTCTTCCATAAGATTTCAGAGATTTTTACAAGCTTCTAGAGAATTTTACACTGCTCTAGAGTTCTCTAAAACATTCTAAAAAATTCTACACTTTTTTAAAAAACTCTAAATTTTTTTAAAACCTTTTCAATTAAGGAGGAATCCTAACAAAACAAAGTGTAATTAGCCTATTTGTAGAATTAAAAAGATAAAAAAAAATAAGAAAAAGTGTACAGAAAACGAACCTATCATATCTATTATTGTTAAGATTATATTTTATTTTTAATATTGAGATATTTAGAGCAAAATAAAAAAAATGATTTATAATTTTTCCAGGGCAGTAAAAAAAATATTTTCTAAATATTATATGCTTATACTCTCATTTCTTTAATTGATACTCATAAAAACATTATAATTTATTATTATTTTTCATTCTCTTTGGTGGAATTTATCCTGGAATTGAAAATGGTCGTGCTATAAAATTTGTATTGTACATTTAAACACTAAAAGTATAGTATGTAATATGGTACTTGTAAAGGAATTATAGTGACATATAATATTAAATTATTAATACAATTTTAAGAAATTACTAATCTCTTAACAAATTTTTGGAAACACTCATGAGCATTACCATGGAAGTACAACACTTAAACTGTATACATCAATAGAAGAAATGAGAAAAGGGAGAGTTGAATCTAGTGAAAGGGAGTAATCTTCCACAACGTGTCAAATAAAAGTTTGAATCTTAATTAGATAATGCGTATATATTAAAAAAATTTAAAGGCAAATAATATTATTAAAAATGGTATTTTTGATGATACAATGGGGAATAAGAAAAAAAACATTGAGGTAATAAAAAAATAAAATAGCACATCTTTCTTCTGATCCAAAAATAACAGATCAGAATTATAAAGTCCAACGCGTGGGTGGGCTCAATATTTGGTGACTGTCCAGTCCAAATTACATGGAACTTTCATTTGGGTTCATAACTAACCACCCAAAAAAATATCTTTTACAAAATAATTTAAAATTAATAACTTATTCATATATTCAATCTATGATTATTAGCATGGTATTTTAAATCTATTTATTAAATTTATGATTTTTATTTAAATTTTTATATATAAAAAATATATTATTAGATTAAAATTAATTATAATAAAATCAAAAATAGAAATCTACTTAATGTAATAATTATAAAAAAAAAGTATAAAAAAACATTAAAAATATATTTTTAATTTTTTAAAAAAACTTAGGTGATACAAATTTATAATCCGTATGTTTATTAGAAGGGATCATTTTAAAATATTTGAAAAAATATTGGGTGCAGAAGTTTTTTTTTAATATGTAGGAAGAAAATCCCAAAAATAACTATTTCATTTAAACTTTTAAATAATTATTACTTTTCAAAATATAAACAAAAATATAAAACAGAAAAATGTAGCCAAAACATTGTTTTGACTTTAGTGATTTTAACTGTTTCACCCAATATTTGTATTTTTTTTCAACAAAATTGTTTTTTTATTGTAATTATAATTTTTAAAGTTAATTATGAAATTCTATTATCCAATAAATAAATAGCGTAGAAAACTGGCACACCATAGAGGGAAGGAACTGTGAAACCACCCAATCGAATCACGACACGTTTCCTTCCGCATAATTAATAAATATTAATATTCCATAATTTCCTGGGTTGAAAAATTTAATTAGAAAAATTTGATAATGCTCTTTGTTGGGCGATTCGATTGAGTGCGTGTTTTTTGTGTGTGGAGAATGGATATACAGAGTTCAATTTGAGAAAGAGGATTCGCCATTTCAATTCTCTCTCTCTCTCTTTCAATTCGCAGGTGAGTTTCCACAGTTACCGCGCTTCTTTCATTCCGATTCTGATATATTATATAAAATCATCGATCCCCATTGTCCCTTCATCAATTTTTTCACCCTCTTAGGGTTTTAATTTTCATTCGATTTTTGCCCTTTTACTTATGTGAGTGTCTGTAATTTTGTTGATAGGCATTGCCATTTTACTTAATCACTGACCACGGCCTTCAAAAAGGGTTTATCTTTCATTCCATGCAGTGCTGCTTTTTCATTCGTACTTCTATTTTGGATCACTATTTATAATATTTCCATTTCAATTTTTACTTTGAGACATTAGAAATCTGGATAAAAAAATTTATTTTTTATTCAATTTATGGTGCTGCTATTCACGTTGTCTTTGTGTTTGTAAAACATGCA
Source organism: Glycine soja (assembly GCF_004193775.1). NCBI lineage: Eukaryota > Viridiplantae > Streptophyta > Magnoliopsida > Fabales > Fabaceae > Glycine > Glycine soja. Next base: position 41,504,369 of record NC_041018.1, read on the forward strand.
GAGAGGTTCAGTTTGTGTCATGTGCATACAGCAATCGGATTGTTTGGATCAGAAGTCAATTCGAGGTGAAAATTACCAAGCTTTTGTTCTGTTTGTTATGTACCCATCTTTTTTTTTTGTTCTGTGAAAGGAAGTTATATTATGATTTTTTTAGGTTTGATTACTCATTTGATCCTTATATTTGTGCTAAAAACTCTTAGTCCCTATATTAGCATTCTTTTTTAATGTTTTAGTCCTTGTTGTTGGTCTTCAGGCTATGCGAAACCACCACAAAATGGGGGCATAACGACTAAAATGGACAAGAATTGCTTGTATTGGGACTAAAATGTAGAGTTTTAAGGTATATGGACTAAAACAAAAAGTTTGCACCGGATAGGGACCAAATGATTAATTAAACCAATTTTTTTTATGATACCTGTCACAGAATAGATTAGTAGAATAACACATGACTGTCTGACAAGATTCTTTATATGAGAGTGTCTGATAGTTACTTATCGCGAATCGAACCGTATCGTGAATCGTAAGATTTGTGATCAATAATAAAACATGTCATATACAACTAATAAAGACACATAAAAGCACAAAGTGATGATCAATAACTAAAAAAAAATAACTCTAGGAGCATTTTAACATAAATAAATGTACCAAAAATCAAAACACACCCATATATATTAGCATTTAGAAGTCAAATAGCTAACTAAGTGACATGTAAGCTTCAAAACAAACAAACATCCAAATCATAACGGCCGCAATGCCAAAAAAACAGTGGTTGCTGCTGCGCAAATTCAGGCAGTATAGCCTCCCAAAAAAACAGTGGCTGTTGTTGCACAAATTCTGCAAGAAGCAACTGCTGCTGCACAAATTAATAAGTGTAAAATACAGTTATTTATTCAGCAAACAGAGGGACCATCAATGTGTAATGGTAGCACAATAAAATTCAAAGAAAAGGAGAAAAGAAGAGTGGCTCACTCTGTTTTGTCGATACTCAGGAGGAACAAAGAACAAGTGAATAAATGAAGAGGAGACGACAATGAATGAAAAAGTGAAGAGACAGTGGGCCTCCCTGCGTCAGATTGGTTTGTCCCAGAATCGCACGATTCATGTGCGGGATGTGATTCAAGCAATTCATGTGTGATCCGTATTGCCAAGGCCATGAATCATATCATATTGCATGTATCATATCGTGAATCGTATGATACTGATAACAATGCCTAGGATCCATGAACTCCAAGCAACCGAGAGAACTATTGTCTGCATGGTCCTTTCATTGCCCCATGCAAGAATCTCTTGTTGATCATAGGCCATGGATAAGGGATGTCCGTTTTGTGATGAACTTTTGACTGAATGTGTGACTTCAGTATTTGTGAATATCATTTATTTTCTTCCTTTTCCCAATTAAGCCAGATAGTGCATCAACATGTATTCTATTTCTAGTTTTCTAATTTATTTAGTCAGCTGCCAGTTAAATTCTTATGTGTAGTGTTTTTCTGAGCTTGAGTCTTTCAGATGTTGGAGGTCTTTCTATGTTATTGCACGTGTGTCTTTTTCTTTCCCTTTTCTCTTCATATAATATAATATGGTTATTCATAATATGAAAAAGAAAGCTAGGAAAAAAAGGCAAAAGGATGTGAAATATGAGGCCTTTTTTCTTTCCTCATTTTCTTGCTCAATTAGCTTTAGTGTAACCATTGTCAAACTGATGCTAGTGGTATTTAAGTCCTCACTATTTCATACACCTAGTATCCTCCATGGCCCACTTATTAGTCTCTACTATTATTCTTTAAAAAAAAAACAGAGATTGTCCCAAGTTTCCCCTTTTTGAGAATGTTAATGAGTAAACTATTGAATTATACGTGTTTGTGCAGGTGTAGATGGAACTTGAAGCAAGTAATCAACCCAAGCAAGAGCGTTCAAGGACAAGATGGACAGCATCCCTTGACAAGATATTTGCAGACTTGGTTGTCAAGCAGATTCAACTGGGGAACAGACCAAACAATGTTTTTGACAAGAAAACATGGAATCACATTCGTGATGAGTTTAATAGGCAAACAGACCTTAATTTCAACAATAATCAATTGAGGAAGCATCTAGATGTTCTTCGGACTCGCTTCTATAATTTGAAATCTGCTTATGATCAAAATAATGACTTTGTAATGGATGATTCCTGTTGCATTGGCTTTGAACAGTGGGAAGATATAGGGGTAAATTCCTTTCATTGTAGCAACTTTTTCCTCTTTATTTTTAATCTGAACTTTGCTAGGTTTTGTGTACAGGTGCAGCCTAGGAATGAAACTGTTAAAGTGAAAGATTGTCCAATATATGAGCAACTCTGCACAATATTCATAGATTCAGCTGCTGATGGGAAATATGCCCAATCTAGTCATTACGAAGAGTTGGACAAATCTATCGGAGCAGATGCAACTGGCTTTACTCCATGTCCAGAAGCTAAGGTCTCACATTATGTAAACCCATCAACATCAAAGTTTATTCCAGGGAATATCTCAACTGCTGAGAAGCTGACCAAGAATTCTATAGATAGGAAAAGGAAACGATCATGTGAGACGCAAACTACTAGTCTGGATCAAGACACCTGCAATGCTATGGCAGAAGCCTTGTTAGGTATGGTTGCTGTTTCAAGGTTAAGGGCAGTTGTTTCAAGTGTAAGTGATGATAAATTCTCCATAACAAACTGCATTAAGGCTCTAGATGAGATAGAAGGCATTGATCAACAGCTCTATTTTTCTGCCCTGGATCTCTTTGAGAACCCTAGCTTAAGGGAGACATTCATTTCCTTGAAAAGTGTCAAGATACGGTTGACATGGTTACAAGGAAAATGCAGCAAAACTCCCTTCCATTAGAACAGACTTAAAGCCATTTTGAAATCAACTGTAATTACTTAGTTATAAATACTTCGTTTAGTATACCCTTCTTTTTGTTTGACTGTAAGTAATCGCATTTGAAGTTTTAACTCTTGCAACAAGTGGTAGTTGTTTACAAGTGTTATTTCATCTGAACTTTACTTGCATAGTTATTTCTTCAGATATGACTTTTATGAACCATTTAGAGCATGTTTGGAAAAAAGATGAAAAATGACTTTTGAGGCAAAAGTATATTTGTAAAAGGATCAGAATTCTTGTTTTTGTTTTTATTTTCCTTTTATTCATTGGATCGTGCGTCGCAGTAATTTTAACTGCAAACCAAACAATCAAACATGCACTTAATTTGCATCTTTGTGACTTGCTGATTAAATGTAAACAAGTGCCAATTTAGCTCGCATCTTTGTGACTTCTGATTAAATGTAAACAAGTGCCAATTTAGGTCGCAAATGCCGTTAGCATGTTTTGTGAGTGTGATTTATGGACCTTTGGTTTGATACGGAATAGATATGCAGATTTAAATCATTTAATGTTTCACTTAGCATGTCCTATTTAATTGGGCGTGAACAGATATAACGTTTCTATGATGACCGTTCCTGAAATTTTTTGAATGAGAACAATGATAGTATTATTTTAAGAATTCAATCCATTTTGAAAATTATTTTATACAATATTTATGATTTATAAATCGAACCAATTTAGATCGAATTTGTAATTCTTTTTATTTCATATTTTAAAAAGAGGATAAATTATTAGATTTGATTTTTTTATTGTACATTCATATAAACCTAGAACAGATATTATAAATTAATATTTTGTGAGGGTGGGTCAATGTTATTTGTTTTGTTAATCCTTTAAAATTAGACTTTAATACTTTAACTATTTTAGACATTTTTTCATTTAAATATCTGTGAAATTAAGTCCTCTAAAAATTAAAAGACAGAAGTGCTAAATAAATAATTTGTAAATTTAAATATAATAATTTCATAGAATGATATATTGAGGTCACTTTAATTTAAAATGGTCCTTAATTTTTTTTAATTAACAAATTGATATCTAGTGAATTTGTAAAGTACTATATAAATAGTTTAGTATTTCTTTTCTAAAGTAAATTATAATAATCTATTTATTAACATATACTAATACAAGTAAAAAAAAAGACATTATTATTAATAAATTGTCAATAACTATTAATATAAAAATCTAATATTACATTTGTTATAGAGTTTAATTTTTATTCACTATTAGCATAAATAATTTTACCTTATTAACTAATTAAAAATCATCTTAATATAACTTTAAAATAATTATTATAAAATTTAATTTTAAATGATTCATAACAATCTAAACAATACGTTCCAATTAGCATCCACCAAAGAAAAAAATTAGTCATAAAGAACGCTTAATTACTTTCAAATATGAAGTCAATTTTCCTTTGTTTTTTTTTTTTCTGATTACTTTCCTTTGCTAATACCCTGTCAATTCAAGCTTGAAACTACTACTTGCTTCTTGTGTTACTTTCAGTCACTGCGCAGCCAAGGCCATTGCCTTCTTGCAAATATTATATAATTCAAACCCATCTTAACAGGCCTTAAAAAAGTAATTTAAACTTAATAAAAACGTAATAAAGAAAAGAAATTGAAATAACGAAATTTTTATCGAATGTGTTGATAGTACAATGTTTAAATTACATTGAATTATAAGATAATAGAAAACTAACATCAACTTATAAGCTCAAGGTACAAGCTGGCCTCTTCTACTGCCAAAAAAAATCATGTTTAACGCAAGTGATGAACTATCCTGAGTTCTTTTAAAAAAAAGTATAGTTTGCTAAGGTTTAACATAGTATAAACATAAACCACAGACAAAAGACAAGACCTGTCCAAATTCTTACAACAGGAGACATTGAACAATTGAATAAATTAATGCCTAGAAAACGTCAAATTTTTACACACATAGGCAACGAAAGTGAGTGGCCTAATATCATATGATCATCGATTGAAATGTAAACCAAATGAAAGCATCAACATGATTTTGACAGTTGTATTAGGTGTGTACACAGATCAAAGAAATTACACGAGTACAATAACCTCATACTTGGATACAAAATCGGCACCACTTATTCTTAGCTTGCCTCAGTCATCATCTTTGAATTCTCTGATTAATATGAAACACAAAACACTGGTTAACAATACAATTCAGAAGACTTCAACACTCTTCTATAATTATCATCAGTTTATAGCCAGATGTGATTTTACTAACCCAAGCAATGCTCAAGTTTTTGTTGAAGAAACTTATATGATGCAGTAATTTAAGGTTTCTCAAATCATTCATCCATCCTTTTATCCTCTTATATGTTGAATCATTCTTTATAGTTTGATTGCTGATTGACAAAATTGTCTTGGTATCACTAAATTTGTTCAATTAATAAATTATAGACCAAACTTAGATGAAGTTCCTTATGTTCTTTTCGTACTGCTTTACAATCAAAATTGTAATTTCTGTTTGGTAATCTGTGTAATAATGATTTACATTAAATGCCACATAAATTACTGAGTTAAAACTCTAATTTTGCCGAAAGCACTTAAAAAGAGCTGTATATAAATTGTCCCAACAGGCTGCAGAATTTCATACCTGCGGTCAAGGTAACGAGGTTGAATTCCAGATCCTTGACAAGTTGTGCATGTCAATGAACCAACACCGTCACAATTTATGCATCGAGACACCTCCTCCTCACCTCCACCAAGTTCAACTGTCACATTGCCATTTCCCAAGCAAAATCTGCATTTCTCTGGCCAAAGTGTAACAATTTCAAAGGAAAGAAGTTCAAATTTGTAAATATATGAAATAGCAGATCCATGGCTTGCTGCGGTGTTTTCTTCTCTTCTTCATTCTTATTAATTCAGTGCGGTTGAATTGTTTCCCTTTTCCATTCTTATAATTGATTGAAAATTTTCAGCCATTCATGGGGAAGACAAAGTGCCTGTGAGAATTAATTTTAATGCCATAGCACACACACAAAAAAAGACTTACTTCATTGTCTGGCACAAATTAAATAGTTTCAATTTGGCATCCTCATAAGCATCACGACCTTTTATTTTGTTGTATTTGGATTTGGAGGTTCAATTCCCACAGATGCTATTCATTCCAATTTCCCTATCCCCCACTAATAAGAACCTTGGGAGAACTATACCACAAAAGCTAGTTGTTATGGTTGGAGAGGCCAAGACATTATTATTATTATAAATCTCATACTTTCAATGTCACTATTTCAGGCATCACCGTCCACACACCGAGAGACATGTTGAAATGCTCTCATACCAATCTTGCAAGAACCACACCACAAAAAGCTAGTTGTTGTAGTTGTAGAGCCTTATACACCCCACACTAGAATTTCATACTTCCAATTTGAGACTCAAGTCTCACACCTTGCAATTGAATTCTAACACCCATCACCAGACCACATTAGTAAGTTTCATGATCAAAATTTTGACATAAGCTCTTATAAGATAAGAACACTTATTAACACAACACTTAAAGTTATTTAGCTGAACGCATCCTCATTCTACTACAATTACAATTACAATTACAAATTGTGACCTGCTTTAATAATGGTCAACATTGAAAATTTAATTTCCCTATAGAGTCCAAGCTTTAAGTATGAAAAATGATGAAGAGGAAAATACTTACGAGCGCCAGATCCATTGCATGGGAAACAGGGCTGTGTGTTTTCTCGCTTAGCCTGAAACAAAGAGAAGCTGTAATCAAAACCCAACTAGAATTGCCAAAACAATATTAGATTAGAATAAATAAAATAAATGTTATAGTGTGGAGTCAAAAACACTTCACAGCATTATCAATTTGGGTTTCATAGAACACTGGAATGCCAATCCCAACAGCCACACTAACAACACCTACACTTATAGCCACTACCTGAAATTAAAAACATTTTATAATTCAATATTGATTAAAACAACAAAAAGAAACAAGTAAAGAAGTGAAGGAGGAAGTAACCGTGTTTTGATCAAGGTCCAAAGCTCTAATGCGTGGATAAGAAGTGGGTTTTGGTTGAATATTTCTATTTGTAGGCTTAGAATATTTGAGAGGGCAACAAAGAAAGGAAGATTGCAACTTAGGCCGAGAAAGAGAAGGAGACAGTACTGTCATCTCTCTCTCACTTCAGTTTAATTTTCTGGTATGGTATGGTATGGTTATGGTATCTGAACTCAACTGAAAAATGAGAATTGAGGCAATGAAACTCCCAACAAACAACATCATCCAACCAAAAACTAGTGGCAGGAACTAAACGACCACATAGTCATTGTCCCATCTTCCACGTGGATCTATTATCATGAACCATGCATTCCAATTCCTTATCACCCCAAAAGCCCATAATTTATGGAAATTAAGCCCATGATCCAACAAGCCCATCATTTTCTTTTGCCACACTTTAATAAGATTAAGAAGAATAAGTTCAAGTCTAAACTCTAAAGAATTTTGTTTCAGCAGATAGGTAACTCGAAAACTAAAAGTGATTGTTTAGATTATAGTTTCTACACTTAAGTTTGGGTTAAATTTAAGTTTGAGTTTGCAAAAATATTCTGAGGACATGTTTGATTTTCCGTTCAACTTGTTGCAAGTTCAAAGAAAGATCTACGGGTCCAACATAAAATTTTAGTCTCACACATATTTCTAAGATATAATTAAACATGATCTCAAATTAATTTTACTCTTATACATACTTTTAAAACTTCTCAACGAAAACCCAAACATATCCTAAGTAATAACAAATTTAATGATAAAAAAATAACACACATTCCTTTTTAAATAGTTATATCACTTTAAGTTCCCTTTTGCCCTTAAGAATAGGTATGAGCAAGTATTATTTTTGTGGAGATCAAAATAAATTTTCCAAAAAAAAATTATTACTAAAAGTAAATATTTCCTTAGATATTTTATCAAGTTCAAAATAATAATAAAAAATTATTTCCATAATCATGTAACTAATAAAAGGTGTTAAATAAATATTTAAAATTTATTAATATTTTACACAATTAACTAGAAGTAACCATCTTTAATAGATGTATTAGAGGAGCAATGAGATTCAACTTTCACTCTTCCTTACACATAATTAGACTCTCAAACCTAAGATTTTTTTAAAATACCGATTTTAAAAAATGGTCTTTTAAAATTATTTTCCTTAATTAATAATTTGTAACGACTCCATCGATTTTGATCAAATTTTTTTGTGCCTTATATCCCGATGTCCTCCGAATAGTAATACATTGTCACATGCATGCACATAAATCTTCTACTCAATAATAGCCTTCTGTGCCATTTGCATTTTATTCTCAATAATAGCACTGCAAACACGTTGGAGTATTATTTGAACTAGTTCGATTGGGTTCGGTTTCTAATAGATTTGAAGTCCAAAATTGAACATTCCCACTACAACCCACATGAAATCGATTTTTCAACTCTCTCTGCCCAAAAACTCACCCCAAACATTTTTGTCGGATTAATTAGTCGGGTTAAGATTGAGTCGTCACAGATTCACGTCCACCTTTATTTTTATCACCATATTATTTGCTTTTCCCATGATTAGGGAAATGCTAAAAGCTTTTATTTTTTATTTTTTTTTTGTCATTATTTGAATATTCCACACTATTTAAGTGAGAGATTGATCTAATTTGGAGAAATGAAACTACTTAATTTAAAATTGGGTTATGTACGTAGGTTGAACTCTAACATTTTATTCAGGCTCCAGTCACATGATTTAAAGCTCACTATTAAAAGCCTTTTTAGAACAGTTTTTAAAGAGAAATAATAACTTTTTTTAAAAAAATCTCTTAAAATGTGATAAAAAAATAATTACTGTTATGTATCCATGAAGGAAAGAAGATAAACATCTTTTTTTTCTGAGATTCTTTATAAGGTAAAACAAGAAAAACTACGAACGAGTTGTGTATAATAAAACGAAAATGATGAGAGGATGGGCATTATATATATATATATATATATATGAGAGCGACAGGCCAACAAATAGACATAATTAGGTGGCACATGAGGGAATAACCAACATTGAACATTGATGTTGAACGTTGGCAATTGGTATCATGGTACATGATATCTATATTGAACATTCGTATGTCCCATATAACATGCAATGGAAATATGGAATGGTCACTCGTACCTTTGAGAAACGTAGAATCCAAGGCTTTCCTTCTTATTTTTCTTTTTTTCACCCCCACTTTTTTTTTCTCCTCTTGATGAGGAAACATCATCTTCTCCAATGTCCACATGGCTCCCTTTTCGTTTGGTTTTCCTTACCTTTTATGATATGTATATAATATTATTAATGATACCCTTATAGGGTCCCTTTGCCTTTCTGAAATATACTTGAGCCTTTTATTACATGAGAGTCTCTTTTCTTCTAACCTTTTACTTTTGATGTCAATAATCTACCATGGTTTGTTGTTGTTCTCTTAGCTTTCTTGTGGTTGACAAAAACTCTCAAGACCCGTGGCCTCCACTCCACCGCTTAAAGATAATAATGATCCCAATTGCTTCTCTATGCAACTTCTTTCTGAAGGGACAATGGCATAGCATGCCCCATCAAGGGCATAAATTTAAATGGATGAAGATTAGGTATAACTAAATGTCAGCGGATTTTTAATTTATCATACCACATATGTATTCAAATGTGACCAGGAAGTAAAGAGATAGTTCAAATTGTGGATAAAAATAAATGGAGAAAAATGAGTGTTCTAGTGCACTATGCCATAGTGTATATTTTTTGCTTAAAGTGAATCGATCTATTTAAGGGTAAACTGATATTTTTAGTTAGAGTTTTATGGTCAAGTTAAGAATCGAATCTTTTGATTAAGAAACTCAAATATTAAACTATTTATATTAACAATTTTGGTTGTTATAGTGTATTTTAAAACAATTTAAATTTCAGATTAAAAGATTCAAGTACCAAATCATGTATGGTAATAAATTTTTTATTGTTATAATGTATATTAAAACAGTTTAAATGCCCAAGTGAGGATTTTTTGAAGGGTTGGTTAAACCATTTGATTTTCTATTACTACAGTTTTGGACACGTTAATGTTTTTTAATGTAGCACATAATTTTGTGTTGGAGCATATTGCGCCACGCATCCAAGCACAAACAAAGAAGACGCCAAAACCCATATGATATCCCACGACCACGTGACTATGGGGGCTTCACAAATGACTTTATTTAAAGCAATGCGCTGCTAGCTGCTCCTTGAAACTTAACTAGTTGCTTATTTGTTCATAAATGAATGTGTTAAACCTAATTAATGAAGTTAGAGAGAGAACTGGACTAATTAAGCAGTGATCCAAACTACAAATAATGTGTTCTAGCTAGCTTGCACTATTTACCTTTTAGTCAGATCAAGACCATTCTTGTTTGTTCATCTATCACTACATGCATGTTGCACAAAGAAAAAACATTTACCCGTCATTTCTAAGTTATATTTAACTAATCTATCTACAATCTGATTAACTTATCTGAAGATAAGTTTTCACAACCAGACATTTCTAAATTATATTTTACTAATCTATTAGCAACCGGATTAGCTAAGTTTAAATTTAATAAGTTTTCTTTATGCTTCTATTTTTTAAAATAAATTTTAACTCCTAAAAAATATTAGAAAGAGTATTATTACTAACTCGATTCCAATTTTAACATATAATGTTCCCACTTTAATGGATTGTCAGTATTATTGTAGTAAAAAAAATGTATTAGTATTCTATTATTCATTCATGCGCTATGCTTTTTCTTACAATGCACTGTTAGAGACTTAGAGTGCATCTTAATCTATCCACAAGTTTACCAATTAACTAACATAATTTAATTTATGCTGATTACCCACACTGATAAGATTCTCTGCTCAGATTAGACGCCCCAATTGGCTACCTCTCCTCTGAATTGAAATCTGAGTGGTTACTTTGTCATTTTTTCATTCTCGCACCATCGCTGAAAGTTATTTTTGAAACAAATAAAACATTCTATCACAAATTTATTTCTATAACAATCACAAAAAGTTCTAATTTTCTGCAGTTGCTTTTGTTGAGGTATCACTTCAGATTCCTGTTCTTCCTGGTTATAATAGCATTACTCCTAAAATTAAGGCAAAACAAATGCGGCTAATTGTTTACAGTTTTTTTAATGTTTTTTTTTACAGAAATCAAATACATTACAGTATTATAAAACTTTGTAATATTATTATTTAATTAAAATAAAATTAGAATTTAACTTTCATTACTCATTATTGACGGATTGAGGTGGATTTCATTACCGTTACCAATATAAAAAATAAGCAATTAAATTTAAAATTAATACTTTTTAAAAAATATATATCAATTTACTCCAATTAAATGTAAGCAATATATAATGGCTATAAACCATTTTAGTCATCACATTTTTTTTTCTCTTTTAACTCACTCAAATGTGATTGCACACATTATAACCAACTTTCCAAACCACTCCTATTTTCTCTTATAAACTCTTGTGACAAATTAGTTATATTAACTTTTTTTTTAAAATGTTAAAAAAAATTTAAGAAAAAAAATTATGTGCTTAAAAAAGTATGTAGTACCTACATTTTGAGAAATTATTATGTGATTTATAATCATTATGATCCCATTTAATTATTTTTATAATTAAAAATTTAGCTAGATCTGATCCTAAGGATTCATTTGTGTCAATACAAGCCTTAAGTCTTAGTGAGCCTTTACCAATACACTTATAAGTTATTTACCAATAAAGTTCTTATGGGAATCAAACTTATGTTTTTTGGAAAGGTTTTTTTTATTAACTAGATCAATCTTTATTGACGATCCATTTAATTTTTATATAACATATAGTTAAGTATAATTAATAATTTCATGTAAATTAAAATTTTTAAATGTCACAAAAATAGATTAGAATCATGAATATTTGATAGTAAGAATTACACATTTATTTCTCATATAAAATAAAGAAGATTGAAAATGGGGAATCAATCTTGTAATTAGTGAATTCTCAATGTTAACTTATTTGGCCTGCAAAATCCTAAATTTTCTTTAATCATATTCATTGAAGTTAGTGTTTATATTTGTATCAACTTGAGTCAAAAGTTAGTTTGGTGGTGAAAGTAAAAAAGATGAGAGAGATAATAAGTTTTTTTTTTAAAGAAAAAAAAAAGATTAACAAACTAATAACATTAATATGATAGTAATATATCTGAATTTTTGTGATGATTAGTTGAATGTAATGCAAGTAAAGAAGTGAAGGATTACTTGAATTGAATATGACCTATGAGTTATTGTAAATAATCTTATCAACAAATTAAAAAAAATTGTATGTGAAGGGTAACTGATGAGGCACAGGAAAAGGTTACAAGAGGTCGATGCAGAGGATCGTTTCCCATAGTCTATAGTCTATAGTGTATGCTCCAATAGACTCACTCATTCTACGCCCACACACTGACACTGACCCATATCGCTGTGAAATGAAATTGCAAAGCTAAACAAACCATTTTCATTTAAAACGGCTCTTCTCTTCTCAGTCACTCCAACTTCTAATCTTTTTTCTCTTTCACTCACTGTTTCTCTTCTCCTCCGCATCTCGCAGCCGACAACGTAACGGTTCGCGGTACCCGTTGCTGCCGCCGCCGATCTTTCTCAGCCTCCACCGCCAGATTTACCTCTTCTCCTTTCGGATTCGCATTTCTCTTTCTCCACCGCAACACACTCACCTTCAGGTATTTCCTTCTTTCTTTTTCTTTTAAATGTTATTTTTGTTGTTCATTTGCGATCTGTAAATCAAATCAGACGGCTTTAGTGCATTACTCAAGATTATCATTGTTCTCGGAACTCTGCACTTGCATACGGAAAAAAATGTTTTTTTTAAAAATAGGAAAATGGACTTTAGGATATTGTCATGATGCAATTTAATGAGCGTGGAATTGGAGGATATTTGGTCTTCAATTGTAGGAAGTTGCTTGAATGTTACTTATGTTATGCTGTTTGGAGTAACCGTTTTTATTTTTATTTTTCAATGTCAGGGATACAAAATGATAGGATCCTTTCTGACCTGGGCCCTTGTGTATGTATTTTTGTTTGCTGTTCCAAATTTTCAGTTTTTTTATATGAATGGTTTGCTTTGTAATATTTGAAATTTAATGATTTTATTTGGCATTTGGTGTAATGGCAGGATGGTTTTTGGCTATGCTTATCCAGCTTATGAATGCTATAAAGTGGTTGAAAAGAATAAGCCGGAAATTGAACAACTTCGCTTTTGGTGCCAGTATTGGTATGCAGCAAATAACATGCTTGGTTCTGCTGTTTGTAAGAGAAATAATCGATTTTTTGGATTTTCAAGAGGTTGTTGCAAAAAAAAAAAAAGATTTTTTCCCTTCAGAATAGAGCTAGTTGAAACACACACATTTGTTGTTTGTGCTTAACTTAACATGACAACTTCTTGTGACAAATACTGATACCAACTTTCTTTTTCTGTGTTGCAGGATTTTGGTGGCTGTTTTGACAGTATGTGAGAGAGTTGGTGATACTTTTATATCATGGTAGAGGATTCTATCTTGCATGTATTCAGAGAATGTTATACTTAGATCTGCTTATTAACAAAAAAAAGTTTGTGATTTCTTATTTTTGAATTGATTTCTTCATGAAGGGTCCCAATGTACAGTGAAGCTAAGTTGGCATTTTTCATATTTCTGTGGTATCCTAAAACTAAGGTATAAAATTACTTGCTTTGTTAGAAAATCTGATATCATTTTCTTATTTGCTTCTCTTCAATATGACAGTAAAAATTGAAATTTGTGTTAGGGAACAACATATGTGTATGACTCCTTCTTCAGACCATATGTTGCGAAACATGAGACAGAAATTGATCGCAACTTATTGGAACTAAGGACAAGGGCAGGGGATATTGCAGTTTTGTATTGGCAAAGAGCTTTCAGTTATGGTCAGACTAGAATATATGACATTTTGCAATTTGTTGCTGCACAATCGACTCCAGCTCCTCGACCTGCTCAGGTAGTTAATTATGATTATGCATATTTTGTGTCTGCTATTATGTTTGAGGGTGACTAAGTATGCTAGAATATCAACTGTCAGCTTTCTTTCATGTGGCATTGAATTATACCGCATATCCTTGTTTATTCTGTTTTTTAATGCCAAGATATGTTTTTTATAAGTATGCCATGATACTGTTGAAGATACCACTATTTCCTTCCATGTTTGTATGTTGTTAAAAGTTATATACAGTCGATATTCATTTGTAACTTTTAATTGGTAGATTAATTAATTGTTGATTGGTCATTGAAAGGATATTTTGTTCTTTGTTATGCTACCTTTGAGGATTTTATCTCATTTCCTTCGCATTCTTCTTTATGCATAATCTCATGAACAAACAAATTGTCTCTTGAAACAACAGCCACGACCGGGTGTGAGGGGGGTTCGTCAACAGGCACCTGCAAAACCAGCTGCTGCAGCAGAACCACAAGTTGAGGAACCTCCATCTCCTACCTCTAGCACATCTTCAAGTCAGCTCCAGAGGGAGGTAGAAGAGGAATTGGGTTCTTCTCCACAAGTTCCTAAAGCACCCACATCTGTAACAGGTTTAAGTAACCAGAAAACTCCTGTAGCAGGTGTAAGTACTCAGAAGTCTGCTGGAGCAAGTTTAAGTACTCAGAAGTCTACTGGAGCAAGTTTGAGTACTCAGAAGTCTAATGTTGCACCTGAAACAACCAACCAATCTGCACCAGCAGAGGCAGAGCCAAAACAAATTGAAGCAGCTCCATCTTCAGCAAAAGAAAATGGGAACTCTCCTCCTACTTCTACAAAAGAGACCTTAATGGAAGAAAGCATTCGAGTTACACGTGGTAGACTAAGAAAAACCCGATCAGCAGGAACTCGCTAGCAAATGAATATTGTCAATTTTTAGTCTGAAATAGGGGTAGGTGGACAATGATGGGCATTGAATTGTTGTAAAACTTGATGTAAATCTGTTTTTCTAAGTTTCCATTCCATCTTCATTTTATATATTTTTTTCACAAATTTTGTCTTGGCATAGAAGCATTTGTAGCCTGATGCCACTTTATGTGGACTTAGATTTCAAGGGGGTGTTTGCATCGGCTGCTTTGTATAGCTGGTTTTCATGTTAGTGCAACAGTATTACCCAACATTTAAAGGGAAGGCAGAACTTCATTTATGAGGCAACTTTTGTCCATACTTTTTGCATGCATTAGGTGAAGCAGGTTGGTTATTCACCTGATCAACAAAAAAAGTTTGTTTGGCATTTTTAATATAGAATCTGCTTGGCAATCGAATTATTGATAGCCGTGATCAACATACAAACAGTGTACTCAACTAGAAATATTGAAAAAAGGGTCAATTCCCCTCGATCTGATATTTATATAAAAATTTCTTTATGATAAAGACCTGCGTACATGAATGAAGAATTTCGAGAGAGAAATTTGATTCATAACTGGATTTAAAATACTACATATCAATATCAAATGACTTGTTTGGGTATTAAGCACAATTTTTTTAAAATGATTAAAATTTCATGTGATTTTAATTAGTATTTGCAATGAAAGAATTTAAAAATTATTTTCTTTTTGTTTTTTGTTATATTTACAAAGATTTTTTTTAAGTGAATCAAATTTCTATTATTTATTTCTACACCTACCTCACTCCTTTCCTCTCCATCACTCTCTTTAACACCTCTCCCAAGTCCCAAGCCTTAATCGTTAGCAATTTTTTTTTTTTTTTAGTAATAAGATACAAATTTACGCTTTTATCTAAATTAGAATATACAACTTTATAAGTGATTACTCTTGCTATCTTAATCAGACATTTTTAATATTCTCTCAACTCTTTTTTTGTAGTCTCTTTTTACTTTTCGATGAGCATTCTTCATAGAAGTTAATTATATAAAAACAAATATTTATCACGTGCGATGCTAAAATACTAGTAAATAGAAAAATATCAATGTTTAATTTTGTTTGTATGAAATTATATTGAAATTAGAATATCAAATACTTAATATTGGATTTTTATAGTTTTTAACCATTCATGATAAATATTTTTCAAGTTTTTATTATTTAAAAATTAGCTCATTTTTTTGGGTAAAATTTTATATTTAAATATAATTTTTTTAAAAATGAAATTTTACATAAGAAATGAAGCTTTTTACGAAAATAGAGAATTTGAAATATATGAAATTTGAATTTTTTTCCAAATCAAATAATTTAATTGAAATTTCTAATTTTCTGTACATTTCAAATTCCTTAATTTCTTTTTTTTTTAATCTAAATACTTCCTTAATGGATTTTCTTCTTCCCATCACGTGAATACTTTGATAAACTCTTAGGTGCAGGATAGGAAATATGAGTTAGTAGAAAGTTGGATTGCATGGTTTCTATTTTCAAACGGGAAGTGTCAAGAGTATTTAGAATTTGACGTTGAAGGAAGGCAGACGTGTTCAATAAATTATTTAACTTAAGTTTGACTTGGGATTTTAGAACAAATTTGTACCGTTACAACAAAGATCTGGTTGTTTTTTAATTGACTTGATTTTATATACTTAATTTTTAGTTAAATGCGCATTTTCATTTTGCAATGAAATAATTTTTATTGTGATACTTAATTTTGGTTATAAATGTTTCAGACGTAATATTAAAAGAGCTACTTTCTACCGCAACTTAAATCGTGATTTGATGCTAAAAAAATTGTAGAGACACCACTAATAATTTTTCAAACATTAGTTTATGGATAAAGCTCATGAAACATTGTTTTTATTTTATTTTTTTTTCAATGTTCAATGAAAGCACAATAACAAAATATAGGAACTAGAGATAAATATGCTGAAATCTAGTTTGGCAAAAATTCTTGTAGAACCAGAAATTCGTTGAAAGGTTTGTACATATTTGAAAAGGAGAGAATGTTGAGGTAAGATGTACGAGTGTTTAATATCCTCACATTTTAGTCTGACAATTGTAAACAACCTTGCAATCTTTAATATTATGCAATAACAAAACAGATTGTACGATCATTTCTAGCGTTTTCCCACTCCAAATGGTAGCACATGCACGTGATTCATCACAATTCACAAGGGTTAAAAAAGAGTGATATGATATGAGATGGGTTGGGGCAGGGAATTTCCTCTAGCCGTTAGCATTACCCTTGACTTTTGACAATCTTATCCAAGTCCCAGAAATCCATCATTGTCGAGAATTTAGTTAATTTGTATTATATCTTTGATCTTTGATTAGAAAGGGAGTACCAAAATGTAAATAATAATAATAGTAATAATTTTGATGATGTTTTTTTTATAGTGTAAAACGCATGTATCTTTCGTGGGAATCGGGAAGGACTACGAATTATGATAGATAGTAAAATTCTTTTTTTAAATATTTAACACACATGTATATTTGAGATTTAAATCGAATTCTGATTAAGTTTAAATAATTTCACTTAATTGATTCATGCGATTTTGAAGATGGTTTACCGGTGTGGGAAAATGCAAAATAGGTGGCATCAACTGTCCTATATTCCAATTGGTTTGAGTAATATTTGGCAACGCCTATTCAAAGAGTTGATTAGTGTATATTATTTCTCAATCAACATCAAGAATGAGATTATCTTTTTATTGTTGGTTTTTAGAATGAGATTAGCTTTGAGTCATCGCAAATATATATGACGGCATAACCAAAGTGGGCCTATAAAAATGCAGTTCCTTCTCTATGCCACTCTCCATGAGCGTGACAGCCCAACCAATCCTGCAAAAGTAGCAAAACCTCAATCCACTTTGGCATAAATATCTATTAACAATATATTTTTTAACAGATTTCTTTTAATGTTATTTTAATATTAGTTAAAGTTTATTAAAACTCATTAAATAAGAGAAAATTTCATAATTTCAATAAATTTTAACTAATAATAAAAACTGTATTCAAAAGAGTAAGTTAACAAGTGTGATACAACCATTTTTTTTTAAATATTCTTGTTACAACTCTAATACTCCCACTACGTATTTCTTTTACAATAATGGAATGCTATACTTTACATTTATGTGCTCACTACATATTTATATATCTCTTTTATCTGTTTACTAACGAGAAATGCTAATAATACATAATGGATATTTTTGGAAGAGCAACAAAAAGAAAAACTCCATCACCATAGGCTGTTCTTGGAAAATCAACAAAAAAAAGGTAAATTAAATAGTAATTTGACGCCACTGGAGAGCGATCCATCACCAGTATTGTTGAGCATCCATTGCTAGTGAAAGCATCTGTTGCTCTTCATACGTACATAATGGATGCCATAACAATCAGCAATCATTATATAACTGTATCTTCCCCCCCCTAATTTCACAGCAATTGAAAAATAGAAATAAAATATAATAATGAAGTAATTGTGAGGCTCATTTAAGTAAAATTTCAGAGTTATATGATTAGAATAAAAAGTTGATTGAATTGTTCAAAGTAGTAAAAATGATGTAATATTATGAAGAGTGAAAATTTATGTACAATCATTTTTAACATGTTGAAGTTGTTTAGTTGGATTTTCCCTAACTTATTGCTATGTCCCACAGTTGCTTTTAAATTTTAAAACTCCTTACCAACTTTTTTAATTGTATCTTGGTAACACACATTTGTTGGAGGGCCTATTTGCTAAACTACAACAACTAATTCCTCTTATTGTGGTGTTTGGTACTAGTTTAGACATACATTGTAATTGTTTTCAACAATTTAAAATTAATTCTATTAAAATCCTTCGTACCAAACTCTAAAACAAATAGGTTTGAATTAAAAGGTTCTAGATCAATTAAAAAAAACTTTTAAAAATTATTGGGTTGGAATAAAAAGTTGGTTGTGATATTATGATGAAGTGTGAATGAACAATGGTTTGCTTGAATGAAGTTGCTCAAAAATACGCACGCGTACTAAAAGGGATTTCGAGTACTGTATGGATATTTTTAATATAAGTAAAACTTTAAAAAGTATAAATAAAAATATTTAAAATTATAAGTGAGAAATACATAAGTAATTCAAATAAGTATTTTAAGATTTATATACCAAAAAAGCACAAGTATTTAAGATTTAGGGAGAAACAATGAAATTTAGGCCAACACAACCATAATTTTTTTTAAAAAAATAACATTAATATCAATTAAACCTTCTAGAATCATCTGTCAAAAAAACCCTTCTAGATCATAAAGCCAACATTTTATAGACTTTCAATTTTAACCTATAAGATATCAAATTCTTGTTAAGAGTTGGATAGAAATGTTTACGCACAGCAGTTTTTTAATACAAAAGAAAGAGCTTAAAATCAATGCCAAGGATCCGATTTTCTATTAGTTTTTTTAATAAGTAACAATAAAGTTCCATCAGAGTAACAAAAATTAAATTCGTAAGAGACTTCATAAACGAATTGCTAAAAAAGAATTTAAGCAATTTGGGATCTTTGATTATTCTACTGCATTGAAATAAATAATAATAAAAAAAAAGAGAAATAGCAACGAAATAGAAAACATTACTGAGTCTTAGCTTAGTTGGGGAGGTATGAGACAAAAAGGCTTAAATTGTGTGAATCTCGGCTTGCAAAACACTGAACATACGTTAGCAAACAAAATCCTTTTGTAACTTTGGAACTCAATTTTTAGAGGCTGCTCCAGAATGGATATATCCAAACATAGGCTTAGGCTTCATAGTTTGATTTAACATTGAAAGCGGAATTAGATAAAAATTAATTTTGAAAAGACAAGAAATTGCATTGAAATGTGTTAAATTTGAAAAGCGATAGAAGTGAATTCCTTGTGATAAAACAAATAAAAAGTGAGTACTGATGAGATTTTAGGAGACAAGAAAAATCATCTAAAATACAAAATCTATAAGAATATCATAATATTACAGCCCACAATAAATTTATGCGCCAATTAAAAGGTTTGCAGACAGTAAACATGAAAAAAAAAAAAAAAGACTAGTGTACAGTGGCCATATTTTTCCTTTGGGCGACCAAAATCTCGTCAGAAACTAAAAAAATGTTGAATTAGTACATTATAAAGCAGAAACACAATTGGTCATTGGGATTCATGTGCTATTATCCAAAGGAGAGAAAGTTAGTAATCAAAGCAAAACTGAATATTCATTCTGTGCTGCATATCTTAGTCCCACTGAGAATGTAGCCCCCAAATGAGCTCATTTGCATGCATGGGTGAGTTCTAGATGGAAGTACCTGCCATATATATATATATATGAATAAATTGTTAAAGGGGGTCTGTATTTTGTACCATAAAAAAAATTGATATGAATAACATAAATAATGTAACCAAAGGACTTCATAAAACTTTCTCTAGTTTCATAATATTGAAAGGAATGACACAAACTTATACCTGGTATTCACGCAGCCAAGGCTCTGTTATTTGCAATCCAATAGCCATTTTCTCAAGCTGTAAATTGTGCATGCAAGTTGCAAGAGGCTGCATTTTATTCAATGAACAAACAAGGAAGATTCTGTTAACAATCTTATTAATCAATTGACATTGTTTAATCAATTGTCAAAAAGCAGCACTCCGCTTCTTTAAATATGCATAAGGATTTGATTAATGTAAGTCAGAAAACAAGTGACTTCTTAAAAATTGTTAGTATTCAAAGTCTATCTTTGATATGTTCCTAAGGTTATATAAACAAAGCTACCCAGATAAAACAGTATTACATTCCCAACATAAAAGAATTAAAAGAAACTAAACCAATTAATTGATAATATTATCATGCACGGATGCCTTTAAATCATATCACGACTAAGTTTGAAATGTGAAATAAATACCTGAAGATATTGGTGATAAATAGCAAATGGAGCAGAGTCTGCTAAAAGGGGCAAGATATCTCTAACCAATGTCCAAGTATCCAACTCTGGTGCAGCAATAATTAGACTGTACGCATGGAAAAGAGGAAAATGCTCTCAATTCAATGATTCTTTGAACAGTGAGGCAAATATTTAAACTTATATACCTAGAAAAACCATTTTCCTTCCACAAGTCAATGATTTCTTTTTGCGCCCTTTCTCCGGCCTTTGGAGCTTTCCAAACTTCTTTAGCAGGTTCAGTATTCTCAGCCCCAAGATCAGAAATTCCATTTTCCGATGAATGAGAGATATCCTCCATGCTGGTCGATGCAGATATTTGATCCTGCACACTTCATAACTTCAGACAGTGTGCAAACAACAAGATAGAACTGAGCAGGAGATCAAGGAGGTCCTACTTACATTTGACTGGCTTTCCACATTGCACGCATCATCAGGTTGCAGAGTTTGTTCAGGTGATTCTTTTTGTGATAACAAGTCAGAAATGGGAGACCGTACAATTCTGCAAATAGAAGATGATAGTAAAGCCAGAGGCAAGAACCAAACATACACATGCAAACTGACCAGCTAATGTGGCTGTAAACAGTGTAATAGACAAGTGATTTGAAGTCATTTTCTTTGGTTTTCAGATAGTAACATGGAATTAATTTAATTATATCCATAGATATCTCTGAAGAAACTTCCATAAAATTTTCTATTTTTTCTTTGGCTTCATAAATTATTAAAAGAAAAAATGTGTCTAAAACTACTCATTTGAAAGAAAAAATATTTTGCATTAATATCATAAAAAATATCCAGGTCAAAACAAAGAACATCCAAAACTATCTTTGAAAAATTAAAGCTTAAGAAAATGCTAACTGTTTCTCTTTTAGTGTAATCACTACTGCAAAAAGAGTGATAAAAAAACCATTTAGATGATTTTAACAAGGAAAATAGTTTGGTGAATGCAATAAAACACATATCTGACCTCTTGCAGATTTCATCACTTAAGTTAAATATCCTCACAATATCCATGGAATATGGTGCCTGCCCAATATATGAGTTGCATACAAAACCAGTACCTGTAAAATTCGCAATATCACTTGCTCAGTCAGAAGATTGTGTAAAACAAAAGTGAATATATCTACATATCAACAGTAAAGTGCTATTTTCTTTATATCTCAATTGTTGACATGTGAAGTTGTGATCATTCACACTTAATTACACATTTTATTGGGGAAAATAGCAATATCTAAATGGCAAACTCAGTTTAATTTATACCATACCTCCTAAACGTTCTGCCACAGCACCAGTAAGAAGGCCACCAACCATATCAACTACAAGAATGTCAGAATTTGAAGAAACATTACCCATGGAAAGTAGAAGGGACAATGTGTCCACCCGCAAGAATCTGAATCATTATATAGTTAGTTAGAAACAATATCAAGGATATATGCATCACTTAATCTAGAGAAAATAAACCCACTATTTTAATTCTATAAACAGCCAAATATGTAATTTTGTATGTATGTACGGCAAACAGGATACACAAGTCCACAACAAAGACAAATAAACTCAGAATATTTACATCCTCACACCGATAATAAATTCAGAAGACTGGCTACTTCTCAAACCCATATTTCAACACAAAAAGGTGTTTTTAGCAGGGTGTGGTAAAATTAAAGAATAAGTTATATTGACTCAAGTTTTTGGTTTACAAAAAAAAAACACAAAATTAGCAATTGTGCAGCCTGCATATCTAGTCAAATCTTTAACATGTCCAATGTTTGAAATTTGCTCTATTCTATTCTATAACTTTTTCCTCTTCTTTGATTAAAACCATATGCATACATTAAAGATATTACAATGCTTGTTGCTCACAGTTTACATCATGCTCCAAAAGAATAACTCAATTCTAATAGAAAATAAACGAAAATGGTAAACCTGCAAGGAAAAATAGCCTTCACATGACCAAGATAAAGACTCACCCAATTTTAGATGGATACTTCTTAAAATAGGCCTCACATATACTGGAGAAAACAGATGATAACAACCGTAAGTAAGAGAGTAAAGACTCAAAATATCAAAAAACTGATACAGTATACATATTACATCTACAGATATGCTTGACAAAATATAAAATAAGTCACAAAATGCTTCATAGGAGATAAATATTATATTCTTGATATTTTCAGGAATAATTTATTTCCAATGTCCAAAGAGCATGCTATATCTATTCACCAAAAAAATAAAAAAGAACATGCTCTCTACATGATTCTATTGTTTGTTGAATCAAATATAATGGCCCTGGTCCCACTTCCATCAGACAGTTTGTAGTACATTGACAAAAGGCATAGCAGCATAATGTCATTTCCATCAACAGAACAAAACCCAGAATGTCCAAATAAGCTAGATCTTTCAGGTAATCTTTTATATCAAGGCACAGTTATCGGTTGCATGGAGAGAAAAATGTGAACCATTTATAAAATGTAAAAATCTAGTGATAACAACAGCAGAGGAAAATAATCAAGGTCACCTTCGAGCAACAGGACGCCTCATAAGTACTTTTGGTGCATATTTCTTCTGCTTCTTAAGTCTATATTTCTCCTGCAAAAATAGCATAAGATTCACTTCAATTTCATTCCTAAAATTAATATATATATACACACACACACACAATTTGGTCCCAAAAATTTCCATCTATACTAAGTAGTCCCCAAAGTTGTCAACATGCTAACAAGTTCAACCTTAGCAGTAAGTGATGAAAGTGTTCGCAAGTTGGCAATCTGAGCAAATACACTGTGTAAGCAGAAACTTTTTGGAACCAAAACAATACAAATGATACAAGCAATATTTTTAGGTAAACAAATTGTATAGTATTTTCTTCAAAGTAAACAATCTAAGCTTTTCATGCGTCAAAATACCTGTGAGAATGATGTTTTCTTCTCGAATGTTGCACTATTGGCAATGAGAGCTTCAATTATTTCATTACCTCCCGCACCCTGTCTGCATAAAAGATACAGTTTATTCTTTCACTACTGAATCCCACAAGATTGGCAAAGAAATAATAACTCAACAGTTCATTTCAGAAAAGCAAGTAGAATTCACACAAACAAAGAATGGCACAAAAACTGCATTCGAATTATATCACTTGTAAAATCAAGGTCACAAAACCAAAAACATCCCAAAATAACACCTAAAAATCTTCACCATACATTTCATTTGAATCCCCAAAATCTAATAATACCAAGAACCAAAATTCAACCAAGGGAAGATGCACTCACCTTCGCATGGCTTCTATATCCTCACCAGTCAGGCTCTGTGCCGTGTTATTGTCAACCAAGGCACGATTGTCCCTCGAATCAACATTTGCTCGACCATCTCTCACTTCTTCAGGATTATTATCATTATTAACTTTGTCCCTGGACTCGACACTTACTTGACCATCTCTTACTTCTTCAGCATTATTACCATTAACTAAATCACAAATAGAGAGGCACCATACATGTTAGAGTGCAGGGAAGTATCCCAATTAAACTTCAAAGAAACAAAAAAACAATCACATTGACTCATTCACTCACTTAGAAAGAAACATATACCCCGTCCATTATAATTGTCGTCCTTGTTTTACAAGGACCAAAAAAACTGATAAATGAATGAAATAGAATGACAATTTTACAAAATTAACCTTATGATCATTAACTCATTTTTAATTTTTGTAGTTTATATCATTAATATTATAAGAGATATAAGTGGAAAAAGGCAATTAATGTTAAGTTGAAAAGACATTTATTTATTCTTGCAGAAACGATTATTATGAGACGGAGGGAGTAACGAATAAGGCGGTTAGAAACTAACAAAGGCAATTGAAGCATAACCAAAAGTGAATAATAAGATAGCAACAACAAATATTAAGAATGGCAAAAAAGTAAATAGATGAAAAGGGAACATGCCTTGTGCGGGAGAGAGGAAAGGTCCATCGACTTGAAAAACAGTACCGAAGGGACAGCCAATTAACGGTTGCAGAGAGCAGTTCTTATTCCCAATCTTCAATTTTCTAATGAAGAAAAAAACAATTTTTATTATTTAGAAATAAATAAAATATTAAACAAAAAAGAAAAAGAGAAGAAAAGAAAAACTGACGCAGCGGGGGAGAGACGAGCGAAAACGAGACGGTCACCGTCGTTGATGTCGAGCAAGACGCTGCAACCTTCCCATGTGACTCTGCTACTACTACTTTCACACATCTTTCTAGTTTCTATGAACGAAAACTATTGATAACTTGAGTGAAATTCAGAGAAAGAGAGAGAGAGATCTAATACTAATATGAATGAATCTATGTATCTTTGTTTGTGTTGTGCAACTGCAACAACATGCGTCACAATACCAGACCAGACATAAACCCCTGACAAACAAACATGAGACAGAGACTCACTAGGGTATTAGTATTAGGAGGATTTAGGATCTATTTTACCGCTGCGTTTTATTTTACACCACTTGGGCTCAGAACTGCATAAATCTTTTATCTATCCTTTGCCGCCTGGGCCTCAACGTTATTTCAACTATTGGGCTCTCCCTTTCGTATTCTTGTCTTTTGCTAAATACACCTTCTGTTTGCTAAGTTAACCCCCTTTCTTCTCATTAAATTTGTTTTAACCCATTATACCATTTTAACCCTGTTTCTACACACACCCCACTAATGTGTTCTTCGCATAAGTTGTGTTGGAGCCCAGTGTTTACACTTACACCATGATCTGGGGGTTCCGCAAAGCAAGCATGGCCAAGAGTGCACACAAGGTGTTCGATAAAAGGTGCTACGAATCCAACATGGTTACTTTCAACACGTTGATCCACGAGTTTTGTAAAAGAGGTGACATGGAGGGTGCTCGGAGGGTTTTTGACAGATTGGTGGAGAGTCAAAGTTGCAAGCCGGATGTGGTGAGTTTTACCTTGGCAAACAGGGAGGTGTAACTTAACAAGCTAATAGGTCTAACTCTAAGCAAGTTTCTCCTCTTGTAATTTGGGATTCCCCTTCCCCTCCCATCCTTCCAAACTATCCTTCTTCAATATAGTATTGGGTGATCTCTATGTTTCTTTTCCAAAAAACAATTCCAGTAATTTAATTTCGAAATGAATTAAACTCCCTTTCAAAAAATTTAATTAGAAAAGAAACAACAACAAATTTATTTACTTTAAATGAGAATAATTTTAAAATAATAATTAAAGTGCAATTAAGAGTGTAATTGCTGGGAGTGGATATTGAACACTTAATATTAATTAATATCACTCATTTATAAATAATTAATATTATTTAAGAGGTGCATAAAATAAAATATTCTAAAACCTTGGCATAAGTGATTTGTGTCGGATAAATATAAGCTATTCTAATTAACAGATAAAAGATAGATTAATCTTATCTAAGAGATAAAAGATATCCCTCCTCGAACTAGAACATTGGAAGATTGTGAACCTAACTATTTAAATTTAAAATACGAAAACAAAATCTTTATATTTATCCTATCCAAAAGATCAAATAGCAAATTAGATAAGCAAACAATTATCTACATCTGTTATTAAATATGAATTTGGATGATAAGTGATTCTAAATTGATTTAACTACACATACTTAATTAGGTCACCTACCCATACTATAGTAGGGTGGATCGATCATGACGTCTTTTCGTTGTAGTTGTTATGTTATTTTTTATTTTTATTTTTTCATTGTAGTTGTTAAATGATTTTATTTCAAATATTTGGTATGGAATTTGATCTAGTTTATACTTTTTCTTTATGCTTATAACGTTGCTAATTGATCGAATGGTTGGCCAAATCTATGTCTGACTTAATAACTACTCTAGTACTAATTCCATATGGACTTGGCCCCATTTACTAAATATTAAAACTGATTTCTCATCCTTTTCTGTGTTGTACGTTGAATCTCACAGAAATTCATGGAATATGACATATGTAATAAGACGAACTCCATGATACCTTTCGTTAATCACATTAATTGTGCATGTTATTTCTCCTTATTATAATACCAAACTTCTGCTTGTGTGCTGTGAATCAGGTCCACATGCGCACGTAGGCTGGATCCGAATTATAGTTCACTTGTTTGTATGTTTTTTTTTTCTATGCATGGTTACAAAGAAATTAAATTATTGATGGAACACATACACTATGTTATTTCTTGCGAACTATAATGCATCACATGTGAGTTAAATACAGTAACTAAATTAATAACTAAATGCTTTTTTAATTATTATTATGAAACGGACTTTAAGAGCCGAAACACAAACATAACCAGCTAGCGAGGGAAATGAACATTTGACTCGTCTTCTAACAAAGGGATGGTCAGAAACAGGGGAGGGAAATCACCATAAAATAGTACAGCCAAGACAAATTAAGACCAATAACTAACTGTCAAATTAGCATACTAATGTCTTCCATAAATAGTACATCCAAGACCTAAATAAAGACCTATAACTAACTCTCAAATTAGCAAACTAACGCCTTCTAGCTTAGTCAACTATACTAACATTAGTACTCGAAACAAAGAGTGTGATTCTTTTCTAGCTTGATTACCCTTTTAGTTTTTACTTGAAATTCAAGAATGGATAGAGCTTAATATGTTTGAATCCTCATCAATTAATTAATAAAAAAATTATATATAATTTGTAAGGTATTTATTATAAAAGCTATTAAGCATATTATATGTGATGATTTATAATTAGATGACACTATAAAATATACTTGCATTGCTAGTGTCATTATTATTTATTCCAATGGATAATATATATTTCTATAAATAAAATATTCACTTTTTTTGAACAAAAAGAGAAATAATATATGAACACTTTTACTTTTTAATTACTCGCTATTAACACCGATAATTTTAGAATTGACCTAATGATGAATGAGAATTAAAGCAAATTTTGAGAAAAATTATTTTAGTTTAAATAAGAGATTTTTATAATGAATTTTTTTATCAACATATATGACCTTTTTATACTTAAAAAAAATTAATAGCAAACAATTTTTGTTGGTAACCCTAAAGCTTGAACTTTAGTAACCTTACTCTTGGCCGACCTTGTACGTTTTTTTCTCTTCATTTTTTTTCTCACATTATATTACTTGAATCATACCTATGTTTTCTCCCTTCTCTTTCTTTTCCTCCCTAGTTGTGACATGAATGCTCCGTTTGAAACCATTGAAAATGAGATTCACACAAGAAAAAAAAAACAATTATTTAAGTGCATGTGTTGGAATGAAATTAAGTGACAACATCTAACACAAAAATCATATCAAAATACTAAAATGATGTAGAAGGCATAATGATAATCTGAACAACATGAATCGATATGACATAATATCAATACAAACACACCCTTAATCATTTATTCATTTTGTTGCTTAGAGCAGTTTTAGTAGAAGAACCTATTTTTAATTTTTGGATAATTTTTTTGTTATTTTTGCTCTAATGGTGAACTCAAATTAGATACTTGAATTTCACTTGTGCAGAACAAAAAATATAAACTTTTTTCTTTCTAATGACATTAAAAAATATTTTTTTTTTACAAAAGGGATTTTTTTTTTAGTTTTTCTTCTGAAATTCTAACTTCCGGCATGAAAAACTCTCGAGTAAGAATAATAGTAAATCTAGTGGATAAAATCCTTATTAAAGATGCTAATGAAAGTGGAAAGAATGAACCAAATAGCTCATGTGATCCAATCTTATAATAATTCTTTCACTTTGGGAAAGAAGAAAGAAGAAAAAGTGTTTTGGTACAAAAATTTGAACATTCATCTCTTTATATACTTTTTGTATTAGAGTTTTATGTTATTATATATATATATATTCTCCTTTTCTTTTTATTTTTTATACAATTAAATAACAAAAAAGTTTTTTTCCTACTAAAAAACCCAAAAGTGTATGGTTGTGCGTATGAGCTATGAATACATATTTATAGACATGGAAAATAAAAGAAAAAGAAAAAGAAAACGAATTGGGAATGACATTGGAAGGTGCAAATTGGCATATGGCTGCTTATTCTTTCTCCGTGTTTTACATGATGCCTTCTTGGCTCATATGCTTTTAACTTTTGCTTGCTTTCAGAATCTTGGGCCCATCAGATATGATCGTTTCACCGTAGCAAAATTAAAGAATCGAAAATGCCCAAGGCTACACCCTACAGTACTCAAACCAAATCTCACAAGTTGCTTCACTACACTATTCTCTTTCTCGGATCTATTTCATAGTATTCTTATTCTTATTGGTTTATTCTGACGTTAAGGAGCTTTTCCTAGCAAAAAAACATTATATTTGTTGGACATCTATGTTTAACAAAAAAAATTCATAAATTAATTAAAATTTGAAAGTTAACTTTTAATTGGAAGTATGAATTAGAGATGCTTGATAAAACCAATTGTTAAATTAGTAAATAAATGTAAAATAACATCAAAACATACTTTTTTTACATAAATTATATTTTTTATTTTATAGGAAAAAACATTTTTTATGTAATTATAGTCTTAATTTTTTTAATTAATGTTGAATTATTATAATTTTTTGTGTAAAGATGAAATGTTTTTAATAATAAAAGAAAGAGTATACATAAAATGATGTTTAAAATAAATAATGTAATGTTAACAAAGGTTTGTTTTTAATTAAATAATATAATATCAAAGGAGAGAACGCGTGAGGAATTTTATTAAATAATGAGGTGTAAGTGAAAAAATAGTAATCAATTATAAGTTCAAATGTTTCAAGTAACATATGGAAAGCACTATATCATTGTATTATGAATCATCTTATACATGATTATTCTAACCAATGATCTTAAGTTTAAACTTTAAATATGTAATTATATTAAATACTTAAAAGAAAATTTTTATCATTTTTAATAATAGGTCCTGTATGTTTTATTATCTTGAAAGATATTTATGATGTCTAAAAAATATTGTAAAAAAACTCTATAAACAAATAATTTAATTAAAAAATATTTTTAATGTAAATATTTTTTATATATATTACCATTTGGTCATGAATTGTCATATAGTAAAATTATTGACTTTTGTAATCATCATTAAATGTATACTTAAAATGATTTATAATCGGTTTGCACAAATAATATATTAAAATTAAACTCATAAACAAAATAAAATAAATTTGTTTACCAAATACTTCTATTTAGTTCATATATGCTTATAAGAAATTTAAATGTAAGTTATTTAAAATGTACACTTGTAATCCTCATCTTTAATGTTTGCTGAGTGGAACATCTAGGAAACTTAGAAATGTTGCCGTACGTAGATATAAAATCAACAAGTCATTCTTTATCCCCTATAATATATGTGGCACCATTCTTAGAAACTACACATCCTGGTCAAGTGCCTATTTCTGCGCTAGCTTTCATTCATCAAGTTATATATTGATGAGTTTTCACATTTTGTCAAATGTTCCTTTGTAAGTTATCCATTGTTTAGAGATAACTTGTCTACTTGACCTTGCCTTTATATTTGTAATATATATTCGTTAAGTACATAGTTATTATGATAGTTGCCCACTTGTCCTTGCTAGCTTTTCTTCCCCGGTCCGTTTTTGAGAAATCAAAACAATAGTGAAGAGAAACGGAAAACTGCAACAAAGATTGGATAGCACATGGTTCGATATATGGCTGTTCAAACATACAATGATACGATATAAACATCCCCCAAACAGTTAACATTTTTGTTTTTTCCTCACTGTAGCAGTAGGCCATACCTTCCTAATGGAACAGCTCAGTCGAACCATATGATCAAATACTAATATGATGAAATACTAATAAGATCTCATTTTATTAAAATAAGAATAGAAATTGAAATATTATGCATATATATATATATAATATGATAATGAGTTAAAATTAAATTAAAACCAAAAGATGAATCTGTGTTTTAGTTGAAAGGACAAGCACCCCACACAATGCTAAAAACTTAAATCCGAAGTAGAGAGAGAAAGTATGAAGGAATAGTAACAGATACTACTAGTAATTGAACACGTCCGAAATTTAGAGTAACATTTATTTATTACATTCCCAATCGCCTACCAGAGGTAAGTCCATTTTAATTTCACGCGTTTGTAGGTCCAAAGCACTGAAAGCAGGAAACTGAAAATTATATATTAAAAAAATAAAAATAAAATAAAAGAAGAGATTAAGTTGTGATACAAATACTACTAGTACCACTACATATTTTAATAACATTAATGAATAAAATAAAGAATAATTGCATGTCCCACCAAACAGCAGCACCCTCTGCACCCTCCTTTATTACACATCTGGGATCCTCTATTCTATTGTCATTCATTTACGCAAACTCCTTCAGAAAAAAGTTATTCAAACTTGAAAATAGAACCCCGGCCTCACTCTTCCTTTGTTGTATGAAAGAGAGAGAACGTTTTGTTTTGCTTTACAAAACACTCTCTCATGGCTCTCCTAACTTCCTTACCTGAACAGTCCTCCAGTACCCCCAAACGCCACCACAAGCGCAAACCCCAACAACAACAACAACAACAGAAACAGAAACCAGCTTCCTCATGGGACCAAATCAAGAACCTCTTAACCTGCAAACAGATCGAAGGGTCGAGAGTGCATGACCCTTCAAAAGTGGTAAGTGGGTACTCGAAGCTAGGGTCATCTTGCAGCTCCATATGCAGCTTCAGAGATGTGGTTCATGGGAACACACGTGTTGTGCACAGGTCTGATAACTCCTCACCAGAGAGTAGTTCTCTGGGTCAGGAAACTAATGGGTTACTCACTAGGAAACCTGTTACTACTACTACTACTACTACTACTCGCTCTTCTGCAAAATCACACGGTGGAGCAACCTACACGTCATCATCATCTTCCAGAGGCATGCAATTCAGGAAGCTTTCTGGGTGTTATGAATGTCACATGATCATTGACCCTAGCAGGTATCACATCATTTCCATTTCTTTTCACGTTTTAGCTTTTTTATTTTTTTCCCCGAACAATTCAAGTTTTAGAATTTGAAAGTCTAATTGATGTTTTTTTCTCAAATGCTGTCCTTATTTGACACCCACTGCTAGTGGTATAAAAGTGAGTACGGATGATTAAAATACTAAATGAGGACATTTTAACCTAAATACATCAATTTTTAATTCGATTAACTGTTTTTTAGTTTGTGGGAAATTTAAATATCAAAAGATATAGAAATGAGGTAATAGTATCTTTTATATATATATATATATATATATATATAATTCAAATTAATTACTTTAATTTAGCATTGTAGCTTCATTTTTCCAACTTAAATTAATTCCGTTTATAATCAAACAATGAAATTCAGGTTGCCAATTGCGAGGAGCACTGTGTGTGCTTGTTCTCACTGTGGTGAGGTCTTCCCTAAAATGGAAAGTTTGGAGCTTCATCAAGCTGTTCGTCATGCTGGTACTCTTTAATTTCGCTCTATTTTTTATTTCAGAAGAATACATGCATCATTAATTCCTTTATAAATGCACTACTATATGCGATTTAATTATTCCTTTGTATATATGCACCGCTACTAGCAAATGCTGATGATGTTTACATCTTTTGTCAAAGGCAAATAGTAGTAATCACGTCCAATTCGAACATTGATAAGAAGAATAAAGTTAAGTAGATTTTTTTTTTCATTAAAAAGGACATATTTATTATATAAAAAATGTAAAAGTATTAAACAGTAAACACTAACAATTTTTTTAAAAGTAATTAAAGATATTATATAGAATGGAGTTAATGCTATTTAACTAATTCATTTAAGGCATTCATTGACGAAATTCTTTATCAAATTTGTTTTCCATGAAGAGAACAATTAGAGTAATATAACAATAAAAAAAATTCATCATTCTCTAATATCATGACTATTTCACTTTAGCTCCGATGTACTGTAGTCCGATATAGATCTGATGGTTTGTTCGAGAGCATGATAACAATTCTGTCTATATCAGTGTTAATTGATTGAATTGCCTTGTGCTTGAGGGAACGTGTTTGTGGGGTTAAAATGTAAAAGTAAGCTTCGAAATTTGAAACATTGAGCAAAATGGACTCCACCTTCATGCATGTCATGATGCAGATTGTTTTTGAACTGTTTCTCCGATAATCTTGCTCATGATTTTTCCTTTCTTGCCCTCCCACACTCAGCAAGTCTTCTTTTAACATTTTGAAGTCTATTTTTTAATAGATTTTACTTCTCCTAATAAATTATTGCTTAAGACAGTACATTATCAATAATTAAATCCCCCTTGACATGTTTGAAAAACTTGAATTATTTTTCAACAGTGTTGAAAGTTTGGCCATCAATTACTGTATTTAAAAAATACTTTTAATTACTGACTACACAATTAATGTTGCACTGCCAACACTTTAATATATTTTCATTCTTTAATAAAAACATACTAGCATAATAAGTACTACTAACATGTTTGAAAAACTTTAACTATTTTTCAATTGAGTTAAGTTTTTTGAAAAATAACGCACTTTAATTTATTCGAATTCTTTTTTAAAAAAACATCGAATAACCTCTTCATTCACCATTCACAAGATGCACCCACCAAAATTTCAGTGCATTAGTTGTGGGGGCAAACGTATCTGTAGATTACTTGTTCTGTAGGAGACTATACGTACGATATCACAGCTGTCTGCTGTAACGAAGATAAATGATCTGCCTCCCCAAATATTGCAAACTCACATATCAATTCTAAACTCATAACTATAATCATATCTTCTAAAAGAAAACTATAATCATATACTAGAACATGATAATTTTTTCAATTTAGTAGAATCAGATAGAAAAAATTATTTGCTCATAACTATATTCAATGATCTTTTAAAAAAAAGTATAATCAGTGATATCAATATTATCTGTCTCTCCATTCAAAGAACATGAAAAGGATAATATTTAATTAATACTAATTGCTTTGAATAATCTTAATTTAATTTTGTGTTTGGGAAACAGTTTCGGAGCTAGGTCCGGAGGATTCGGGTCGGAACATAGTGGAAATAATCTTCAAGTCGAGTTGGTTGAAGAAGGACAACCCGATATGCAAGATCGAACGGATACTAAAAGTGCACAACACCCAACGCACCATCCAACGGTTCGAGGAGTGCAGGGACACCGTAAAGAACCGTGCGCTGGGCAGCACCAAGAAAAACCCCAGGTGCGCAGCAGACGGCAACGAACTCTTGCGGTTCCACTGCACCACCTTAACGTGCGCACTGGGCGCACGTGGCTCCTCCTCCCTCTGCGCCTCCGTACATGGCAGTTGCGGTGTCTGCACCATCATCAGGCACGGTTTCCAAGGTGGTAGTTGCGGCGGCGGCAGTGGAGACCACGGGAAGGCGAAGGGCGTGAGGACCACCGCCAGCAGCGGTAGGGCCCACGACTCTGTTGTGTGCGGTGACGCCACGCGCAGGGCTATGCTTGTGTGTCGCGTGATCGCTGGAAGAGTGAAGCGCGTGGTCGAAGACGCGCCGTCCGAGGAGGAACACGTGTCGGTTGCGTCGTATGATTCCGTTGCTGGGTACGCTGGAATCTACTCGAATCTCGAGGAACTTGTTGTTTTCAATCCAAAGGCTATCCTTCCTTGTTTCGTAGTCATTTACAAAGTCCCTTCGTGTTAGCAAGCCGACAACGATTCTATTTCACGGTCCTTAGTGCATCTTGCGTATGGAGAAAATTTTGATAAAAGAGATGAAACTTATATATTTTTACGCAAGAAAAAAAATGTTACTAGTAGTAGTATAATATTAGTATATTTCAATTTTCACAACTCAACCATATAACAATGAATAAGTTACTAGTTGTTAGTGTTAATCTGTATATTTCAGTTACAACTTAATGACTAGTAATTTATTGATCGTTAATTATATTATATGGGGTGTGAAATAGTAGTACAAGTGAAATGTGAAAGAGTAACAAAGAAATATATATCATCGTAATTGAGTGATGGAAGAAGAATGTTGTAATGTACTTTTCTATGCTTGGGTGTGTCTGGTTGGTAGTTCTACAATGCATGCACAAAGCACACGCACGAGGCATGACCCATCAATGATCAATGGTGGAAGGTGGAAGTGTGTTTGATGTCAACCTTGTGAATATCTCACCTACTTTTAATTACAATGTCTCCGAACACTTTGTTCTGTGAATGAATGCTTTTTAGCTCAAAACTGCTAAACTGAACAAACATGCGTGTTTCTGTTCAATTTGCCGGTGATCCACTTTTGTTTTTGGGTGAACTTAAGGACTAATTTTTTATATATGAATTTGACATTTCCAAACAAATGTTATTTTAAATATATGAAGCTAAATTAAGATCAATTCTTTAATCTCATAGGATATGATTATTTATCATACCATGTTACTCCTACACTGTACATGTGTCTAGTATCTGAGAACATTAATTTACTATAACAAGAAATAAATGTGGTTTAATTTTTTTATAAATATTTTTAAAATTTTATCAAATATATATTATCTTTATGGAATCGGATCTCCTACTGCATGGAGTGCAGTTCTAAATCTAACGGTGATTAAATTTTAAAAGCAACTACATATTATCTTAGTTAATGTCCTCTTTTTATAGATAAGTCTTAGTTAATGTCCTGAACTTTTTGGTTACGGGCTAATTAAATGAAGATATCGATTGCTCATGTGACGAAGACAGCATGCCGTAAATGAGTGACTATTCAGCTCAAGCATTAAAACATTGACCTGTCATCTTCAAACCACACTACCAGGTCCCGTAATAATTAGTGAGTCTACGTTTTCTTTTCCTTTCAATTTTGTATAGGAGGAAAAAGTCTTTGCCAAAAACAAATGATAATAATTACTACGATGAAAATTGAAAAAAAATTATTAATTCAATTCCAAGTTTCAAACAATTGTGTTTTTTTTTATTCAAACAGTTATTATGTAAACAAAAACTTGTCGATATCATTAATTAAAATTGAATAATTAAAACAATAAGATGAAAACTACCAAAGTCTTTGCCAACTTTTTTAGCATCATAAACTTTTAATTTTGTTGTGGTTAGAAAATATGTGATGATGCAAGATTTTATTCTTCCAACTTTAACGTCTACTGTCCCGACCACCAAATACATTTATCAGCTAATATAAAATTATTTTATCTTAATTAAAAGTTTTAAATTTAAATTTTGATTATTTAAAATAAATCTTTATTGTGCATAATGATCATTTCTATTCAAACAACATAGTTTATGGTAAAAGATACTTGAGGTTTATATAAATAAAAACACCCATTATCTCGATAAATTAGCACCATTTGACAATTTATGGAGACATATATAATCATGGTGGTCAACTAAATGACGAGGCATTATGCAATTATTGAAAGAAAAATAGCAATAGGAATAAGAAAACCAAGACGAGAGAGCAGGTTGGGACGTGATCGGTTAGGGTTGTCCTTGAATAAACAGCACTTTAGCAAGAAGGGCATAATGAAGAAGATAGCTTTTCTATCCCTTTTTTTTTGTTTCTTTTTGAAGGCATCTAGGCTTTGAGAGCATTGGAGAAACACAAGATGATAATTGCCAACACATGCTTGAGCACATGGAGGAGATTCACTGTTTTTTTCTTTCTGTCTAGAGCAATTGTATTTTGGGACAAAGTCATACATTCCAAAACAATAGTTTCCCACCGAATCTAACATCCCACAAGGCCATGCTAGAGAGGAGTAAGTAATGCCTTCTTCATGGTTTCATTTTCTTAATCATAAATTAAGCCTTAGCTAGCTTTTAAGTTGGAATGCTTTTCCACAGCAAAAACGACAAATTTAGGTTTCATGGTTTTCTTATCCTTAAGACTTCTAATCATTCTCAAAAGCTATAGCGACTTAGATAAAGACCCTAGGGATGAACTTTTCATCATCTTTTTTTATTTTATTTTAAATTTATATATGCACTATCAGGGAAGCTTTTGTTTTTTACTCTTTACTTTTTTTTCCAATTGTTTTTCCTCACATTTTTTTAATAAAAATATTACTTCTTATTGTCAATATAAGACTAGTTTTATATTGTCGATAAGTTATGACTTACGGATGAGTAACGTTAGATTTTCTCTTTCACAAATCTCTCTAACACTAAAATAAATAAATGAAAAAGTAAAATACTTTTGGTGTAATAAATGTTTTAATATTTTTGAGAAATTAGTGTAGAATAATGGAAATAAATTAAAAGGTTCTTATTGTTAATAAAAGAGAGTAATATATATTTTTCGAACATAAAAAGTTTCTAAGAATGCTAATTGTGATTGAGTAAGAATTTGTATTTCTCAGATTTATATGTGAGAATAAAATTTTCATACGATTATAAGGCTTTGGCAGAGCCAAAATCCATCAGGTTTACAGATATAAAATTTTGATTTTTTTTATTACATAATTTTTTTGAGGTTTAAATATATGTCTTGTCTTTACGTTTTTTTCATTTTCATTCCAACAAATTTATTTTTCATTTTAGTTTTTACAATGTATTTATTTTATTTTTTTTCCTTAACTCACTTTAGATAGTATTTTTAAACAGTAAAAAAAATGTTATCTAAAGTAAAACATACATCTTGTAAAAATTAAAATGAAAAAAAATGATTTTACAAAAATAAAAAATAAAAAAAAGTATTAGTTTATAAAAAAAATGTATTTAAGTTTTTTTTAACAAAAAGTCCACCATACAATGTGAATAACATGCAATCTCAATCAGTTGTTTTTTTTCTACCTCCGGCTTTGGTGATCTCGGTCTTGAAGAGTAGTTAAAAAAATTGTTACAAAATATAAGTTGTTTTATAAAATTAATATTATATTAAATATTTTTAAAAAAATTATCCTCAATCAATATTTCATGCATTAATACAACAGTTTTTTAATTATTGTGAATTTTTTTCTTCTAAATCATTAGTATTTACTCATGCATTTATATCATTGATTAATTTTAAAAATTACTTATTTTTTCACAAATAACACTAGATATAATACATATTTTTTATTTCATTAGGTGAAGTAAAAAGGTGTCAGTCCATCAAGTTTATATATAAATTTGTTATTATTAATGAGAATTCACCGAATCAACTACACAACTAGTTATTGACAAAAAAAAGCAACAACTAAACAACTAATTGGGCTTCAAGAAAATGAAATCTCACGCAACCCAAATTATACTAATTACCAAATCAACTACACAACTAATCGACAAAAATGAAACTATACAGCTAATTGGTTCAATTAATTGGGCTAATCACCTTCTAATTGCTTATAGCACACTTCATAAACATTCAAGTTTTCCCCCCCAAATAGTTTATGATAAGAATGTGAATCCCATTTATCACAATAGGAGATTTGGGAAAGAAAAAAAAGTTAGAGGACAGGATGTTAGAAGGAGCGTCTAAAAATGATTGATGAATGGACTTTTGATGTTTTACTTAAAAAAAATTATATAAATATAAAAAAATTGACCCAAAAATCTGTCAAAAGGTGAAATAATATTCATTCCATATAAAAGATGTGCTTTCCACTTTGAACATTATTAGATTGATATACCTTTCTTGATTAGTTCATTTTAATACTGAGAATATACAAGCTAATCAGATAATGGAATTACACCATGAAAAAGTAAAAATAAATATTTATTGTTTTGCCTTTACAATAAAAATTTAATCGATTCTTTCTCATCATAAATTTAATCCAAAGACACTATATTATATTCAGCGTTGTCACCTGTATCCCCGTTGATTAGTTCCCCACATTACAACTATTTTAATGGCCCACGAGGCTAAGACTAAGGGTGGTGAAAAATAAAGTGGGACTATTACAGTTGTGCATTCCATGATTTATATTATACCAAAATCAAACAAATCACATTTGCATCTGTCCGAAAAACAAAATCACCTTTTCCCTAATCACCTGTCACACTCAAACAATCATTCTTCTTAGAGCAATAATGATATTTATATAACCAATTCAATTTATGTCACCTTAATTTTAAGTAATTTAATTAATTTTCTATTCAATATGTATTTTTATTACAAGTTATTTAATTCATAAATATTTATTTTTCTTATATTATATTTAATACAAAGTAGACAACTGGTGAGTGATAGTTATTAATACAAACAACTCTTTTCAATTTTAAACGACTCAAAATCAAATTTGACACATTAAAATAATATTTTTTTTATTAAGTAACCGATTAACCAATTCCCATTATAATGCTCTTAATTAGCAAAACATTGTAGTCTCTTGAATAAACATGTAACGTTTTCTCCTTTGGGTAACTTTTATTTCATGAGAATTAGGATAGATATATTTTTTGAAACAGAGAAGCTTGACTTTCTTTTACCTGGTATTTGCATGACAAAGGCCTTACTACTTAAATTAGTAACTTTCCTGTACAATTCACAAATTTAAATAAATTATATGAGATAATATATTATTAGTGTTAAATATGATAAAATTACAATATTTTAAGAAAGATGATCATTCTGAAATGTTGTTCGGCCCAAAAGGGCCTAATAACCCATTCTATTTGACAACTACAGTGGTTAAAATGATTAAAATCTTCAAAACCTCAAGGTACGGTTTTCATCTCTTCTTCATTCTTATCAGTGATCAATACTGACTTAAATATTAGAGTCTCTGCATTTATATTCCCTCCAAAGCAAAGCAGGGAAGATCTCCATTGAAAGTCCTATTCAACTAACGTTGAAGGTTCAATCTATACTCTTCTCCTTTTCGGCCAATTGAACAATTATTATAAGACTTTAAAATTACAAAAAATAAACGAAAATAAAATATTTAAATTAGATGTACTATATCTATCAATGTAATAAAATGTTTTAACATTATCATGTACCGATTACTCATTAAAAAAATGCCTTGTTTTTCATTTGTTTCTTCTTCCTCTTCAACTATACAGCATGGAGAGAGCCACAAATATTGGATATTAGAATATTCGTGAGTGTGTTTGGATTGAAGAATTTAAAATTCTGAAAAATTTTAAATTCTAAGAATTTTAAATACTTCAATTGAAATTTTTTTATTTTCAAAATTTTGTGTTTGGATAAAAAAATTAAAATTATGAAGGTGAAAAGAAATAAATGAAAAAAAGATATGATTGTTATACTAGTTATACGTATTCTTCTACGTTTATACCCGATCGATGTTTCATGAGCTCAAATGTTGTTTCTTAAAATCATCTTTTAAAAAGGATTGTAAGAAGAGAAATTGAAATTTCAAATTTTTAATTGTTTAACATTCTATTTTAAAATTCTAAAATTTTAAATTCTTTAAAATAAACACCCAAACAATGAATTTTAGATTACATAAATTCAAATTCTCTTATAAATAACTTTTTTTCAATTAAAATTTTCTATAGAAACGTAATCTAAATGAATTTGATTTGTTAACAAAGAGGACAAAGCATAGAGATGTCACGTTTGCATTGTAATGTCCGCCACAATCCCAACCTAGCCAAAATGTAATTACGTAGTGCATTAGACAAAATATATCTAGCTCATCTTAGGTCCCGTATCTAACGGTTAGGTCCTTGCATAAAATATTTTAATTTAAATTTATTTCCCTCATTCGTGAGTTTTTTTAAGTTACTAGTATTTTTTTCTTAATCATTACTTTTTTGTAAGTATTTTTTTTAACATACAGTTGATCAATCACACTTGCCATGTATGATTGTTTCTAATTAATGAAATTTTACATAATCAGAATCGAAAAAAAAATACTCTGCCAAGTAAATATATCGGTAAGGTTAACTTTTTTGTAATTATGATTAACCTAGGAGTTAGTATTAAAAAATTCATCAAAAAGTGTTTTAACTAACTTAAAAGATAGTACTAGTAAAACGTAACGGTTGTAAGTGACACTGTACTGTACTCTTGTGTTCTCACTTTTTCATAAAGAGTGTTGGATCAGCTGAAAAGAGATCACAGATAGATAGATAGAGTAGAGGCAAACGTAAGATGATGTCTGTTACTGTTGCTGCCGACACTACCTCCGCCGCCGTAGGATCCTGTCTTTCACGATCGCGGCGGCGGTGCTTAACGGTGGCTCTCCGATCTAAAGTGTCAGTCACCCCAACCAGAATATTGACGAAACTCAAACACGAGTGTGCCACTCCTCTGCCCCTTCTTCAGCAAGTGGCCAATAACATGTCTTCTGACATGCGAGCTGGGCTTGCTGCAGAGGCTGGGCCTGGGCCCGGGCTTCCCATGATACCCAGCTATGTTGAAAATCTTCCCACTGGGTATGTTCTGTTCCCTTCCCAGCTTTCCTTATTATTGTTATGTTCCACAATGTTAATGATTTATTATTGTTGTGACATGACATGACTCAGGAATGAGAAAGGGTTGTTTTATGCCTTGGATCTCGGAGGAACCAACTTCCGTGTGCTGAGGGTGCAGTTGGGTGGCAAAGATGAGCGTGTCATTGCCACCGAGTTTGATCAAGTTTCCATACCTCATCAACTCATGTTTGCTACATCTCAGGTAACTCATTTATTTTAATAATTAATTTCATTGCTGTTTTCAAATATAATATTTGTTTACCACCACCAAACATTGGATCAACTGTTGCCAGATTGTTTCAGCAAGTTTCGGATTTAAGTTCTAGATATGAAATTGTGTTAACTTCTTAAAGAAGGAGATCTTTATCATTCATAATTATTCTATCTAATTCGAAAAAGATTACCATCTGTGAATGATAAATATGGTTGAAAAAAAATAATCTAAAATTTGTTTGTATCTAGCATATAATATATATCTCTTTGCTATAAGTTTGCCCATCACTTAACCAAAACTTTTCTAGGAGAGGATGAGAAAACATCTTGACAAAAAATAATTTAATTTATATTGTCAACCAATCTGGGATTTTTATAAAATATAAAAATCATGGTAAG
Source organism: Glycine soja (assembly GCF_004193775.1). Taxonomy (NCBI): domain Eukaryota; kingdom Viridiplantae; phylum Streptophyta; class Magnoliopsida; order Fabales; family Fabaceae; genus Glycine; species Glycine soja. The sequence continues at coordinate 41,546,083 of NC_041018.1, forward strand.
TTTGACCTTCAAGATTTATTACAAACGTTAATAACTTTTATATATATTATTTTGTGATAAGATGACAATGTAAATTGTTGACATTTTCAGTATAAGTATTTTCTCATAAAACAAATCCTATGTTTGTTTTCAATTTCAATTGCAGGAGCTGTTTGATTTCATTGCTTCGGGGCTAGCAAAATTTGCGTCCAAGGAGGATGGTAGATTTCATATCTCACCGGGAAAAAAGGGAGAGATTGGCTTCACGTTTTCATTTCCTGTGAAGCAGGCATCTATTGATTCTGGCATACTAATCAAGTGGACCAAGGGTTTTGCAGTGTCTGGAACAGTATGTTTTTATCTATCTATGCTGATCACTATTATTTAACTTAGTGTGCATTCTTTCACAGATCAACTTAAAGCAAAACTCTAACAATATACAGATCGATCCTAAATCCTAATTGTCACTATTTTTTAAAAAAGATAAATTCAAATACAAGGGCACTATACATTATTGAGGGGCAATGTAAGTTGTGTTGTTAATCAGGATCATTAACTAGAGTTTTATATTTTGGTATAGTTAGATAGTAGCAGAAATATATTAACATGATACTAGCATGACTTGGAACTGCTAACTCTTTATGCAGGCAGGGAGAGATGTGGTGGCTTGTCTGAACGAGGCAATGGAAAGGCAAGGAATAGACATGCGAGTTTCTGCTCTGGTATGTTGTTTTAATGTGAATAGTTTTATAAAAGTTTAAGAATTTAATGAAAATACACTTATCCAATCATGAGATGTCGTATAAGTATAATTGAAAATGGTTGATTTTTGTGCTAATTACTTTGAAAGGCATATGTAGAATGGTTTATAATTGGTTATACAGTGTGCCAATTTATCAAAATTAAACTAAGTTTAAACCAATACAGTGGCGATAAAAAAATATAGCAAATTCCTTCCTAATAGGTGAATGATACCGTGGCAACGTTAGCTGGAGCAGAATACTGGGATAATGATGTCGTGGTTGCTGTCATTTTGGGTACTGGAACCAATGCTTGCTATGTTGAACAGATCAGTGCCATTCCTAAGTTACAGGGCCATGTCTCTTCTTCTGGGAAAATGGTTAATAAACACTTATCTCCTTTGTTTCATCATATCTTGTTTTAATGCTTTATATGAACTAGATCATCTTAATCTGAGAAAAACATTCCTTGATTCTCAGATCATTAGCACTGAGTGGGGTGCTTTCTCAAATGGTCTCCCTTTAACCAAGATCGATAGGGAAATGGATGCTGCTAGCATCAATCCGGGTGAGCAGGTGAATTTTGGTAGCAACATTCTTCATAATTTAGTTGTTCTGAAATAGTAGCAAGTAGAAGAATCATTCTCTGCATATTACTTGGCAGATATTTGAAAAGACAATCTCGGGAATGTATCTAGGCGAAATTGTTAGACGAGTGTTGCTGGAAATGGCTGAAGAGGGTGGTTTGTTTGGAAAATCTGTCCCGCAGAAACTATCTACACCTTTCATACTCGGGTAAGATTTTTTATTTTCAGTTAAAATCTATGCTCAAATCATATACATTAATAGATCACATTGCTAGTAAAATTTGGTAATATGGCATTCACTCTATACATGTAGCTCTAATTTCATTTTACCGTTTCTAAGTTTCTCCCCGTTATTCCTTTTTCTTTAAATGGGGAAAAAAGGTTCTACTCATATTTTGTAATCATATACACTTTACGTTTAACACTCTTGAGCTATATTCATATGCCTTTATATAAATTTAACAGGACCCCAGATCTATGTGCCATGCAGCAGGACAGTTCTGGCGATTTACATGCAGTTGGGTCCCTCCTCTATGATAAAGCAGGGGTAAATTAATTTCTAGTCCTAAAGTCTAAACTTCTGATAATTTTAAGCACCTGTTCTATAAAGATGGTAATTTCCCAAGAGAACTATTATATAAATAAGCACCATTTTGTTATTTTATATTGCAAATATAAAACTCACTCTTTCAACAGTATTTTTTAAAATAATTATTCAAAATATATTTTATTTAAAAGCATACTCCTTGTGGACCAGATTTTTAAGATGATGCAGAGTTATGATCATATTATTGTCAAACAAGAGCAATGTGTTTTATTGTATCTGCTAAAAAAATGCATATAATACCCATCCTATCATTAATTTTCATTTTGTGTTTTGTTTCCATTGGGTCGTTTCTCTTCAGGTTGAATCCAATTTAAGTGAAAGAAAAACAGTTTTAGAGGTTTGTGAGACAATTGTAAAGCGAGGTGGGAGCTTAGCTGGTGCAGGAATAGTGGGGATTCTACAAAAAATGGAAGAGGATCAGAGAGGTCTCGTCTTTGGGAATGGGAAGAGAAGTGTTGTTGCCATTGATGGGGGCTTATATGAAAATTATCCTCAATACAGGGCTTATTTGCAAGATTCAGTCACAGAGCTGCTAGGAACAGAAAAGTCAAACAATGTGGTGATAGAGCATACTAAAGATGGATCTGGAATAGGAGCTGCTCTATTGGCTGCTTCAAACTCCATGTACAACCAAGACTTATAGTCCATTATCATGCAAATAAAAATTGAAGGAATAATCCATTTTTCCTTTTGTATATGGGAGAGGAAAAGGTCACTTGATGGAGGTCCAAGATTATTATTTTTCCTCATAAACGTAGTATTGAAATTTGTATTTTATATAAAATACTCAAGTCTCTTGTTACTAGATCTTTATATAATTTTAGTGGATTGGTACAGTAATCAGTAATGTATATAACTGTTTTTTTAGTAACGTAATTTATATATAAAAAAAATTACATTTTTTTATACAAAAGAAAGAAATAAGAAGAGAAGAGAAAAATGTGTAATAAAATAAATGTTGTGATAGAGAAAAATAAAAATATGTGAAAAAAATTGTAAAAATGTAGTATTAGTAACATTACTTATTTGTCTTGATACAATTAAATTAAAATCAATTAATTAACTCTAGAAGTAAATTGTAAGAAAATGATTAAGTATTACTTTGTGTTGTTTAATTTAGTCTTAAAATTTTTAAAAGATATAATTTAATCCTCAAATTCTTAAAATTTGAATCAATGTAATCTTTAAATTTTAAAAAATAAATAAATTTGGTACTCAAATTTTAAAGAAAAGAATAAATTGAACCATTTAAAAATTAAATGGTTCATTGTAAAAAAAATTAAAGTGAAATCGAATCTTTTAAAAATTTAAACAAAAAATTAATTTATCTTTGATGACTTAAGACTCAAATTCAACAATTTAAAAATCTGAGAATCAAAGTGAACAAACTAAAATAATTTTAAAGAACAAATCGATAATTAAGGCTGATTTAAATGTTAAATGTTAAAAGTTGGATGAAAGTGAAGTTATAACCGGCCTTTGGCTCGTCTGCGTGCGTCATTACACGCTAGCAAAGCTGCAGCGCAAAAAGAAAATTAAATTAAAAATAAAAAAGAAAACAGAGATGTTGAAACTTGAAAGTAAAGTCGTTGGTAGGATCATCATCTCTTTGAGTTGCCATTGAAGAAGAAGCTCAGATCGGAAAAATTCACCTCTCCAATCCCAATCCCATCGTTGCAAATGGTTCCTTCGTTCATCATTCTATTCCCTCTTTCGCTCCATAATTACAATAATAATCTCTTCGTTCCAATATTTCTTTTTTCCATTCTAAAATTCGTTTTCCTCTTTTCCGCATTCGCAGATCCGATTCATTCTGTTGCAGAACAGGCAGGGCAAGACCCGTCTTGCCAAATACTACGTTCCTCTCGAGGACTCCGAGAAGCACAAGGTCGAATACGAGGTAACAATTTCGTCTTCCTTCCCACGATTTCACTTCTTCTTCACACACAACAGCACCTTAACCTAATTTTGGAGATATAATGTTGGTTTAGTGATGAAAGGAGAAGGAAAGGGGGAGAGGTCGCGGGTTCCAATCCCCTGCTAACAAACAAAAAACTAACAGTATTAACAACTAACATTTGCCGATAAAAAATAAACGCCTTAACCTAATTTTCCTCAATTTCGCAGGTTCATCGGCTCGTCGTAAACAGAGACCCTAAATACACAAATTTCGTCGAGGTCAGTGCTCTCTCCACCATTTTCTCCTTCTTCCTTTGCTTTCACGAAGTTGTAATTGCATTAATTCTGTCATGAATGTTCTATGAGGTTCTGCTTTTGTTGCTCTTAGGTTGTCTAAATTGTTATAACAATTGATTTGTTGGTAACTTGTCTTGCAGTTTCGTACGCACAAGATAATATACAGGCGATATGCTGGGTTATTTTTCTCACTCTGTGTTGATATCACTGATAATGAGTTGGCGTATTTAGAGTGCATCCATTTGTTTGTGGAAATATTGGATCACTTCTTCAGCAATGTCTGTGAGCTCGATTTGGTTTTTAACTTCCACAAGGTTTGTTAATTCTCTCTTCTTGTTCCTATACCGTGTTTGTTTGTTTCTTGCATTTTACCATCAAATAATCATGGGATTGTTGATGTTGATGTTGATGTTGATGTACCATTGTACTGATCTTGATTTTTGCTGCATTTAGTCATGAGATTATTATAGTAGAATGTTGACAAACCATAGCCTGAACTAATCAATATGCTAGATTGTTTCTTTAGCTGGAAAATTTCAGTTTTGTTGCCACTTATTTAGCTACACTGATCAATATGAATCCCATCCACTGTATACATTAACAATTTAACATCCTCCAATGGATGTATGTATGTCTAATCTATAACACATAAGTTTTGCTGTTTTTTTTTTTTTTTTGTTTCCAAGTGAAGTTCATGATCGTAATCCTCTTTCTTAAGATTATTATTACTATTTCTTTTAATGTTTCCTTACTCATTTAGTTTACCTATATGTCTTCAAGGTCTATCTTATACTTGATGAATTCATTCTAGCGGGTGAACTGCAAGAAACAAGCAAGAAGGTATGCATTCTTTTGGAGTTACTAAGCACTTTGCATGCTGCTACTTGCTAGTGTAAGATTTAAGCTGTGTAGTTACACTATGATTCCAGGCGTAGTTGCCTACTTCGGTAGCTTCTTCCAGCATTTTTTCTCTACTTCTGACAATTGTGTCCTGGGTGTAAATTTATTTGAGCTAAATTTTAGGGCATAGCAAACCTCAAATAACAAATCTATTTTTGTGCTTGCAGGCTATCATTGAGAGAATGGGGGAACTTGAAAAACTAGAATGAAAAATTACTTTTCAGCAGTCATATCAATTTGGAGATTTCGATGACTTACTCATGCCCTTGGCTTAATTCTTGTATTTCAATTGTGATACAGAATTTTGAAAATCTTTTCCGTTGAGCCATGTATTCAATGCCCTTTACCTTCGCTTCTTATTCGGCTTATGTTTATATTTGTAAGACATTTATAAAATCAGGGTTTTCAGTAGCCTTTCTGTTACTGTCTCTGTTTTGTTTCACTTTTTATAAATTTATTTGCTCTTCTTGGTTGTTAGTAAAACACTTAATGGAAATGTAATTGGATGATTGTAGTATATAAGCAATGCAAAACGATTAATTTTGATGGTACAAATGACCTACTAGTGAACAAGTGTTGTATATGTTTCATTTCAGTTAGATGAGTGCTAGGTGTCCTGTGAAATGAAAATATTTTTTTCGTGATAGTTTCAAGTTGCAGGTCTTGCTACAGTGTTAACATTTGTTTTTTCCTCGCAATTTCACTAGAGCAATCTCCTATAGCAGCTTGCAAGTTCTGTGCTACTTTTGATGTGAAAGGCGCAACTCTAAGGGTTTGTTTGGTTTAGATGAGAAAAATAAAGAAAAGAGAAATAGAAGATTTATTTATTTAAAGTAGAATGTAAGAAGTGTGGATCCCACAAAATAAAGTATAAAATTCCTCTTGTATATTATTTCTTTCCTCGAAAACAAACATACCCTAAAAGCTGGATGTGTAGAAGTATAAAATAACTGAATCGTTTTCAGGTTGCTCATCACTTTACAATCGCATATGCAGTGACTCTAATTTCTTCACATAATGAAGGGAGATGACGAAGGTCTAGTCCATTTGTCTTGGAAGGGGGCAAGTAGCTGCTTCTGTTGCCCAGAGATTGAAGTGATCTTGGATCCAAATATTTCTTGTGATGCAGGGGAACAAGGAAGGATGGCTTGGGCACATGGACTCAATGCAGAAGAGTCATGCCTTCCACTTTGCCAATTAGGATATTGAGTCCTCAAAATATTGAAATTTACTGTAGACCTACCTTGTTCTGCTTGTTGCACCCCCCAGAAGCTTTGGTGCTCTTGTTGTTTATGTGAGACTGTTGAACCATAATGAGTTCCGTATAACGGGTTACCAAAATAACGAGGTTGCTGCAACCGAACCTGCAGTCAATTAAAAGCATTGCGGAACAATATTAGTAGTATGACGATAAGGGTGGCATATTTATGAGGATATTAAATTGCACGTTAGTTTGTTCAATTCATTATTAGCAATAAACTATAGCCACCACCTCATTTCATATGGTTAAAAAGATAATCACATTAAGCTAATTTTTACCAAAGTTGGACCCTAGATTTTGGAGCCCATTTTATTTGATTAATACTTAATAATAGTGCTCTTGCCACAAAGAGAGATCTAATACCTCTGGTCCTGCAACAGAAAGCTGATCAAGGTAAGAAGTTGAGGCATACTGTCTCTGAACAGCAGGAATTGGTATGCCCCCATGCAGAGGTGCTAGTGACTGTAAATAAGGCACTTGCAATTTTGATAATGGTTCCAACATACTTCCTATTTTATTATAATTATTTTCGAGCTTTAACCCATTACTTCCTGCTGACAAGGACAAGAAGTTGAAATTCTGCACAATAAGGATAGTCATTAGAGCATGAGGAAAATGGTGCAAGGTGTGGCATATTTACCAAAATTAACCTTAATCTTACTTGCTGCTTTTGATGGCCATACTGTACCACAGGTGTTGGAGCAGCCTGTGATATGTTTCGATAATGGCATTGCTGCCGAAGAATAATATTCTTACTTTCATGTGGATTCCTCACAGTAGAAGTGATTCCATTTTTCATTTCGTTTGAGCTGTGTACTTTTAAAAGAACTCCACGCTTTGGTCCTTCATGTTCTCTCATTTGATGACATTCAAAAAACTCAGTTTCTTTGAAAACCTGTGTTTTTGGCACCTCTAGACTCTTGATTATATGACTGATGTGAACATGAGCTGCACACTTCTTCCATGATCTTTTAGGAATAAAGATCTGCACGGTTATTCATTGACAACAATAAATAGCTGTATGAGAGGAGTGTACATTTAGGATCAAGAGATTTTAACATAATAGAGGCAGGTCAGTCCAAGGGTAAAGCAACTAAAGCTTGAGCATTAGGCCTACCAACATTTGCTATTAGTTTTTTAAAGCAAAAAAGGTCACTTATGTTGACTAAAAGGCCCCACATATCACTCTTTTCTTTAAAATAGAATAAAAAGTCTCTCAATTTTTACTTTAGGTCTTAGTTTCTGTTGGGTCGGCCCTTACACGGTTAACTCTAAGTCACACAAAAACAGCAGTAATAATAGATTTGTTAGTCCTTACACTCCCCCTAGAAGAACAAGTTGAAGTTTCCATTGAATCCATTTTCGAGGCACGGATTGCAGCTTCCAGCCAATCAGGAGCCTTAGTAGCAGAAGACCTTGGGGAGAAAAATTCATCAGGTTTGGACAAACAGAACAAGAAGGATTGAAATCAAGCCACTAAACAGGTTGAAAATGTAAAGTGAAAGAAATTTACTGCAGATAAGCCTGGCCTGCTGGTGCCACTGGAGACAAGCCTGGCCATAATGCAAGGCCTTCAAGTAAAAGAAGTTAAGAATCAGCCAAATTGATGTAAAAATCTTTAGCCTATACTTGAGTCCCGGAAATGAGAAATCAACACTATAAAAAAAGGACATTTTGATCTTTTAGGGAAGTATACCATTTCCTTTTTGTTCCTTGATCAAATGCTGTTGTTGCTTACAATCAACGTCTCTTACCTGAAATGCAATCCAATAAAACCAATAAGAGCAGCACTAGCTCACAACAAGTTTTGGTAGAACCACACTACAATCTGTGTAATAGTTGAAATGCTCACCGCCTCAAACGCCACATCTGTTTTCCTCTCAACTTGAGAAATCCGTGATAGTTTGGGCATATTTAATCTGCAATGTCATGAGAAAACATGTAAAATATACACAAAGAACGGTTGAAAAGCATAGATATTTCAGATTGCAACAAAAAAAATGACCCACCCCATTGCTAGACATAACTCAGAGTCATGCAATGCAACTTTGTTGCTATTTTCACGCTTAGCCGCCACAGGCATGGTCTGAAGATTTATTGTTAGAGAAGTGCTATGAGATGGCATCAAGAGCGTTGCACTCTCAGGCAAATCAGGTTGTTTTTGACCAACAGCTTCATTCAACCAACTGATTTTTGAAGCTTCTCCAGCTGAACTTTCATGATAACTAGGACTTGCAACAGGAGCAGTTGCTGAGGCTAGAATAGAATCTATGGCAAAATAAAAATAATAATAATAATAATAATAAAGAGAATGAAAAAGAATAAGTTAATAACTAAGATAACTTTGTCGCTCTTAATAATCCTACTCAAATATAATAAGATTGTCTATTGTAAAAGATACATGTGACTCAAATATAGTGTATTTTAGACTACAACTTGTTTCTTATAAATAGGACTAGAGGTAATAATAACTAAGACATGTATCCCAGATAAGGGTGAGAATTGAGAATGAATAAATAACCTTGAAGAGCAGCAGCACTCGCATTATCCTCCAAGTCTTGCAAAACTGATGAATTATCTGGCAAAAATTTGCCATCTAAATCCGTACTATTATGATTGGAGGCATTGTGAGGGAACATTCCAGCCAAGGCATAGAGAGTCTCCGCAACCTCTTGCTCATCTTTTGTGATGGGCCCAGAAGCTCCTTCTCTAGGGGAACAGTCACGCCACATTCCTTGTTTCTGCAAAAGCATAAAATTCCAAGCAAAAGTTGAATTAGAAACAGAAAAAAAATGCTTAGAAAACCAACCAAGCAAAAGGGTCAAGTTTTGAAACCGGCAAACACAGCCCACAGATATATGTCTTACTTACAACACTCACTTTGGACTTCTTTAGACTTTCCTTTTTGAGAGATTCTATTCCATGCATCGTATGCTTCAACTTTTCTGAATCAAGTAACATGGATTCGCGACCCCGTTTTTTCGTCACTATACAATTTAAAAATAGAAAAACAAAATCATAATATTTTTAGCAAACATTATCTTTTTTTTTTCCAGTTACATAAGAAGAAAACTACTTGGTCAATTATAGTAAATTAATATTTAAGTGAAAGTAAAATATATTACAATAATTAAAAAAAACATATATCAAAACAGAATCCGGTAGTCCAATTATTACAACAAAGAAAGAAAAGGAGGGGAAAAAAAAGATTTCTCACATATTGCTTCAACTCTAATCCAAAATCAACATCAAAAGAGAAAATACAAAGGAAAGTGCATATTATGCATAACAACATTTAAAGGCTTGGATTTGGAATTTGAAAGGCACGCACCTGAACGTAGCTTCCGTGGAACAGAGGCACCGTTGCAGTTATTCAAAAACTGTGAAATCATTGAAAGGAGAGAAAGAGAAGGCAACAAACTCATAATGGTGAGAAAAAGGTCGATATAATAATGGGAGATATAAAGTTTATCTAGTGGTAAAGAGAAAAAGGGAAGGGAGGAGAGGTTGCAGGTTCCATTAATTAAACATACATTCTTATGAAGCTTGAATCTGTTGGTGGTGGCGATGACGGTCGAAGAAGGTTCATGTGTTTGCTGTTCAGAGACATTAATACAAGCCATTTGGAAGGTCGACGACGGCGTTCCGACCGCACTCAAGCTTCTCACCTTTTCCTTCTTCGAGAATCGAAGGTCCCCACGGCTCAAAACTATCCCTCACAAAGCGAAAACAAAAACTAAAAGCTCAGATATAGGTAACAACTAACAAAGGGAAGGGGAAACTGCGTTATCTGCAAAAACTCTTCGTTATCGGGAATGCTTGCTTAAAACAAAGGAAGAAAAAAAAAGAAAAGACAGGAATAACGACAAGAAGCATAAAATAGGTTTTTGTCTTTTAGCGCAGGAAAAGGTTTGGTGTTGTGTAATTTACTACCACCGAAGAGTTTGTGTTTGTGTCGTCGCTTGTTGGCGTTTGAGAACGCACTGCTTCCACGCCTCACTTTTGTTGGAGCCTTGTCCATTTCTCTCTTCTACTAACTCATAACAAATAAAGTCAAAATAACAATAACAATAAGAGAAGCTTCACTTCAACGTGTTGGTTTGTTTCTCTCCTGTGAAGATGAAGTTGAAGTGGAAGTGAAGCAGTGTTTGAGTGTTTAGAGAGACAAAAAGCGAGTGAGATTTGAGAATGAGATTGTACGGTTACTACACACAGTATGGAAAATAAAATAAAAAGAAAGTAAAATTGCAATTGGTGCCTCTGCCTCCTCGTGTTCAGAGAATCAGGTTCGAACAGCGAGCAAATAGACCCAAAAGTGAGGAGAGTGGTGTAAAAGATCTAACGAGCAATAAAGGGAGGTACAAGGGAAATTGAGAGTAATTATTACCCACTCACAGATACTATTTGGGCCATTCAATTTCATGCACTCACTATGGTTTTATGACCTTGGAAATTATAAGCCAGGCTCGTAAAGAGAACATTAATGATTTAAATAAAGAAGAAGAAAAAATTGTGTTTGTTTTAAAGCAAGTCTTTGAGTAAAAGGGTGGAATAGAGAAAAGAGAAATACAAGATTCAAAAGTGTGATTGTTATTGCACAGGTAGACAAGTGTTTTTTCTCTTTTTACATGGGGATGATAGGTGACTCTTCTCCTTTTATCTCTTACTCAGGGCGGTTTCTTTCTTCACTATCTACTATTTGGCAAGTTGAGGGATGTGGTACTAACAAAAGGTATAATAATGCTCAAGTAAGATTTTGGTTGAGAACAATAAATGAGAGTATTAAATGAATATGAACAATGTCTTATCTCAAGATTCTCATAATTATTTATAAATACCTTAGTGAGTCTTGGATTCATGGGCTTTTGTACCTCATTACCTTATTAAGTTATGTGTCATTGATCACCATTAAGTGTTTAAGACAACTCTAACGATCATCATCAATATAATCTTGATAATTTGTGAGGTAGATGATGAAAACTATTCAGATACTCGGTCAGGTCAAGTACCTGAGTATAATAGGATTTTTTTTGTAAGTTGTCATCGATATATCAAAGCATTCATTACCTTATTAAGTTATGTGTCCCTATTAAGGGATTAAGATAGCTCTAATGATTGTCATTAAGATAATCTAGGTACTTTTTGAGGTAGATGATGAAAACTACTCAAGTACTCGGTCAGGTTGAGTATGTAAGGATAACAAAATGTCTTTTGTAGGTTGCTATCGAGATATCCAAGTATTCATTACCTTATTATGTTATGTGTCCCTAATCACCATTAAGGTATTAAGACAGCTCTATCGATCATCACTAAGATAATCTTGGTAATTTTTGAGGTAGATGATGAACACTACTCAGGTACTCGGTCAGGTCGAGTACGTTAGTATAACAAAATTTCTTTTGTAGGTTGCCATCGAGATATTCAGATATTCATTACCTTATTAAGTTATGTGTCCCTAATCACCATTAAGGGGTTAAGACATCTCTAACGATCGTCATTAAGATAATCTTGGTAATTTGTGAGGTAGATGATGAAAACTACTGGGTACTCGATCAGGTTGAGTACCTGAGTATAACAGGATGTCTTTTGTAGGTCGCCATCGAGATATCCAAGTATTTGGCCTGACTAAATGCCTAAATATGGGTAGATCGCTTTTGTTGATTAGGTGATAGAAGTACTCAAGTATTCGATTAGGTCGAACATGGAAATATCATCCTTGTCGATCAGGTGACAGAAGTCCCTAACCGAATACCTTAACATGGAAATATCACCTTTGTTGATTAGACCAAATACCTGAATATAGAAATAGAACCTTTGTTGATTAGGTGATGAAGGTACTCAAGTGTTTGACTAGGCCAAATACTTGAATATGAAAAGGTCACCCTTTGTTTGTTAGGTGATGAAAGTACTCAAGTATTTGGCTAGATCGAATACCTTAGAGTCATATGCCCTTATTATGGATGCTTCAATATTTTAAAGGTATTGTGAGGGATATTTTTGGGTGTTCGACTTAGCTGAGTACCCATATGATATAGTATTTTTGTAAGAAATGATTCCTTTCAAAAGTAAGGAGGTTTTGGGTTAAGTTGAGAAGTGGCACTTACATCAATTGCAGAGATAAAGATTCTTCCTTTTTAAGTATTTCACAAGGTGGTACCTAAGTCCTCTCAACATATTCTTATTAGTCTTTGAAATTTGGATTTGGTTTTTCTTTTTCATAGTGCACTTTGCTGTTTTTTTAATCATTAAAAAAATTAATTGCCAAAGTTCTTGTTGTTTTTTTTTTGTTTGAACCAAGATATCCCCAACAAAAGGTTAATGACTAATCATCGAGTTACTGAGATCCATTTAAGAGGTTGAGATTTTCTAACAAATGTTTTTTTATGCGCACGAGTCAGGCATCAAACTCATGACCACATACTTAAGGAATAATGTTATTTGTCAATCATGTCACACTAAATTTCTCGTTGTTTTTATTTTCTAAAATACACTTTTTTTAAGATAGCTCGTATCCAAAACCTGACTTCACACTCGCATTAATTTATTTTTTTGTTTAACAACTTCGAGAAGTCAACTTTGGCCATGTTGACTTTCCAATATTGACAAGTTCTAATAATTTTTATGATAATTTAAAAACATCTTATATTTTCTAGTAATGAAAAACCATAAGAAATTGTCAATACTAGAAAGTTGGTGTATCAATCATATTCTTAGTATTGTTAAACGGAAAGAAATGCAATAAGTGAGAAGTTAACTTTCTAGGTGCAATTTCTCTTGGTGAACAAAGTATGAGTGTTCATCGATCTGGATCACTCTGCCGATTCAAATCAAATCAATTAAATTGGTTTGGATTTTTTCCTAATTCGGGTTGGACCCGAACCAAACCAATTAAAATCGATGACAATTGATTCATTTATCAAATTGAAAATTTTTAATTTGAACCAAACCAAATATATATATTATCAATTTTTATTATTTTTCAAATGTTGAAGTTACTTATATATTTGTGCACTTTGCTGTTTTTTTAATCATTAAAAAAATTAATTACCAAAGTTCTTGTTGTTTTTTTTTTTGTTTGAACCAAGATATCCCCAACAAAAAGTTAATGACTAATCATCGAGTTACTGAGATCCATTTAAGAGGTTGACATTTTCTAACAAATGTTTTTTCATGCGCACAAGTCAGGCATCAAACTCATGATCACATACTTAAGGAACAATGTTATCTGTCAACCATGTCACACTAAATTTCTCATTGTTATTATTTACTAAAATATACTTTTTTTAAGATAGCTCGTACCCAAAACCTGATTTCACACTCGCATTAATTTATTTTTTTGTTTAACAACTTCGAGAAGTCAACTTTGGCCATGTTGACTTTCCAATATTGACAATTTCTAATAATTTTTTCGATAATTTAAAAACATCTTATATTTTCTAGTATTGAAAAACCATAAGAAATTGCCAATACTGGAAAGTTGGCGTATCAATCATATTCTTAGTATTGTTAAACGAAAAGAAATGCAATAAGTGAGAAGTTAACTTTCTAGGTGCAATTTCTCTTGGTGCACAAAGTATAGGTGTTCATCGATCTAGATCAATCTGACCATTCAAATCAAATCAATTAAATTGGTTTGGATTTTTTCCTAATTTGGGTCCAACCCGAACCAAACCAATTAAAATCGATGACAATTGATTCATTTATCAAATTGAAAATTTTTAAATCTGAACCAACCTGAACCAAACCAAATATATATATTATCAATTTTTATTATTTTTCAAATGTTGAAGTTACTTATATATTTATGTTGTTTTGTGTATTTCCTTTGCGTTTTATGTCCATCATGACACTCACATAGACTCGCTTTGACATTTTCGTTTTCCTTTCTCACATAACCCTAAAAGCGCATCGCTAACATACACTTATAGAGTCTCCTTCATGAGTCGTTTGCCTTCCATTTTTTTCCTGAAACAAACTCACTCAATTTCGTTGAATTAATTAAAATTGAAAATAATTTTGGAGTATTATTGATAGGTCCATTAGCAACTGTTTTTACTAAACTGTGATAATTTATAAAAAGAAAGTATGGAAAATAATTATTAGAGTAAATCATACTGGTTTCTCTTATATTTAAAACTAATTACATTAGGCATTCCTTATTATTTTACCCCTCCAGAAATTTCTCTAAATTTTTGTTATTCTATTACACTGACACCCCTGCACCACGAGATTCTTGATTTTGTTAACTTAAAGTGGTCATGTGCCGTGACATGCATGTTTTAATGAAACATCCTGACCAAATTGCCCTTGTCTACATTTATGTTGAAATAAATAAATAAAAACTAATAAAAAAAAGATGAAAATAAAATTATCAACTGTTCACCTTCATCACATAGTTATTAAACTCGGTCTGCCCCGGCCGATCAACTAAAATTGGTGGATTGGACCCATTTCTATCCCAGGCCGGGTTGCTTTGTTTACGGGTTGCTAACTAAAATCCTATAGAAAAAAAAAAAGGAAATAGTAACCAACCCAAGTTCAAACACAAGACCTAGGCTCCACAACTCACCAACAACTGAAGCAAGACACAATAGTTGTTATACTCTTTAACAAATTTAATATATATATTATTTTACAGATGAATTTTTCAAAAAGGAACTTAAGAAAACTTGAATCCAAGATCTTAGAGTGCTTTGAAAGTTCGTTAATCATTAAACCAACATGAATTTTTTGAATAAAATATATAATAAATTATAAATTATAACATATATTATTCTTAATATCGTCCCACTTTTTATAGTTTATACTGTATTAAAGATAATAATAATATTATGTGTTTATACTATAATAATATTATCAAATTATATTAGTTACATTATTTTTTAATATATATATATATATATATATATATATATTAGATCTTACTATTTCTATCCGATTTTGATAACATTGGTTGGCCACCCTAAAGCCCGTTTGAAACAAACACCGCAAAACATTGAATCCTCCGCCGCAAGGCTTCTCGGTGCACACACCAAACCATGTTATTCTTGATTGGGTGGTATGAATAAAAGTTCATATCCGTGAGTTTCCTTGTGTTTTTTATTGTGTCGATTCCAATCTGAAGGCTATTTTGGACATTTCACTAAAACTTAGCACCCTCCGTTTAACTGTGTTGGCTTGGGGGAACAAAAGTGATGATGCATTTCAACATATATAGTCTTGAGTCAAATAAGTCCAACACATGATATACAAATATAATTTGCTCTAATTATTAATTGTTTTGAACCAAACATATATGTATACGCTGTTTATTTTAATTATCCTGCTCAAAGAAATCAACGGTTCTCCTCGATCGTTTAGTTGTATCCGTTGGATCACCGTCCAAAGTTCACACGTAAACTACAAATTTTAAAGGAAACTCCGTTTTGTTCAGAACAACCGAATGGTTTTATACTTATATTATAAAGGTTTTTTTATGGTATATAAAGGTTATTTTACTTATTCAGTAAAAAAAAAGTTATTTTACTTTATAGGTTTTGGAAATTTTTTTTACATTGGGTCCTTAAAATTATATTTGTTTTACTTTCAAAGTCATGATTAGCTCAACTCATTACCGATCTCAACACACTTAATGTAAAAAAAATCTATTATCTTGGGACAAAAATCGATTATCATGGGATTGGGAGGCACAATATCAAGGGTATCTTAACACTTATGGTAACAAATTTTACCCTATTTCCCCTCTCATCAACAATGTTTTTTTTTTTTTAATGTGAAACCACAACTTTTTATATTTCTTCCTTTGATATTTCATCGTTGTCGAACAATGTGAGTTTTAACCATTCATTTTATTTTATTTTAATTTTCACCTTTTTCTCTATTTCTGTGGTATTTTTCATGGATGATATTTATTGTTTGATGATTATTGTCCCAGAAGAAGAAAAAGAAAACAAATTCATCGACGTACATATATTTATTATGATCTGATGAGTCAAAAGCTATTGATTTTGTTTTCTTTTTATAGTTTTCTTGTCAAAATAAATTAGATAGCTAATGTTGCCAAAAGAACAGAAGCGACAATGGATTTGAGGAATCTATGCATGCAACATGAAAAGTATTTCTTATCTTCCTTCCGTGTTTGGTTTGTCTATGCACACCTGCAACTGTAACCTCTGCGCTTATTTTTAGTGAAAGTGTGTACCCAAACACACTGCATTTCTTGTCAGTGAGATTGATAGTAATAAGCTACGTAGCCATTCAATCATGGTGCCACTCTCGATGCTTCACAACCACGTGCAACTCTGCTTTTCTTTTCTTTTCTTTTTCCTCTTTAGCTGTAACAGTATTTCTTCATCCTTTATTTCTTTTCCTCCTTTTTTGAATTAAAGTTATAATATAAGTATAAAAAAAAATTGAATAAAAATACCAACAGAGACACAAAACGGTAACCTCACAAGGGCATAGGGCATTAGTTGGTGAAATAAATACATTGAAATTTGTAATTTCCATACCTCTCTCTTCTCTTCGGGGCTACTTCTCTTCTTCGTTCTCAAAAACAACTTAAAGGTTTTTTTAGGAGAGAATTAGAATTATTTTTATTTTCATACAAACCACAACATTTTTTATGAGAGACAATTTTAATCAAGTCAAACTGAATCATTATAAACAACAGCAACAAAACTATCTTTCTAAATATGTAAGACAAATGCATGTTCAAACTCAAACTCCACATGAGTAATTAAACTAGAAGTCTACTATAGTTGAAAGTTATATAACAATTCAGGAACATTTTTACTAATAAGATATAAGAGCATATCGGCATAGGATAATCCTCAATCCACGCTTTCTCATAAACTCTTATTGAGCTGCAATAGGTTAAAAACTAGTCCTTAATGTATTTTTTGCTACATCATCATTTTTATTAAATAAAATTTATGAAACACTAATTAAATAATGTGAGTTTTACTCATATTTAATATATCTTAATTTTACTCGTATTGGTTGTCAGATCCTTTAATTTGGGCCCCGTTTACTTTGAAACTTCATAAGTTGGATATTTGGATCAACATGCAAAATGATACAAAAAATGAGATCTGGCTGGTCCAAAGTAGACAATTACTTAATGCACCTATTTGTTTGCTTGGGAGCACGGAATTTACGTCTGTTTGGGGTCATAATTTTTAATAATGGGCTGCACCAAATAACAATGGGGTGCATTAAGTAAATTCCTCCAAAGTATACATGCATCAACCTACAAGCCGGGCCTCATTTCACTGTGGACCTGTTTCGCTCGCATTTTGGACTTCAACTTTCTTTTCCACGCTTAACTTCGTTAGTTTGGATTCTCATCAGCGGGAGCATATGCAAAACAAGTAATCCCTTTATAGTTTTTTTAAAGGTTTAATTACTTATTTAATCTTTATAATTTTTAAATTTATCTTTTTTACTTTTTATAGTTAATAATTATATTTTTTAGTTCCTGAAATTTATATTTTAATTCTCAAAAGATATTGTTAAAATTTTTTAACTAACGAAATTAAAAAAAATTAACGACATAAACTTTTTGGAAATTAAAATGTAAACTTGAGAGATTAAAAAATTCACTTATTAACTATAAGCACTAAAAGAGATAAATTTGAAAATTATAAAGATTAAATGAGTAATTAAACATTTTTTAACATAATACCTTTGTAGTGTTGTTAACTCAAAATTTCAAGTGGATGATTTTTCTTTTTTATTTTCCACTGCAAATCAAGTGAATAATATTTTGCATTATTAATTTTTTTTTATCGGTATACCATAATTAAGGCTTTGAGATCCCTAGTGATATGACAAAGTATTTCTCATAAATTTCGATCTTTTAGATTGACTATGAGATTAATCTTTGATTAGAATTTAATTATATTTAAAATTCTTGGTCCCTTTCCAAATAGTGTATTATGCATAGATAAACTCAGTTTTTCTCCCACAAAGTCAACTTGGATGAACACGCGGTTAAGTTTTATACTAATGATATGGGTATAATACGGTGGAAAAAAAATCTAAATGAATGTAATAAATAATGTTTGTGTGAAAACAATACAAATAAGTTTTTGCTGGTTTCCTTTCCGTTTAAAATTTTAACAGGGTATCACAAACATTAGATAATTTCTTACATATTTACGGAGTACCATTTGAGCAATTTTTGCGGAAGGTGTGGTGGAGTTTATGGAGACACCGGAATGGTTGTGTATTCAGGCAGGGACCAAACGTTTGATAAGCAATTTTAACCATAGTTGCTTCTGTTTGCTCTGCATGTGCACATGACTCAAAGTCTGAAACGTAAGCAAACTGTCAGCCACCAAGAAAATTTTTCAGCGGAAAACACGTTCTGAAACATTTACCTTAGCATTTAAGAAAAGAAAAATAACCTTAGCATAAAAGAGGCTTAAATCTTACCAAACTCAAATCCCCCCCCTAAAGCTTCCACATTCCCTGCGATAAGGCGTAAGTAACCGTTGTGGAATTGATAAAGGTGGCCACTTCTTACGCGTATGCCACCCACATTATTAGTATCTGGAGGAGTTATTCATAGGATAACCCTAAAGATACAACTATTTAATAAATCTCTAATCTAAAATATAAAAAAATAAAACTAAATCTCTAAAGTTCATACTGATAAAAAACAACCAATAACAACGGTTCATATAAATAATAATAACTTTAGATTAGAGTTCAAATTTTGATTAACTCTTAAATATAAAATAAATTTTATTGAAAAAATAATATTAATCTCATTTGCACTTACAATTTCTGACCAAAAAATTTAATACTACTTTCAACCAAACAACATTATACCAATATCTTTTTTTTTTAAATGGTTATTCAACTAGCCACTTGATATTTCAAATGTCTGAGATAAATTTCTTATAGGTCTCACATTTCACTTTCGCTATTTCAAATGTCATGAATATTATTTACTCCGGCAATAACTCAATACTGTAGGTGATTCCGCATATATAGTTATACAAATCATTGAATTAAAATTACATGTATTTTTTTACAAGGAATTAAATTACATATTGATGGTTATAAAATTGCTCAAATGATTATTTTTTTTCCGGGAAATAATAAGTATATATACACAGAACGAACTATGGTTAAAACTTTGTGCATATATATACCAGTGGTACCAGTACCCAAATACCCAGAACGAACTATGGTACCACTCCAAATAATATAGTTACACAGGTCAAATAACAGGTCTTAATAAGTATTTATTCACAGAACGAACTCTTTGTGTGTGCCTCTGAATACATATTAAGATTAGATTCAATATACGCACAAGGGAAAAAAAAAATAGTGGACAAGGAAAAAAAGAAGGGAAGTGATTTGGAGAGTAAAATCTATTAAATTTTATGTTTGAATTTGTAAGCAAAGAGGATTATTTTTCTTTTTGGTGGGAAAAAAACCTTCAAAGATGTAAATACTTTTATAAAATGTTATAACCTTTTTTACTTGTACCTTTTGATAAATTGACACATATTTTCATAAAAAAAGATATACATTTCAAATTTACCTCGTTTTAGTGAAAGAAAAAACAATTTTTCCTACTCACATCATTTGATAAATAAACACGTATTTTTATAAAAAGAATTTGATAAGAATATAATCTCATTATAAAAGATTTTATACTATAAACTAATAAAAGATATTTAATTTAACTTTTAAAATAATTATTATAAAATTCAATAAATTAATTATATTTATGATCATAAAAATCTTTTTACCATCCCTACGTTAATTTCCAGGATTTTTTTAATTGACCTCAAGTGAAAATAGGATTAAATAATTACATCTTTAATGACTAGTAGAATTTAGACACTTGTCATATATTTTGAATTTTATCATTAATGCTATAACAATCAAATTTAACACATCATCTGTAATTTCTCTTTCATATCATTTTTGTATTAAATTAAAACTTTGTAATTTTTAATTACTAAAAGTAATTAATAATTAAAATTATACTAAAATACATAAATATATGTAATAAAATTATAAAATATTAATAATTGGTATTTTTAATTAAATATAAAAATGAGAGCTATTTAGCTAAAGTTAATTTTTATATATTTCAATCAATTAAAGAAAATAAAATTTATTTTTCTAAAGTTAATTTTTATTTACCTAAATTTGTTTTTATGAAAAATAATTACCTGAATTGAATAAAGAATATATATTTTTATAATTAATTAAAAATAATTATTAATACTTTAATATTTTATAATTATTTACATATATTTATGTGTTTTAGTATAATTTCAATTATTAACCTTTAATTGATAATTATAAATTTTAAATTGTGCACATAAATGATATGAAAGAGAAATTAAAGATAATGTATTAAATGTGATATTCACAACTTTAATGAGAGAATTCAAAATATAAGACAATTGTCTAAATTCTATTCATCATTCAACATCAGATTATTTTACTTTGGGTCAATTAAACAAGCTCATGAAATTTTGGAGAAAGAATAAAACATTAAATATGATAATAATTACATTAATGGTAAAATTTAAAACATGACAAATGTCTAAAATTTATTGATCATTAAATATGAAGTTGTTTAAGCTCATTTTTACCTTGGTCACTTGGCTTAATTAGACAAATCCTAATTTATTAATTGGAGCTAGCTCATTTGATTGAGGAGGATATATGAGTGTTATAATCCTTTAATAATGTTTTCAATTTCTATGGATAAAAACCAAAAGATAAACCCTAATTTTTAACATGTTTTCCATCTAAAACTTAAACAAAAAGAAAAGGGACCCAGCTTATTTAATTGAATTCTTCAATGTGGGCCATAAATGCAAGTATGCAACAACATTTATCCCATTACCATGCAATTTTGGGCTATAAATATAACAATTTTCTCTTCATTCATACAAGTCACAAAGCCTCTTGATCCGGTGAAAGAAACAAAATTCTCATCTTCAAGTCATGGCCATCTTTAAGGCGCTCCTTGCTTCAATCCTCATTTCTCTGGTCATTGTGAATCTGGTGGAATCAGATACAATGGTAAATCCTAATTATATGTTAAAATTGTTTTGCTCTCTCTATATTTTTTTCTTCCCGAAAACCTTAAAAATGAATTGCTGATAGTTTTTTTTTTTTCTTTTAAAGTATCAGGTAATCAAGAACACGGTAGAGGGATCAAGTCCTAGCCCTTCCCCGCCAACGATCGGTAGAAATTCCTTTAGTAAACCTTCTAGTTAATCTTTGATGCTATGTTATAGATTGAATATTTTAATAATTTTTTTAATCTCGATCTTACTTTATAAAAAAATCATTTTAATTCTTCTTACTTTACTTTTCACCGTCGCTTTATACTAAAAGGGATAATAAATTGCATATTATTCTATTTTACAAAGTTATATTAATAAAGAACTTTTAAAATGTCAAAAAGTAAAATACCTTCCTCCTATAATCTGAAGTTATAAGGTTTGCTTAATTCCTTCGTGTCTTTTTCTTGAACAATCGAGTGTTTATATACATACACACACACACACACATATATATATATATATATATATATATATATATATATATATATATATATATATATATATATATAAATTTGAAATTATTAATTGAGGTGCATTATTGTAATATATTGTAGATTGTGATGTTGAATGTAATCGGAGGTGTCAATTATCATCAAGACCAAATTTGTGCAAGAGAGCATGTGGGACGTGCTGTCAGCGGTGCAATTGTGTGCCTTCGGGTACCTATGGTCATTATGAAGAGTGTTCATGCTATGCAAATATGACCACCCACGGTGGAAAACATAAATGTCCATAATTAATTATATCCATTCATTGACTCTTGTCTTTTAATATATGAATTCAAACGCGCGTAATAACTAGCTTGGGTGTTTTATGTATCCATCTTAGATGGCACATGATTAATTATTAATAAAGTGAAATTTCTCACCTTACTTTGTTTTTAATAAATATTTCTTAATTTTTTTGTTTAAAAAAGGAAATATTTCTTTCTTAAAAAGAATAATTCCTCGTCTTTCATTCGTGTCTTAAAGGTAAAAATGATGATCGATGAGTGTCAAGCTTTCGAAAGATGCAAGTTTTGATTGTTGAATTGATCTTCAATGGATTAACTATTAACTCTCAAGAAAAGAGACCCCTCATTTGCAAATTAGCATATTGCATCCATGCCCAAAAAAGCAAAGTTCAACTGGTTACGGCTGTTATCCTATTAATTAGAACTACATATCATTTTCTGTATACCAAAAATTTACTTTATATAATTAGTCATCTAATCCATTTGAATACAACGATTAGTCATTGAGAGATGTTACAATTAACTCTGTTGCTCAAATCCATTACACTTAAATGGTAAAGATCTAAATAAAATGTTTTCGCTACTTTTATCAATGTCTCCTATTTAGCTTAAAATATAGATTGTTCAATTGAGGACTTTTTAATTAATAGACATGACTCTATCCCAGTCTCATCTACATCTATATCAGAAGTAGTGTGCCATTTATATTTGTCATTTTTCTTTACATATACAAGACTTTGCCAGCTTGTTGAAAATGTAAATATTGGGCCAATTAATGACCCAATCCCGTCATGGATGTGTATGGTATGCGAAGAGTATGCTTTCATCATATGGGAGTGAGATTATTCTTCATGAAATGAAATTGTGTCAAATAGGATTCTCTAGAATTTGCACTTTGCTTGATGGTGAACATTCTTTTCTTTTCTTTTGTCTTAGGCTTAGTTTTGAGTACACATAGGAGATAAAACCGATCTATCCTACCTTATTTTGACCCACCCATCACTATCTATCAAAATTGAGATAGGATGGGTTGGTCCACCTTTTAATGGTGGGTTCAAAATCTTGATCGATCTCATTTAGGGGTGAGTTGATGGGATAGCTCACTAAAAGTAAAAAAATATATTTTAATATCTTATTTTATAAAATTAACTTAAATAAATAAATTTAATTAAAGAACGTAAAGTATATAAACTATTTATCTTAAATTTGATTTTAATATAAATTTTCTTATCAGAATTAGAGATATTGAATTTATAAAAACAATAATAAATATATATTGATTTTTGAATGATTCTATAAACTTAAAAAAATACTTGTTAGTATTTACATTTTTTTTATAAAAAAAATTATATATATGACGGGCCAACTTGTCCCACCATTAATCCATCGGATTAACAGGATAGACTAATGCAGACTTGCATGTTGAGTCACCTAATTCAACCTACCATTTTTGAGGGCCAGTAAGCCAACCAGTCAAGCCTCACATTGCCAACCCTAAGAGCATGTTTAGAAATTGGGTGTAAATGAATTTTGAGACAATATTGAAATGGTGTTGTCTATGGTGAAGTCTTAAAAAACAGTTTCACATGTGGTTCATCAATTATACCTGTTGTCGGAGGTAATAGCCGATTACATTAAAAAATTGCAAATATGGGCCTCTTGATTCACTATTCGCCTTTCTTCTCAATCCCCAAACCGTCTCCTCTTCTTTGCGTCTCCTCTGTGAGATTTGTCCTCCTTATGCAAAGATCATCTAAATCACCCTAGTGTTTTCAAAACACCCAGATCTATTCTTGAGGCATCCGTTGGTATACAAAACCTAGATCTTCAAAATCAAAGGTGGCGAGCAAATCCACTCAGAGGTGGCGAATATGGACTGTTTGAGCCTGGTGGGAGTGGATCTATTCATTTTGGTGGCGTTTGGTTCCACATCAACTTTATCCATGTCTTTGTCCTCTCCAAGTTTGCGTACAACTCTAACCATCACCACACGAATAACATCATTCATGCATGAAGTACCTCAGATGACCCCTATTCCATGCTACGTCACCTCCAACACCCAGATCTACGTTGCTCCACATACACAATCACCATCGTCATCACCATTGCATTTTTTAGGCATGTGGAGATCTACAACGAGATTTGGGTTGTTTGGTTTTTAGTTCTTATTTTTCTATAATGTTTATTTTTTGTTTGCTTCATAATTTATTGTACTAAAATTTAGTTATTTTCTAAGAATAACATATTGAGAATTAAGTGAGTTTCTTGTTTATGATTGTGTTTTTGTTTTTGTTTGAAGACCATTTCGATCCTTCTTTTTGCATTTGTATATTCATTTGATAAGAGATTTGAGTATATTATGGGTTGAGATATTGTTGTTGTCTTGGTTGTTTTTGGAAGGGGTAGGAATATTGGAATTGTGGTATTTTGAATCCATGGTAAAGTAATTTTGAGATGAGATTAGAGAAAGGAGTATTTGCATTCTTTGTTTTTGGTGAACACATTCTAGATATAAGAGTATTTTGGGTATATGCCACTATACACTTTGAAGTATTCTATGATTCCTTTACAACCATATTGCAAAAGGACTAAGTTGTAATTTTTAGTTAAAGGCTTAATTGCAAAAATAGTCATCCTATTTATCCTAACTCACTAAATCGATTCTCCTATAATTTAATTCATCAATTAAGTCCTTCATTTTTTTTCCAATCTGACTATTTAAGTTTTTAACCCCGAAATTGGACGTTGACGGTTAAAGGATAACATTGACTATCATGTGTCATAATCCTAATCTCCAATTCCGAATTTGGAGAGCTAAAAGGTAACATTGACAACCACATTTCATAATAGGATTATGATATGTGACAGTCAATGTTCAATTTCGGAAACTTAAATAGTCACATTAAAAAAAAAACGAGAAACTCAATTGGTAAATTAAATTATAGGGGAATCAATTTAGTAAGTTGAGATAAATAGAGGAACTATTTTTACAATTAAGGCCTAGTTAAATTGTTGAAGATCTAAGCAATTGGATCAATCACTTGCCCACCCAAAATCTCAACCGTTAAATAAAATATGAATATCTCTAACGTTGACAAATAAGAAACCACGTGTGAGGCCCTTGCTAAGACTTCACATTAGACAACACCTATTACATGCTTCTAGTTACTTAGCTAACCAAAAGTTGGGGTGAAATAAATGAAACCCAAAGTTACTTAGCAGTTCTTGTTCTTGATTTTAAAGGAAAGAAATACTATGGGAAACAGCTGGACTGCTTTATGACAGTGACAACATTGTTTATAGGATGAGGTTGAGGTTGAAGTAACCATCATCACATTCCTATATGGGGCAGAACCATAACTTGTGCAGGTTTTTGTCACCCTCACGACTTCTCCCTAACTAGACGCTTTTTAAGAGAAATAAATATTTCTAACATTTGTTTACTCAGGATGAATTTTGAAACCTAATGTGATCTTCTTAGAGATAAGGAAAAATGATTTTTTTTTTTAATAAAAAAACCAAAATGTGAGTGATGATTTCGTTAGCTAGCTATAATGGAAATTTTGGGAATTTGTTACTGTTGCGATGCCTTACTAGTTACAGGCTGTTGCCTTGGCAACTTATTATTATGCGAGCAATGTTATGATAACCTTTTTTTATAATATGATTAGCTTAACTTTGCATCCCTTACGATGACAGTCAATTGGGCTTGACCCTTTTATTAGATCTTCAAAATGGGCTTATTTTATTTTTTATTTGAACATAGTCTAACTTTTTTCCTGAATAAAAAAAAAAAGCATGAGTGTCTCAATTTCAATGGGTCAAACATTAATCACATATTTGTGATGAGTGATTTGCAGGAGCGGACCAAGAATGGGATGAGGGGGGAGGGGGCAATCACACACACACACAAAAAATAAAAAATCCAACAATTATATATTATTAATTTTTATACAAAATATTATAATTTGTTGTTTCAATATGTTAAATTACATTAATAATTTATTAAAATACATAACGTCTCATCACAAAAAAAAAACACACAACCTCTTTCTTATATATCATGAAAATAATTAATAATTACTAATTTTTTAACAATTTTTGTTCAATGTATATTAACAAGCATTTGATAACAAATTTATCTTTTATCTTCTAACAAAGTGTAGTCTTCTTACTAAAATATTAAATATAAAATATAAGAAATTTAAAAAAAAAATTGTGTGGTGGGATATCTTTCCCTCTTTGTTAATGTTGTCAATGTCACAACTCATCATTACAACAAATGTTATTGCATATTTTCATAATTTAAAAATTATAACAATCTTCAATCAATACAATGACACTTGTTTATATGATAATTTTTTTATCAGGTCTTGTTTCTATAAGATTTGAAAAATAAAAACTCGTTGAGTTACAAGAAAATAAAATTTAACAATTAGATATTAATTATGTAATAACTAAAATTTAATTAAATATAATATTTAGATCCAGGTTTCTTAAAAAGTATAACATTGCCATTAATTTTATAATTTTTAAAAAGTTAAAAGATAAAAGTGATTATATAATCACTAAATTTGATAAAATATATTGCAATAAGATTTCTTAAAAAACTACTGTTGATTTTATAATTAAAAAAATAATGTTAAGAGATAAAAAATAATTACATAATATTTTTTTTAAAAAAATATAATATTCATTTTCAAGTTAAATTTATTTACACCAAGAAAGTTTGACTCAATTGGTTGAGCAAAGTTGTAAACCCTCTAGTATTGTGTTTAATTTCTACGAATAAAAAATAGATTTATTTACTTAATAAAAAATCAATCTCTTTAAAATAGATATAATATTTATCTATTATTTTTAAAAATTATAAAAAATTCAGGGTGGCCAAGGCCCCCTACTTCCTTCATGGGTCCACCCTAGTTATTTGTCATCAACCCAAATTTTTTTTTGTAAAGGATGGAAATTAAATACATGTGCTTCAATTAAATAAATTGTTCCCACTTAATTACATATTTAGTCTTTGAAAATGCAAGAAACACACTAAAAAGGGAGAATTGAATAGTGTGTTTATCAAAGATAAAAAAAATATTTCACAATAATAGAAAGTATGGATAAAATAGAGACAAATATTGTTCGTTCACTAATAACAAATAGACAACAGAAAATACACAAAGTGGTCGTCCAATGACAACTAGGGGTTTCTTAAAACAGTTTTTCAAATAAACACTATGTGTAAAGTGATGTTAGAGAAATGTAATAAGAATACTTAATAAAGTAATATGGAGAGAAGTCGAACAACTTGATTGATACTAATTCCTTCAACTTGAGTTACATCCAGTTCTCCTTTACTCACTAGTAAAATGTTTCACTAATCAATAAATGATAGCAAACAAGTATTCTAACCTATCACTCCTAACTTTACAAGTATTCTTAACATCACTTTTGGTATCTTCTTAGACTCCCCCAGTATCAAAGAACCCAAGTATTTTTTTAACACTAAGTCACTCTTGACTTTCACAAACGAAAGTTTGATTGAATACAAGTATTTTTAACACTCAAAGAGTGAATATATAATTAAGCACAAATATGAATTACTTTGCTTTGCAAAGGATAATAACAATGTAAAACTTGTTGTGTGAATAACAAAGTTTCTGTTCAAATATTTATTCACTCTTGTTCTTTCTTTTTCTTGTTTTTCGTCAGGTGCTTCATTAAGGGAGACATCCTTTTATAGACTTCAATGGGATATCCATTGCGGGATTTGCGTCGTTATCTTGATAGGACTGTTGTCTCACATAGAGGAATTGGTTGACATGTCAAGCTCTGAATGGCAAGGATTTATTTGAAATACAGATAATGCCATGTGCTTTTTGTCCACTCTGAAAGCGACCTTCAAGAGAATATTTCACGGAAGCCTTCTATTCTCTTATATACTGTATGTTTCTTAAATTCAAACACTAGTTATTCAAATGTAAGAGAGACAAATAGAATGTGAATAAAACAGTACATGAGCACTTCCCTTTTTCGTGACACAGTTTTTGAGACTGGAAGCACAAGTTTACCTTATGACAACGTGTTATATTGTTATGCATAAGAATGGACACTCATTGAATATAGCATGTTGGATGCTAAGTTAAAACAAAGCATTATTTCTATAGATGCGGATGATATTCCTTTAACATAATAATCTTGTCTACTTGTCAAAAACTAATTAGAATATCAATAATTTATACTTATGTTATACATCAAAATCTAGGTTGGATGAGACACATGATCATCTAGACCTAACAATCTTAATGTTTGAAAACTCACATATTTGCATGACACAAACGCTTGACTCCTCTCTTTAGGTTTGACTGTGAGCTATTTTTCTCTTTTGCACTCTATTTATTCACTGAGTTTAATTTCTTTTTCTCTTCTTTAGTTTAATTTTTTTTTTCTCTTCTTTAGTTTAATCTATACTTTTTTTTAACTGTGAAATTTGTGTTTGTTTTCATTAACAAACAAAATCCCATATGTATGTTTGAGGAATGAGACAATTTTTTCTTTGGAGGCCTTTTATCTTCTTGGTAGGCCCTTTGTCATGGGTCTATATGTTAAACTTCTATCAATATCAAAGATTAATCATTGGAACAAATTATAAACAAAAGAGTAATAAGTTTCGATAATATTGATTCCAATGATAATTCTAATAGTATTTTGAAAATAATTCTAATAGAAATCTCATAATAATTTGGATAGTAATTTCGATAATAATAAGAAGTAGGGATTGAAAAAAGTAAAAGGGTTTAGAGAAAAATAAAATCTGAAATTGAAATATTGGTTGAAAATATTGTCTTAACTCGTCAATATGTAAACGTCATGTAGACTTAATAGGATATAAGTGTGTTACATATGTTTTAACATTTATTATAATGGTACAAACTAATATTTATAAGTAATAATTCCTAATTATCCATAATTTTCCATTGTCATCTTTAACGTTGACGATATTTGTCTTCGATCTTCACCCTTAAAGACTTTTGTATCTTCAATCTCTATTTTTGATATCTAATGTCTTGATGCTTTCTAACTTTTCATTTCGTTTATCATCGTACACTTAATCAAAAGACTATATTTTGATGCTTAGTGAAAATAGTTTATTGAAAAACTATTTCTCAATATTTTTTTTGTAAAAGATAATTTTTTATAATTGAAAAATATCAATGTTAAAAACTTTTTACCCCCTGACCGAGTTCTTGTGTGGGAAAAAATATATTGATTGGAACAGAAACGTTGTATTCACTCAAAATAACTAGTAATAATTTATCGAGTTTCATCACACACATGTGAGTGATGTGACATGTACAACACCATCTCTCACCACACCTCCACGATGGTATTATATTCATAATCATTCATACAGTTGCCACTTGCCACTACCGGAACAAAAACAGAGTTTACCCCATTTCATCACTCCGCGACATATTGCATGCTGAATATGCCGGAATTGCTTGACATTATTGAACAAGAAGAAGAAGTAGGAGGAGGGAAAGGCGTGTTTTTTGTCGTCTTGGTCTGTAATATTAGGTTAACACACTTTTGAAACTATTGGATGAATATCCATGGCTCACATTTTGAATACATGCTTTAAATTATATTTATTTAGATAAATAACGAGCTAGTAGTAGTAGCATGTTGTGTATTTAAAGGTTGCCATTAGCCAAATGTATAATGGCAAAAGTTCTCCAACGGCACGAAATCCTGCTCTTGTAAATGATGAAATGTATTTTTAGATTTTTTTTTATTTTTATTTTCAATTCAAGAACAAATGTGAGAGCATTATATACATGCAGATACTAAAATCACAATTTATTCCCTTTTAAGATTACAAACTTGTACAAATAACGGTAATATATGTGCAGAAATTTCTTTTTTATAGATATAAATGTAAAAGAAAATGAAAAACATACATCCCATTTTGATCTAATTGAAGGAAAAAGGATAAGAAAAATGAAAAATGGCAAATATAATAAGTGATGTATTGAAAATAATAAATAAGATAAAAATGAAAATATATTAATAATATCTCAAATGTAAATAGCATGTGTCCCAAATTATTCCATGAGTAATTGTCATGCACATAAATGAAATATACGTGTTTGGTTTCTGCAATGTTACACGCTGATGCACGTGTGAGTCAGCAATCAACATCAAGACAGTGATATGGTGTTTGTTATGTATGTTCATCTTTTAATTTTCATGAAAGTTTTAATTATGTTTTTAATTTTTAGTTTGAATTATGGGTGACTTGTTTTGTAATTTTTTAAACGATTAATTTTATTTATTTTTAAGATAAAGCTAAATTGATATTTTATCAATTTTTACTTACAATTTCATTTTTTTATTTTTTCTTAAAATTTAAATAAACTCAATCGATTAAATTATTTTAATTTTTTATTAAACATGCAAAGTAAAATATTAAATTTTATTCAATTTTTTTCTTAGAACCTAAATTCATATTATAAATTCATTCAATTTTTTTTAAAAAATATTTGTATATAAAATAATATTTCAAAAAATTTAAGTAAAATATTTTTTTAAAGAAAATGATGAATTCGCTTAATTTTAAATTATTAAAAACTGAATTGGCTCAAAAAAAATTCAAGGAATCAAAATTACGCATACGAAATTAAAGAGATTAAAACTGTAATGAAATTAATTATAAGAAAAATAATCTAATGCTTTTTCAAAAAATCTTTATTATTTTTATTATCTATATTTATCTACTATCTATTCATAATACAGAATTCAAGTCATATATTTTTAATAATACATAATTAGCACAATTTTTATTCAAATGCCTAAGAAATATTCTCATCCCTTTTTAATATATGATGACCTCGATGTTCCTATACACCGTCGAGAGCCAATTTTGGTCCATCTCATTGATAAACGCCGTTGGTTTCAGAGACTATTTCTTTAATCTTAGAATATTTTTTTTTTGAAAATATATAATGAGAATGTTATTTTTGAGTATTTAAAAAATGTGTAATAAGTCTTACAATAAGTATTTTATTATCTCATAATAAAGGTGATCGAGAATAAATTTTCTCAACTCCATATTCCTAAAATTAAATAAATAATCGGTGAAACAAACACTTTCTTATAAAATGACGTTAATAACATCTAATAAATTTTTTATATTTTTAAAAGACAATTTCTATTAAGCTTTAATTAGCAAGCTAGCTAAGAATACTACAATTATTTATAATATTGAGTGGAAACTAATTTGAATGGTAAAATATAAAATAATTTGAAAAGTGTCAAACACAAATAACGAAATTATAAAACATTAACTAGATGATACGATAAATGAAATGAAAATATCACATAAGAATTCTTATTAATAGACAGACGATGGAGATGGACAATACAGGGAAGGCAAGTACACCATAACAGAGAAGGGAATTAATCACATCACAATATACTTATTAATTTTGTGAATATACAACCAAATTACAAACCAAGATCGATGATTCAACACGTATTGAAAAAGGGGTAATTTGATTTCACGATGTTATTCTTTACTCTTAAAGCACATATTAAGCAATTAACATGTTATATATAGTATTATTTTTATTTTATAATATAAATCAAAGGCATGCATAGGATAGTGGTCCAATTAAGTCTAAGGGCACTTGCGTTTGCCACCATGAGTAGTCAAACTTGCATAGCAGGGACAC
This sequence comes from Glycine soja, assembly GCF_004193775.1. NCBI lineage: Eukaryota > Viridiplantae > Streptophyta > Magnoliopsida > Fabales > Fabaceae > Glycine > Glycine soja. The sequence goes on from NC_041018.1 coordinate 41,577,924, forward strand.
ACTTCTTGGTTTCCAGCAGTGCCAGGTGGCACGCAGTTACAGCGTCTACAACAAGTTCCACAAGCTCTTTGGCAGAGGCGTGGACGAGATGATAAACGGCACCTCGCAGCACATGCTCCGTTACAATCTGAAATTAATTATTACCATCAACACATAAAAAATTTGTATACTTAACTTCCAATTTCAAATTAGTTATGAATTTTATATATGAAACTTTAGTTAGTACCTATCTGCTGAAGAAGAGACCCCTGCGTTTGTGCATGTGCCTGCGATTCCTCAAAAACATGGTCAAATTAGTTAATTTAATTGAGTAGAACTTAGTTAAAAGAAATTAACAAATTCAACCTAACTTGGTTACATAAAACGAACAAGAAAGAGAGCTAACATATTTATATGGAAAAATTAAGAAGCAGAATATTTGAATATTTATGTACCGATTGATCAGCATCAACGAAATGAAGAAGGAGAAGCGACGCAAGAAGGGAAGCAATTATAAGCTTAGAAAGAGCCATGGCTATAGGAGAAGGAGCTTAATTGAAGATGTGTATATTATTGTTATTGGGAATGTTTTGATTGATTGCTAAGTGCGTGGAATGAGAAGCAGAATGAGGAGGGTATTTATAGTGTTGATAAGAGTTGTATATGAGGTATGAACAGAAGGTGGTAAGTACTAAAGTACGGGTAGAATTATATAAACGTGAGAATATGTAAGTGGGACACTGTGATGTGGTGGCTAGTGACTAGTGAGGGAAATTTGGTAGTGAAAACTCAAAGGGATCTTGGAAGCATCAAGAAACGCGGCTAAAATATATGATAGCTAGCCTTGCCCACACCTCACAACAACAATTCCATAGTCTTATCTTAATTTGTGTCTGGACTTGCACACATAGTTGTTTAACCCAAAAGTTGATATTTCATGAGATCATAAAAACAAGTCAAGTGATAAGGTAACATTCATAAAAAAAATGAAAAATTACTTACCTAAAGGGTCGGCCACCAATTAAAACATGATGCAAATCAGATTTTTTTTATCTAATTAAATCACATGTATCATCTATAAAAAGTAATTTTATTTAAAATTGATAGGATTATTATGAACAACAATTTTTTTCTTCTAAATAACTTGATGCAAACCAAGTTAGTACTAATGTAAAATATGACATGAATAATGATAATCAAGTCTTGTGCTGTTGGTTTGGGTAATTACCAGTGTGGGTGAGTATGATATGCCATTTAAACGACTATTTGTATAAATTTGGCGGCGTAGGGTTTAGGTCAAATGATGTGAGCTAGGAAGCGTTATTACCTAGTACATTTCGATTCCCATGTATCATTGCATTGCATAATTTATGTAAATGTTCGTGGCCGACCCTAGGAGGGTCATATTACGGGACTAGGTAGGTTGCATTATTGGGAATGAGGAGGGTATGACATATTGCAAGAATACACGGAAGGGTTCAATTTTTTTTCATGTACACGGAAAACTACAAGTGCTGAATTATTAATGTAACAGCCAAAAATTCTGTAATTGAAGTGCCCCTCCGTCAAGTTTGGCTTTGATAGATGGTGATATATGGAATTGGATGCAATAATAAGTGTGTGGAGAGTAGGAAGAGTAACTATTTGCACAAAGTAGGAAAAGGATTGCTAAAGCTGATGCAGCCAACCTTGACAGCTGGATGCGGCGGCACACAGCTGGATTATGCTAAAATGAAAATTTATCATCATGCAATATTACTTGCCCAAACCCAGTGTAGTTAAGACAACAACAAAAGTTGAGTTTTTGAGAAATATTTTTTTAAAAAAAGAATGAAAAACTTCAAATATGATTAAGTTTCCATCACTAATTAATCGTATAATTGATCTGGAGAATCCAAATTTATATAAAAATATTTTGAAATAATACTAAAAACCCAAATTTCTAATTACAATAGTTATCAAATAAAAATATTACTTACCCCCACCCACTCCAAAATAAATATCTCGGAGTGCTGTCATCGTGAATTTATTTTATTTTAATGATGTTTCTTACGTGGTTTATATTTATCCTAATGCATTTAATTTTGTATGAATTGTCCCCCACTCCCACTGCCACATCCATTTGAACATGTAAAAGGTCGTGGGCAGAGGAGAGAAGAAATAGGTAGTGAATTGGAAATGGAATTCCATTTCGTATTCCTTAGGCTAAAATATGTGGTGTGGGTGCGGGGCAATCATATAAAGGTGAACAATAAATAATAAAAATAGTATGCAAAAGAAAAAAGAGAAAAAGGGAATAAAACATCGCAAAAGAGAAAATAGTGTCTTGTAAAGTAAATCTGTTTATATAAATAAATATATTCATAATCAATCATTTGAATTGTGAAGGAATTTGTTGTACAATTGGTGGTCTGATTTAATTTAAGGTAAGGTGAGCCAAAGCATTTAGTATACTATTAGCACACGCTTAGAGATCGATAGTTTTTTCTTCTTCTTTTGAGAGGCACAGTACTTATGAATTTTTTTGGACATGAAAACTTATACTGATTACTAAATAATCTATTTTCATATTATTAATTAGAATATAAAATTTAAGAGAATGATCTCAATTAAATATTCTTAATTTTCTCTCATTAAATACAATTTTTTCTCATTATCTCCGTCACTGGTGAAAAAATTATCTCCACTATTTCTAATGACCATCATGACTCATACAACTTTGTGTGTGTTTATACTAACTCATTTAAAATATATATATTTTTTCTTGTAGTTTCATGATTTTTTTAGAAAAAAAAGTATTTTTGTTCTATATAAATAATGCTTATAAACGCTACCTGTATTTGTTTTTGGTTGATTTGAGTGTTTATGATAAATATTATATAAAAAAAACGCACGAAGGTACAAAGACATGGATGCTTGAGAGAATTAAAAAGAAGTATAAGTACCTTTTTTTTATAAGCTAAAAAATATTATTAAAACTGAGTATATATAAAAAAAATATTCAAATCCATTACATAGTTTAGACTAACACAAGACGCTAATACAAAACAGTTTTCACCCACCTCATTAAAGATCCCCTGTAAATACATTTAAGGAATAGTCAAACACTAAGAATATCAGTATAATGCCTAGTAATATAATCCAAGAGGCTAAACATATGTACTAGTACTAGTATACGAGGACAAATTAAAATATATAGGGTAAATACAGGACAAATATTGTTTTATGCCTTCAACGTGAAAAATTATTAGATGATTTAGTTCTATTATTATTAAAATATCTTAAATTAAGAAATAATATAATTAATTTTTATTAGATAATTATAGAATATATCTTTAATTCAATAAATATATATTTGATTGTCCACGAGTTAATAATTATTTTTTGGAAATTAGGTCAATGAACTTCTTTTAATCTATAAATATTAATTATTAATTTATTAGTTTTTTTTTTGTTATCAACAAAGATTAAATATGTGACATTTTCCTCATTTCCGACCATGAATAACATAGTTAATTATTGTTAGGTTGCTTTAAATATTTTAAATTAGGGTCACATATGTAGCGATTGCTAGTAAATATAAGTAAATATTGTGGTATTGTTTCGTGAAGTTAGATATACAAAAAGGGCAAAATGTACTAGAGTATTTTGCAATTGCCTACTCTTACACAGTTGATCCAATAAAGTTTGTTGACTTATAAGATTAGTTGAGTGATTAAAAAATAATGACACATTTGATCTTTGTTGTTTATAAAAAATTAACAAATTAATAAAATAAAGTTGATTGACCTAATTTCCTCAGAAAGATAAGCTATGTAACCTGGCTGATATAACTCATATCAGGGATCTGAAAAAGAGAATGTTAAAGTTTTACTGGTCGTGAACAAAGCCGAAGAACAAGTTGTCTGCCAACAAGGCTGCAATGCAACCAAGATAAGGAAAAGGCAAAAAAGTTGAGAGGGATTTACTAATACATCATACAGCTGTTGCATGAAGATGCTAATTTGTCCATCAACAAATTAAGGACATTATAACTATTTCTTTTACGTTTTGGATATGTTTTAAAAGATATTTTTATGTTACAATACGAAAAACATAATGTATGTCACTTCAAAAGATCCGTTCCCTTTTACTACTTTCACTTGGACCTGTCAAATAATTTGACACCACACGGACCCTTTTACTATTGATTCGAGTCAGGTTGGATTGTAAAATTTAGTCCATCTTAATTATATAAAACAAATTGTTTCCATTGTCACAATTTCTGAAAACTATTTAGATTTAATTCTAAATTTTATCATTTAATTTTTATAATTTTATTATTTAATTTTTCGTTTTATAAATTTTATCATTCAACTTTTTTAATTTCTTTACATTTTATCACTGACATGTAAAAAACAAACAAATTGTTAAAGAAAAATAAAACTACATCATTTTATTATAAATGAAATGATAAAATATTCAAAAATTGAAAATTTGGGAGGTAAAATTTGCAAATTAATAAAAATTTGATGATAAAATTCACAAAATAATAGAAAGTTGAATGATAGAATTCATAAAAAAAAAGTTACATGATAAAATTTAGAAAATTATAAAAGTTGAATGGTAAAATTTATAATTAAATAAAGTGTTTAAACATTTTAAAATCTTATATATATATATATATATATATATAATATTTTATTATAGAAATAATTTAATATTATAATTTAAAAACAAGATTATAAAAAAATCTTTTATGGAAAAGTTTACTATGTCTAAAATTAATCTAATCTAAGTATATAAAGGCAATCAACAAAAATGATTAAATACATTTTAATTATTATAATTATATGTAATATGATTATTCTTTAAACATGTAGTCGTAAATTCAATTGTTAGTTTATGCGTATAAAAAAATAAAAATATATCTTAAAAAATATCAACCCATTAAATAAATCTTAATACTTCAAAACATTAATCATTTAGATTTTCGGTTTAAAAAAATATTTTGGTTCACGTAAAAAACAAGAAAAATCAGTGTAACACAACCTCATTTTTTTAAAGGCAAATATATGTATTAATTGATAAATATAGAATGTAGATAACCCTGTATAAGGTGTACAGTATGGCCTGTAACTACCAAAAAAGTATACCCATGTACAATCCCAAAACCAATCATCAATCTCTTCTCACAGAAAGTTTCAGCAAAATAATCCGTGCTTTCTACCTACAAAAGTCATCTAAGAACTCACACAGTCACACACACAACCTCATATTATCTCAGAGGTAATTAATGTAATTTATTACTATTATTAATAATTAGTTTTCTCTATACTCCTCTGTGGAGTATATGGCAGTGTGACACGCTCACTGATCATTAGTTTTCTCTTTATCTGGCTTTTCTTTCTTACTTCTTGAGCACGAATATATATGTAATCTCATCTCTGTGTGACATTAATTCAGAGTCAGCAGAGCTATAAGTATATAGCAACAACTTACGACAACATTCACTCCCTCTAAATTCAAATCCAACAAACACAACCTTAGTACATATTTTGTTTTTTCCCCAATACTATGATGTTAGAGTTAATTAAATTAAATACCTTATTTTAACAGGTCCAAGCGGATCATCACCAATTATTATTGGTAAGTAGTTAATTATGAAATTATTATTGCTATTATAAGTTTTATAATAATATAATATACTCATACATTTAGGGACAAAATGGTCATTTATTATTTATTTATTTTGGTACATATTAAAACGTATATTTGAATAAATGTGTTAAAAGTTGTTAATATTCTTTAAATGTGCCGTCTAAGGGCCTTGTTCATGGCCCAACCTACAGCTACCAGTGAAGGAGTTCAGCCATTGGGCCCAAAAGATTCAGAGCTGAGTCCATTGTTCTCTTTAAGCTTCTTTTGAAAAGTGAAAACTATGTTTGCATGATGGCGGATTGACGATGACGATCACAAGCACCTTGCAATTGCTGAAAGGACCTCCCATTAGAAATTAGAAGGTTTCTCATACCCTATTTTCCAATGCATGTTTTTTCTTTTAAAAAAATATTGGCAAATATTTTCCAATGCATGTTTCTTTAAATTTTTTTATTGGTAAATATTTTCCAATGCATGTTATAGCAAAACGTACATTGGTGTGGTTATGGGAACTGTATAGAGTTGTTCGTAGATATGCTATTGGAACCTTGTATGAGTTGTATCTTCTTATATGCTATTTGATATGTTACTATATATTAAGATGCAGGATTGTACCTCGAGTGGGTGGGTGATTATGAGGTTGGGGAAGGTGTAATATTAACCAATTCTAGTTACGTACCTTCTTGTAATTTGTTCTCATGGCATGGCACAACTTGTGCTTATATTAATGAAAATGTTTATTTCTCCGAGAAAAAAAAAACAAAAAGGTTTTGTTTTTCTTTTGTTTTGAAGTCTTTGTTTTTTTAAGCACGTATTCTATTATGTTACAACAATGATTAAATTTCTTATTAGTCTAAGATTTTTTATTAATGTAATTGAGATAGTATTTAGTAAAATAGAAAAAAAACTAATGTATTAGATTAATTTATAAAAATTATAAAGATCCTTTAATTTAGTTTATGATAATTAATATTAAATATAGATTGTTTTATCTTTATTGCTATAAATTTAGAAATTAAGATAATTAACATTTAATAATTTTAAAGACTAAACTAATATTTTCATAACTCTAGGAAAAAAAGAATTAATATTCATAACTTCATAAACTAAATTAACGTGTTACTCTACATAAATAAGGTATTATAATTTTTGGGTTTGTAGGAATCACAGATAATTTTAAGAGTTTACGATAACTCATTCATCTTTCTTCACTCAACTGAGTTTTAGAACCTGAAAAAAAAAGATAAGGTATTATAACCACTACAAAAATAAACATACTTTCCATATTAACTCTAGTATTGGATAATATTTGACATACATATCAACAAAAAAAATAAAATCAGAGGGAATCTGCATAACAAAAATCAGAGGGAACTTTGTAAATTGAGTTTATCTTATTATTTTATCTAAACTATATCTCATTTTATCGATTCAATATTCAAACTTAATTCTTTTCAAAAATATTATTCTCCCACGATTAAGATTTGATCTATGCAAGTCTTAATTGCCGATCCGCTTGCACACACAGAAAGGCCAATTCTGTCGCCGAAGTCAAAACTAAGAGATCGATGATAAGTTTTCCATCTTTTTGAATCGATCTTTTTTATGGCAAGATTTGCCAAATTAGTTTCATCCCTTTCCCTTCATCACTCAGGAGTATAGGGATGTTGAAATCTAAATCAATAAAAAAAAAATAATTAAAAATTAAACTAAAATAATTTTTTTATTTATTTGGATGATTTTTTTCGAATCGATCAGTATTTTTGAAACTAAATCAAACTAAATTAAATCATAATACTTATATTTACATTTATATTATTTTAGTATATATATATCATTTGACTTTTAGTATTTTGTAATGTTATGTATATAAATTGATATAATGTATATTATTTTTTTTAATCTTTTTTATTAAATATGTTTAATTTAAAATTGATGAAAAATTAAAAGATATTTATTACAGAAAGTTTAATGTACTAATAAGTTTTATAATTATTGATAAATTTTGTTTTTCCTGAAGTTGTTAGCAATTTTTAAATGTAATTTAATATAAAAACTATAAAAAAATATATAAATTTAAATAAAAATAAAATAATAAAATATTAATTCGATTCACATTTTATTTTAAATAAAAATTAATAAAATAGAATCAAATATATATTTTTTCAAGTTTAATTCAAGTGAATCTTTTAAAGTTCAACTTAAGTGAGTTTGTGATGAAAAACTAAATTAAACTGACTCACAAACACTCCTGAGGAGTCCCTGCCTTGTGGAGCTGTCGTCGACACGTATTAGGGAGCAATGTTGGAAGCCCAAAATCTGCTACCTTAACCAAATAATTGGTGCTTTTCCCATGATGTCGGAAGCGTGGAGATAAGCCAATGCAGTAGCAGTCGTCTCTAATCATTTTCTATTTATTTTTAAAGAATATAAGTAACTAGCTAATTATATTTATTTTAGTATAAAATTTTAATTTTATAAATAATATATTTTGAATATATATAATGCACGGATATTTAGTTTGCATAAAACAATGACACACATGCATGTAAACCCTAGCTAGGACAGATAGTCAGTGTAATTTTTATATTTAGTTTGAATATAATGCATTATAGACACAATTAGGATTTTTTTATTATATTTTTTCCTTTTTTAACTTCTCTTATCTATTTTTAATTTCTTTGATCATTCTTCTCTCGCTCTCAACATCTATACAGCTTTCAAGCCAGTCCATATTCAGAAAAAGCATAGAGAGACACAATTAGGATTGTGAGAAACAAAAGGAAAAAAAACCAGGACAGAACATGATGAAGCACGGTTGTTCATCAAAGTTGCACACTAAAGAAGAGAAAGAAGTCGCTAAAATGCTTCTGGAGTTTCAGCATTCAGAACCTCCCTTGTTGAATTGGGGTCGCAAGAGGAAAAGATCTGCAGTTCAAGATTGTTTTTCTCCATCTCTTGTTTTTCTGCAAAACCATTCGCGTCACACAAGAACGGTTATGAAGAAGGTGCTGCTGAAAACGGAGAACGCTTCCAGCCCTGATACACCTCTCTCCTTCCATCCCGATGAAAACCCTAATCTCTCCATAAAACAACAGTCTCCCAAAAAGGTATCTTCTTTTTTCTCACCTTTTGTCATGCCTTCTCATTTATTTTTACAAATGTTAATTATTATTTATTAATTCTTTTTAACAGAGAAATCAAATTCACTATATTTTTTCTTTATTTTCTTCTTTTATCACCAAATCTTTGGATCTTTCTTTTTCTTGAAATATTTCTACATCACAGGAGTTGGACTCAATTCAATAAAACCTTCATCTTATTTTATTTCTTCTAAATTATTATTTTTTTAACTGCAAAAAAAAAACAATTTAATACAATCAGCAAAGTTTAACCACAATCTGTGATCAAACCTGCCAACAAATATCAGAATAAAAAACACAGTGCTCAAGCACACACAGAACACCTCTCCCTACGAAAACACCCAGAGCTATGAATACATTTGAAATCTCCCTCCCTCTATAAACCGCTACTGACGGAAAAATAGGTCAAATTATTGTATAAAAAAATAGTTCAAATTACTCACTGCCCTTAAGAGGTGTAAATTTCTTTTAACAATTCTTGTGTTATTGTTACTAAGTATTTATGAATTTTATTGATTGATTTTTGTAAACAAACAAAAAAAAAACTTTGATGAGTGAGTCTTCTTTTTCAAATATATATTGTTTTTACACATAATACTTAGTTTAAAACCTTAAACTTACATTTTAATTTTTAAAAAATTAATCGAATGAAGAAAGAATATAATTAAAGAATCTCACGTAGAGTTTGTGAGTTTGAATTTCACTTTCTTTTAAGATAAGGTAAATGTAAAGGGTTTTCCTAAACGGTTGTCGCCATTCCCTCTCTTAAATTTTTTAGAAACGGAAGAAAATGATGAAATTACTTAATGATTAATCCAATTTCGTATTTTATTTTCATTCAACTCATATCTTGACCCAAAGGCAGGTTTGGATATGTATTACTCTTTGTTCCATTGATGGTCACAAGAGTGAATGATTTTTGGATGTTAAAAACCACTACAAAATATAGAAAAAAAATCTTACAAATTTGTCAATTTTTCTTTTTTCAATCTCATTTCCTAACTTTCTTTAATCGTTTTTTTCGAGTTTAAATAAATATTTTTTCTTTTACTCTTTTAAATGTTCTGTCCATTTACAATAATCAACACTATCTTATCGATCAGATAATCTTTTTTTACTTCTTCTTTGAATTCTCTTTCCTTCTTAAAAATCTAATACCTTTTCTCTCAAGTTCAACGTTACAAATATCAATTCTAATGTTCTATCGGAATCAAAGGTCATTGACAACCTCAACAACTTAACTTTTAAATTTACCTTTCTCTGGAATTAGCTTGGTGGATAAGATGAAGAAAATTAGGGAAGTAGGAGGTTATGGAAGAAGAATTTACAAATTTATAGATTTTTTTCTTGTATTTTGTGATGATTTTTAATTTCCCAAAAATTATCTATAATCATTAATGAAATCAAAAGAGTAACATGTAGGTTCAAATATTCGAACCAAAACGTATAGAGTTTAATTCTTTGAGGATGAAAATAAAACTCAATTTTATATGATTGAGTTTCAAATATTTTAATATTTATAAAGATGAAAAATATATTTTAACTTATCATTTAAGTTTTTAAAAATGTCATATAAGTTAAGTTATTTGGTTCTCTCTTTTTAGTTGCCTCATTTTGTCATTATTTCTGTTTTTGGCAATTTATTGAATTTTTGGATTCCATCGGTAGATAGAGTTGCCTCATTTTAATCTTTTGTTTAATCGGAACAGCAGTTGTACAGTGTGAAGCTTTTCTACGCCAAGGCGAAGGCCTTCAATTTGAAGTTGAAAGCAAAAAAACAAAAAACAAGAGGTACTCTATTTTAAGAAGAATGATTCTACCATAAAACCATCATCTTCAAAATTATAAAAACTATTTTTTTAAACCGAAAATAAGAGCCTAAAACACATTTTATCTTCATATTAATTTTCTTTATTTTTTATTAGAATCTTCATTTTTTTAATCAGAAAAAGGTATATATATAAAAGGGCACAAAAGGTACCCTAACCGTCCTTTTTTTAACAATCCTATTTTGTTTCCCTGTTACCTTTTGGACTTTTTTCTATCAAGATTTTACTCGTCATTTTATGTTGAAAAAAGTTTAATGGAGATCCTAAATCTTTATGAAACACTTTAAAAATAATAAAAAAACATATATGATATAATTTTTTATGCAATATGAAGAGAAAGATACAGAAAAGCAAGAGATATTGGTGGAGTATTTAAAAGAATGAAATGCTGTATTTGTGTATTATTAATTTATTACTCACTTTTATCATCTGTGATGGTGGTCACCAATTTTCATTTTGATTTACAGCTAATTAATGGCCAAAAAAGTGAACCCACTTTGGAATTTGGCGGGTCAATGCTGCAATCGGTTCATGTCAATGGTTCAGTCAACCCTTCCGGTTCGAAGGCTCAAAATGAAAAGCTTCTGATGATGCCTTTTCAGAATCAGATTTCTGGAGCAACCCAAAGTGAGAGATTTCTTGTGTCTGGCCATCCAACGACGTCGTTGCAAGTGCCATCAACTTCATCTAATGGATTGGGCCACGAGGCCCATCTGGCCCATCCTGGTCTAAACACCAACCCAGTAGAGTTCACCCAAATAAACTCGTCTCAATCTCAACCGTTGGATGAGGCCACAGCAAACAGGGAATTGAATAGAGCCCTTGCAGCTGAAGCAAGACGGAGGAGGATTCTGATTTTCAGGCTAAAGTACAGCCAAAAATCACGTAATGATTATAGGTGACAACATAGGCTTATTTTGCCTTTTATTCTTTTAGAATTTTAAATATGAGTGCTTAGTGTCAAAGATAACAACGTAGGGTATTTACAAAAAGAAGGATAAAGAACATGTAGGATACTTGATTGTGTCTTGCTACGATTGGGATTGCCACATCTTGTGCCAATCTTAACTGTTTTTTTTTTTTAATAATACGTTGAATCCTTTTGCTGTGAACAAAATTGAGTGAATAGACAATTTAGTTCCTGAGATTGTATCTATTTTGCATATTAGTCTCTAACTTAATGTTAAATTCAAAATAATTCATATCTTTGCATAAGAGTTGCAAAATAGTCCTTCCGTTAAATTTTAAAGTATAGTCATTAGTGTGGTCAATTTTAGTGCCACGTGGACTATCCAACGTGACACTAAAGGATGACGTGGTATGACACATGGTCGTGTCTCCTAAAAGATGTCACGTCATTTGATGATAACAAAATGAATAAATAGGCAATTTAGTCATTGACTTTGTACCCATGTTGCATATTAATCCCTAACTTAATGAAAAATTCAAAATAGTCTCTATCTTTTGCATAAGTGTTGTAAAATAGTCGTTAACTTAAAAGATGCTAGAAATCTTGCTTAAAGTGTCAATGCATTGCAAAGGTTATGCCTTGCACGATTTTTGGCGGCGCAGATTTCTTCTTGGATTTCTTGTCATCTTTTGATTCCTCTGATTTTTTCTCTTCTTTCTTTTCTTCTTCATTTGCTTTTTTCTCCTTCACTTTGTTTTCCTCTGGTTTTTTCTCTTCCTATTCAAAAAAAAAAAAAAAAAAATCAAAACTCGGAATGATACATTGATGGTAGTTGAAGAAAAAAAAAGAGACAAAGAGAATGGTTATGCAGACCTCGCCCATTGGTGTTGATGGCTACAGAGATAAGGTTGTTGCTGTTGATTTTTGGTTCTTTTTATTTGTGCAAGTGTGTGTGGGTTCTTTTTCGTATATATGTCTCAATTGGTTCAGAACTATCAAATTTGAAGAAGCCACTCATTCTATCATCATCAAATGATGTGGCATTAAAATTGACCTCACTAACAGTGTTACTTTTAAATTTAACGGAATGACTATTTTGCAATACTTATGCAAAAAATAGGGATTATTTTGAATTTTTCATTAAGTTAGGGACTAATATGCAACAGGGGTACAAAGTCAGGGACTAAATTGCCTATTTACTCGTTTTGTTATCATCAAATGACGTGACATCTTTTAAGAGACACGTCCACGTGTCATTCTTTAATGTCACATTGGATAGTCCACGTGACACTAAAATTGACTTCATTAACGACGTTACTTTTAAAATTTAACGAAAAGATTATTTTGCAACACTTATGTAAAAATAAAAACTATTTTGAATTTAATATTAAGTTAGGAACTAATATATAAAATGGATACAATCTGAGAGACTAAATTGCCTATTCACTCGGAAAAAAATATATGTAGGATTGAATTTTCTATTTTGGAAAATTTGAGAGAGATTTGGGATTCTTAATTTTGTGATGAATTAAATTTAGAAGAGATCGTGAATAAAATGAGATTACGGTACTTTGTTTACCAGTGAGAGCATTTCATGGTTTTTACTTTTTTATTTTTATTTTTTATTGACGATGGACTTTTTTTCTAATTAAAACAGAACTTATCTATTTTGCGCACAAAATATTTTTTTAGAATGATATTAAGGCTAGCAGAACAGTTGTACACTTTTCATGATTTCTTCAGTGTAATTATAACATTAATTTCAATAGAATTCTTCTATTTATTTATCTTTTAATGTATCCTTTAAACATTGGTTAGCAAGATTATTTACTTTTTTTTTCCACAAGGAAAGCCTTCGGCCTTAGAGTACTTATAGAGCATTAGAGTGGAACTTACATTTTACCTTATCCAAAAAGATGACTAGAGCCCTGGAGGCTTTCTCATATGCGACAGTCTACCTTACTTTAGGTTATTAGGAATGTCAAAATCTTATGAATGCAAAACATTTTTCTTTTAATTTTTCAGTGAAATAAAAAAAAATATTACATCAATAATAATCTTTTATTCCATTCATTATGCAATATAAACAATGTCACACGTTTCCTTTTTTTAATCGAAATAATAGAATTAAATGTGATATATAAATTTGATTACACTTAAGAAGAATAAATTGTAGCATAATTAATTTGATTTTTTATTACTATTAAAAGGTTAATTTTTTTAGTAGGTAATTTATATCTAAAATTAATTATACAATGAAAAGTAATTTTTGTTTTGCTTCTTGAACAAAACAATGTGTTTCCATTGCATATCTCAAAATAGACAATGATAACATGTTTTTGCTATGTAACATGCACAACATATGTTAGGAGTGAGACGTTGATATATAACATAAATGTGTTTTTGTTATATAATATACACATTGGATCAACAAGTCTAGTCTAGTTCAATTGCTTAAAAATTAAGTGTGGATTGTTGATAAATTACTTACTACCTTAATTTGATTTTTATGAATAAAAAATACACATTACAAATATGTTTGTATTGTGTGTAAAGTGTATTCTTAACTCAATGAAAATGTATTTCTATTATATTATTATATAAGATGTTTCTTCTCATAAAATATGTCTTATATATATGAGAACATACCATATGAGAGAAAAATATTATATATATATATATATATATATATATATAAAAGAGTAAGATGATTAAATTTATATTATATAACTAAACATGAATCATTAAGATATAGTTTGATTCTCTCATTCTCGTTCACGTGAGATATGCCTTAAATGTGAGAGAAAAATATATTATATAAAAGTGAGAGAATTAAATTTGAATCATATAATCAAACATGAATAATCAAGACATAATATTATATGTGATCACTTAAAATCATGTGACTTTTTTACTTTAAATTTTACTTAACCATCTATGTATGTTTATACACAATCATAAAAAACATGAAGTGAAGAAGTAAAATATACTATCCTCTCTTTATCATTATTACAAGGTTCAAATTAAAAATATAATTTAGTAATTTTATATGATTTAATATAAAAATTTTCATGCATTAATTATTTTTTACAAGAAGGTTCTTCATTAATATGGATTCTAGAATGATGTGATAGTGGAAAAATATAATCCATTAATGTTTGTTAAATTAATTAAAAATAAATTTAATATTCTTAATTAAATTAATTAATATTTTTAATTTATAAGAATTAATTAATTGAAACTTATAATAAGAAAATAAAGGAGCATATACTTATAGTTATATGGCGTTGGTGGTGTCTCCCATGCATCCCCCAATACCGAACATAGAATTCTAGATAAGCCAACCTTTCTTATTCATACACTTACATTATAGAACAATGAACAATCTGGTCTACGAGGAACATATCAAACAATTCAAAGGTAATTAATTAATACGCTTAAAACTTAAAAAAGGGATACGAACATCACCAAAAATATAGGAGAAATAGGTAGAATGGAAAAAAGTAGAGACAGACATATATAGATACATGACTACTAGCAGGAAATTTAGTAATTAAAACAAGGTAGTGATGAACCATTTACTGGTCCTAGTAAGCTTGTTCCCCCTCCTCAACCTCCTCCTCATCGTACTCATCCTCATCAGCAGTAGCATCCTGATATTGCTGGTACTCTGCCACCAAATCGTTCATGTTGCTCTCTGCCTCAGTGAACTCCATTTCGTCCATTCCTTCACCAGTGTACCAGTGCAAGAAGGCCTTGCGCCTGTACATTGCAGTGAATTGCTCACTCACCCTTCTGAACATCTCCTGAATTGAGGTGGAGTTTCCAATGAAAGTGCACGACATCTTCAAGTTCCTCGGAGGGATGTCACACACACTCGACTTAACGTTGTTGGGAATCCACTCAACGAAGTAGGACGAGTTCTTGTTCTGCACGTTGATCATTTGCTCGTCCACTTCCTTGGTGCTCATCTTTCCCCTGAACATGGCTGATGCTGTCAGGTAACGGCCATGGCGGGGATCGGCGGCACACATCATGTTCTTGGCGTCCCACATTTGCTGGGTGAGTTCGGGGACAGTGAGGGACACGTACTGCTGAGACCCGCGTGAGGTGAGAGGTGCAAACCCCACCATGAAGAAGTGGAGACGTGGGAATGGGATCAGGTTCACTGCTAGCTTCCTCAGGTCGGAGTTCAGTTGTCCAGGGAACCTCAAGCAACAGGTCACTCCACTCATTGTTGCAGATATCAGGTGGTTCAGATCACCAACTGCAACCAAAAGATTAACATTAAGAGTGTATTTGATAAGGTATTTCAATTAGTTTTTATCTTTTTTACTAGTTGAAAAATTTGTTTTATTATTTGATAATTAAGTTTCTTTTAGTAGTTTCTAGCCTAAATTAACCAAGTTATTGTTGGTTACATGGCTAATTAATTACTTGGGGGTGGTGGAAGGGAATTCTGGCTATGGGAAATTTTACATGATCTTAAATTATGATACATGGTCTTGGACAATCTTCACATGATACATAATTGAGTCTTAGATACTTATGTAGTCTCATATTTATGTAACTGTTTCAAATTGCTAAATGTTTGAATGTGTGCAAAAATGAATGCAGGGAATCCGGATCTGAGTGGGAGTCAGTCGAATCTTTATCTGACAGTTTTACGGTAATTGATTGTGTGAAAAAACTTTATCCACATTTTCCAATTGTTGAACATGTGAATGCATGGAGAAATCCAAATCCAAGAGGGAGTGGTACTTACAACTAGGAGTGGTGAGTTTTAAGGTCCTGAAGCAAATGTCATAGAGTGCTTCATTGTCAAGAACCATGCACTCATCTGCATTCTCCACTAGTTGGTGAACGGACAAAGTAGCATTGTAAGGCTCCACAACCGTGTCAGAGACCTTTGGAGATGGAAAAACAGAGAAAGTAAGCATCATTCTGTCCGGGTACTCCTCCCTGATCTTCGATATCAACAGTGTTCCCATGCCAGAACCCGTGCCTCCTCCAAGTGAGTGACACACTTGAAAACCTGATCGAGAAAAAGGACTCAAAATGAACATACATGAAACTCAAAACCATATAATTTACCCATAGTGAAGCTGCGTTATTGTTTCAGGTTGTACTCATACAAAATCTTCTGATGTGCGAAAATACATTGTTTGAGGTGTAGTTATAAGGTTGGTTAGGTGTTAAAAGAAAAAAAGAAAGAAAGAATAATGTCATAGATTATCGAAATAAAGAAACATTGTTTGAGGTGGCACTTGTAAATTCATGTACTATAGACTGTAGTGAACAATTGGTCTTTCTAAGATCGACATTGAGATAAAGATTTTGATTCACTTTTGTTACCCTCAACTTAATTTCCAATTTACAAAAGTAAAACCACATTGTCGGTGCTTACTAATTGTTACACTATCAAAGTCATGCACATATAATTAGGGGAAACAAATAAGATATTTATTTAATATTCAACGAGGCATGATAAAGTATGGCCACGTGGTCCCTTCCTGTTCTCCCACTACACGGGTCAAGTGTCAACTTCAGCGAAATAACATATGGGCTCAAACAACAAAAATAATGAAGCATCAATTATTGCAGCAGAAAGCCGACACCATAAAAAGAAAAGAAAATGAACCTGATGCAGTGATAGTAGTACTAACCAAGTGAGTTCCAGAAGCCAGATCTAGTAGCGTTCTTTTAATTATTCTAATAGATCTATAGTAATAATGATTAATCAGCACATAAGCACAAAAAGAAACTCCATATACATGATGATGAGTGAATGAAAATATAATATTATATTAATTTGTACACGATAGTACGTACCTTGTAAGCAGTCACAATTCTCGGCCTCTTTGCGAACGACGTCGAGGACGGAATCGATCAACTCGGCACCTTCGGTGTAGTGGCCCTTGGCCCAATTGTTGCCGGCGCCGGACTGGCCGAAGACGAAGTTGTCGGGCCTGAAGATCTTGCCGTATGGGCCGGATCTGATGCTGTCCATGGTGCCGGGCTCCAGATCCATGAGGACGGCCCGGGGAACGTACCTTCCGCCGGAGGCCTCATTGTAGTAGACGTTGATCCTCTCCAGTTGGAGATCGGAGGCCTCGTCGCCGGTGTACTTTCCGGTGGGGTCGATGCCGTGTTCGTCGCATATCACTTCCCAGAACTTGGAACCGATTTGGTTCCCGCATTGCCCACCTTGCACGTGCAATATCTCCCTCATTCTTGTGGTTATTTTCGGGTTCTGATATGAAGCGCAGATTCAATACATTTATATTTGCCTCTCTCTCTCTCTCTCTCTCTTTCTCTCTATATATATGGTAATTATGGGATCTGAGAGAGGGTAATAATGGAAGGGCGAGTGTAGGTGGTGTTCAGGCGCCAACTGTACCAGCGCATAACTGTCCCTCTCAACCTCTCTTCCATGTATTTCGCAAGCTCTATTCTTGGATACGTACGTGAATCCAATGTTATCTTTTTTCGTATGTATACACTCTATACTATATACTATACTATATATATATATATACACCACACGACTCTTATCAATACATAAGAGAAAATCTGATAATCGAATATACACACATTAATTTGCTACTTATAAATTCAGGAGAAGGAGATGGTATTCCAGTTTACGATTTTGGTTTCTTCTCTCCCTTTTTCCCCTGTTTCAAATTACAGATGTTACTTATTTAAAAGTTTTGGTTATTAAACAAGTTCCTCAAGATTATGCTAACTAAATTGCTGGGTACTTTAATACTTTTCACCTATAACAATGTAACTAAAAAACAATCTCACTGTTTTGATCGATCCTTATAATGCATTAATTAAAGAAATGAGATAAAACAATTTTCAATGGATTAATTTAGTAATTATCCACATTTTGAAAATTTATTTTTGAGGCAGAATTTTTTATAGACTAATATGATAGTATTTAGTATTTAAAATTTATTTAATGGTCAAAATTAATTATTAAAAGATTAACTCATCAAATTATGAATAACTAACTTGAGGGTTCATGTTGGACTTTCTTACTAGCATTTTCGTTAGCTCACTATCACTTTTAACTTCTCTTAAAAATCTGTCTTAAATCTGTCAATTTTTTTAAGGCAATATTTTCAGTTTTTTTTTTTTACTGACAGTATAAGAATTTGGAAAATTTATTTTTAAAGTATTAATCAGTTTATGTTTTATAACAATAATTACATATACTTGGGTAGTTGAGTTATCATTCGTCAAAATTTATAACTGCTACTGAAACATTCATGACTATTAATATATGCTCTATAGATTTGATTATATTTATTTATTACAATACGTATAGAATGGATTTATTCAAGACAAATTAATAAGGGCCGGTGTGGGAGACATTCACTTGCAGGAAAGGAATTACGTAATACTTGTAATACTAACAAGTATCAAATAGTTTTAAAACTATAAAAAAAATCAAAAAAATGCCATACAAGGAAGAAAAAGTATCATTAACCATTGGTTTAATTACTTATTTAATCTATATAATTTTTAAACTTATCCATTTTAGTTCCTGTAATTAATAAGTTGATTTTTTAATACCTAAAGTTTAATATCTTTAATTTCTGAAATTTATATTTTAATTTCCAAAAGTTTTTGCCATTAAAAGTTTTTAATTTTGATAAGGATCCTCTTAGAATTAAAATATAAATTTAAAAAATTTAAAGAATTAAAATATAAATTTAAAAAATTTAAAGATTCATTTATTAATTATAAGGACTAAAATAAATAAATTTAAAAATTATAGAGAATATAATTAAATCAAAACAATTAATTAAAAGGATTAATTAAGCACCGAAACTTTGGTGTTTTGGTGTCACATTGTATAGTAAAAGAAATTAACATTATAAATACATGTTTCACTAGTAAGAAATACAAATAATTACATGATTATTATTATTATTTTTATCTTATATATGATTTAGATTTATAATTATGGTATTATTAAAATAATTATTATTATATAAATATATATACACACACTGAAGTCATGCATCATGCATGATTAAATAAAGAGAGAAAAATACACTGTTAATGAATGTAATTTTTTGTTATATTATCTTTTAACCATAAATATCATATGATAAGTTTATTAATTTCATTAATAAACTTATCAAGAATAAATTTTAATTGGTTGATATAATATAAAATAATGTATACCCATTAAACTCACAAATAAAACTTAATTAGTTCATGTATTATATTTTTTAACGTTATTATTAAGGTGTGAGAAAATTTTCGATTATATTTTATATAAATATATTAACACTTTTTTCCTATCTTTTATATGAAGAGTGTCAGTAATACACTCTAATACATTTTTTTAACACATTATCTATTTTTGGTTAGAATTGGCTAAAAAGTATATAATCATAAGTGAAATATATTAAATATGAAATGAGACTTGAAAATTATGTAATTTCTAAGAAATCTCAACGAAGGATAGAGAGTGTATTTAAAACAGTATAGTATATTAAAAAAAGTGTTATTAACATTTTACCTTTTGCATAAATTCGTTTAGCTAATTTGAGCTATTAATATTGCATGTCTCTCAACCGTAAAATTTTTACTTACTACTTTGAGTTGATGAAGATTCTTGCATTCGATCATGTGCTTTATGACATGTTGTGCAATTGAGTAACTTGTATAAATACATCCTTGTCCCATCTCCCATAATTAAAATAGAAAATAATTCAATCATATTATGTCACGGAAAATTAAGAAACGGTGCATGTGTGTACGTACTCCATTATTGTTTTATTTTGACCGATTGTTTTATTGTATTATTATACTAGTTGGAAACCACGTGGTGTGCACGTGGCTACCGACGTTTGTCTGCATTGATGGGGTAAGGTGATGTTCTCCAATTTAACATTTTGAAATATTAACAAAGATTTAAATATTTTTATATATTCACCTTAATCTTATGTTCTCTCTATATATATATCTATACCAAACGCATTGATTTGTAACCAAGAAATAGACTTAGGATCTATCATTACGTTAACTTTGAAGTGAATTGTAGAACCATTAATCATTTAATCCGTTCAGGATGTCAGAATTAATAGCGATTACGTTAACTTTGAGTTTAATTTTTACAAGGAAGGTGCTAGCTAATAAACGCGCCGTTGTTAATGTCGTTGCTAGCTAGGTTGCTCAGCAATGAAATGTCTCATCTTGCTTCACCATATTTATGGTGAGATTAAGAAATTTCAATCAAATACAAAGGAAGTTATCTGCGTGATTGCATCCAAACGCTAGTTGTGACTTGTGAATGGGTGAATTTCTATTGGCTCATAACGTAGAGTATGTTTGGTTCAAATTGAAACCAATTAAAAGACAAAAACAAAAAGTGAGAAAATTAAAGTTATAATGAGTTGTTTTGCTATTAATATGGAAAAAGCGATTTGATTTTCTTTAAAGCACGTAAAACCAAACATACTGGTAGTTCTGGCATCTAACACAAGTTGGGATCGAAAGTTGAAATGTGAAATTCTTTTTTTGAAGGGTGAAATGTGAAATTCTTATCATGATTTTTTTTTTTTAATTTTAACTATAAAAAATATTTTTATATAAAATTTTGTAAATGGAAATAAATAAAATAAGGTGATCGTATTTTTGTAATCAAAAGTGAAAATAAAAAATGAAAGTAGAAAACATTTTTGCAAATCAAATGATACTTTATAAGCGTTATTTGATTTAAGAAAGCATTTTTTGTTTTGATTTTTAACTAGAAAAATGTCACATGATTTTAATTTCATTTCTTCTTTTTAAAAGTTTATATATGCAAAATACAGTGAAAGCAAAAAATGAAAATAGAAAAGAATAAAAAATGGGTCTATGACCTTGAGCAACCTCTAGAATTTGACGAGGTGATGTCTTTTTGGCATTCAATTCACACCCCAACCAAGTCTATTAATTTTTTCCACATTGTTGTTGCCATCGCCACCCATGCTGCCCCTTTCCAAACAAAACCATGGCTTCAAGTCGTGATCTCAAATTTTTAATAGGTGATAGTTTATGAAGTATTACTTTCTCCAAAGTCTTATGTGGTCTGTTTTTAAACTACTAATTTACTGTTTACTCAAATGCTAACATTATGCCATAATTTTCTCTAAAGAGTGATGTTAATGTAATGCATAATTCTTCTGCCAGCAGCAACATATTCGTGTAATCTAACATGTTGTATGATGCCTGCATGAATTGCTTGCTCAAGAGAAGACACAAGCATCAAGTTCAGTACATGAGGAGGTTGACCTTGACGAGTTAATGGATGTATGCTTTGCAAACTCTTCAACCTCATCTTATATGGAGAATTCAGGGAACCGAGGGTGATTTCTTAGGCAAAGTCACAGGAAGTGAAAAAGTGATTTGTCACTTCAACCATAAGGAGTTCTATAGATGCAAGTATGTTATTGACTTAAATATTATTCCTTGTGGCTCATTATCTTTCTCTGTCTCTTAATTTCTGACATGCATGGTTACATGTGCCTGTTGTTGTATTAATTTCCAGGATAATGGATAAGCATTTAAAGTCTTTCACCAAAGCATATTGATACGAAGTTCATCAAGCTTGATGCAGAGGTCAGCATGAACCATTCTATGGAGATGATTTTGGAGTTTGCTAAGGGATTGAGTCAATGTAACTGTTGTAACATTGGACATATTATCTTAATGCAACTCTTTATCTTGGTAAAGAGATTGAATGAAGTTCACAATTGAAAATAAATTTCAGAATGCACCATTCTTTGTTACAAAACTGGCTATCAAGACTTTACCTTGCGTCATACTGTTCAGGTGAGGCCTAAATCTGTAATTGATCAATTGGGTGTAATGTTTATCTTCTTCATATCCATTTGGATTTTGGGCTTATAATCCATAGCAATCATATAGAAGCTATACTACGCTACAACTGTTGTATGAACCTGTCCCCGTAGGAAATTGCTAACGTTTCTCCCACCCAAGGGGTATCAAAAGTTAGAACTTCATTTGTAACAGAAGAAATTGATCATATAGATTTTCAAAAATGGATTTTATTATTGTTCATTGTGAGTGCATTAGAAGCCCCTAAAATTGGGCCAGGGCTTGAATGGTACCAAACTGTGAGTGCATGAGAGAAAGGGAGTATGCATGAAATCAGAGCACCAAACTTCATTACCACCGTTAAACCAAACTTCATTATCATATTATTTCATTGTTACATCAAAATATATGATTACACAATTTTAAATGAAATGCCAATTTGAAAGATCACGTCAAGGTAATTTTTCAAGTAGTATAAAGTAAGTTAGTTATAATAAAAAAATGAAAAAAAAAATATTTGTATGAAATAATATTTCCAACTACATATTTTATTAAATATTTGGAAGGTCATTAAGGTTAGTTTTGGATGACTTGGAATTGTTAAAAAATCAATTGTAACATTGAAATATTCATTGCCAATATTCCTGCACGTAACTAATTTCTCTCTCCTAGTATTGCAACTTTATATATTTTTAATTATAGGAAATGCATTTTTCATATAAAGATATAATAATTTATTTTTGTTTTCCTTTTTTTATTAAATCATTTTAGACTTTAGTATGCAATTAATATCTTAATTTGGTTTACATAATTTTCACCATAATGATATTTTTTTTAGAAAAATATGGTTTTAATCCCTATACTTTCATTGAATCTTATTTTTAGTTACTAAATTTTCATATCTTGTTTATAGTCCTTCCTGGTAAAATCTTTACTAGCAATGTTAACTTGTGCTCTAATGTTATTAACTTATGTCCAACGTGACAAATTTGTAAAAGGTAAGGGTATTATTTGTTTTAGAAGGGAGTAACTTTCGGACTTGCATGTTAAATTATAATAGGTGAGGGTATCATTTATTTTAGGGAGCAAATGTTTCGGTTATAGGGATTTTTTGCAAAATGGTTAAGTACCAAAGTGTCACCATAGAAAAATATTTTTATATAAACTAAAGTGGCACCATAAGTATCACCGTTACAAAGAATACTAACACTACCAACCCGATGCACCATTGTATTAAATGGTTATAATTTTTTTTTTGCATCTTTTTAACTTTTGCATCTCTAAGACATTTCCCCATTATATATAATTACTAGTTCTTGCTTTTAACAACAACTTTTTCCCACACCTACATTGTCTTCATCTAGGGTGTGAAGAATGAGATGTGAAATTCGAACCACAGCTCCTACGTGCCGATGTAGTTTTTGAAAGTTAGGGTTTAATATATTTGGGAGAGATATCTTAATAATTTCTTTTAAAAAAATCAATTCCCCATATGATTTTAATTTTTTTTAAAAAACATATTGTTTGTCATGTTAAACACAAGTTAACACATTTAGTGAAGATTGTGTGAGAAAGGACTAAAAATATATATATTTTTTTTGTAAAGTTTAGGAACTAAATTAGAGAATATGAAAGTTTAGGGACTAAAAATAAGATTTGATGAAAATATAGACACTAAACATATTTTTCCTATTTTTTAATATATAAAGTTATATCTCTTATTTTTTTTAAAATAGTTTAAATTCATTAACAGTGTCCACATATAAACATAATGAATTCATTCCTTTTATTGTTAAAAAAATGAATTCAATAATTTTAATAAATAAAAAATCAATAAACTTAGCATAACTCATGTAGAGGCAATGAGATTTTACCATATGGTTAAATAAAAATATAGATTCAAACGGAACAAAGCTATAAAAATTTTGAGCATTGGAGAAGAAGTCATTGTTATTGTTCTCCAGGTGCTTTTCTTATCTAACCTTTAACTATGATTCAGATAATCACATAATGACTGACAAGTTTCATCTTGAACAAGGAAAATCTCTAACCATAGAATAGACTATTTTTTTCAAAGGCTGAGACACATCATGCTTCCGTTCCTTCTTAAATCATCATAATATTAAATATTTATTTAGTGTGTGACGGAGGGAGATATGACTCATATGAGAGGACAAACAAAAGAGAAAATGGATGCAGCGGGTTCGAGTTGTGGGGAGTAAGGCAAGTGGAGAAAATATTTTTTTTAAAAGTTAATTTTACATATTTAATTCAGATTAATCAATTGAAATTATTTTTCTAATTTTAAAATAAATGAAAACTATTTATCTAAAGTGAATAAAGAGTATAATTTTTTTAGTTAATTAAAAATAATAATTATTAAGATTTAGTATTTTTATATTTTATTACATATATTTATGTGTTTTATTATAACTCTAATTATTAACTTTTAATCAAAAATTATAATTTAATTAATTCTTCATCTATTAAAGTAATAAATAATATGACATGTACGTGATAATCAAAATGTAATAATTTTTTTAAAAAAATACTATACTTGTATGTTGCAAAATGAATAAAATAAAAATAACAAAAGAGTGTATGAAAAAAAATGTATGAAATGTGCTATGTGTATTATATATGAAATTTTGACTTCAAGAGAGGGAAAGAATGAAACATTAAACATGGTAATAATTAAATCAATGGTGGAATTCAAAATAAGATAAATGTTTAAATTTTATAGGTCATTGAAAATGTGGTTGTTTAATCCCATTTTTACTTTGAATCAATTATATAAATCATTTAAAATTTTAAAATGCATTTTTCTTAAATATTTTCTTATTAAATATCCATTACTAGTGGTTCAAGTGTCAAATATCAAAATATTAAATAAGGATATGATCTATAGGTGTTTTAATTATTTATATATAAAAACTCATCCAACATATATTTTCGTATTTCCCACGCTCGTTGTGGTAAAACACACCTTTCACGAAAAGACAAAGGAAATAGTTATTAGAAGTTGATCAACGTGTTAAATTCAACGATTGTGACGTCGTCGTTGTGTATCGGTTGACCAAGTGCTTGTTTAGTTCTAAAATAAACTCCTTGATATTAACGTAATTAATTTAAAACCAACTCTTAATAGCAATTACAAGAATCCAGTTAAACTTTTTACGTTAAATTAAATTAAGCGAGTGGTAATAATAAACGATGAACGAAAAAAAAATCATAAATTCATAATTTACGTAGCGTTGCACCAAACTTAAGACAAATACTAGGACTATGGAGTTACGTGGAGTAAGTATAGTAAGAAAAAAATCATTGCCTAAAACAAACAAAACTGGACAAGGTAGGCACTGGGCGATACTATAGTTTTGTGCGTTTTCACGTTGGCTTTCTCTTTCATACGTAGCGCATGACACTCACACACTATCAAAGTTTGAAGCAGTCTTTGATTCCAATTACATTTCAACACTGTCACGGTTCATGCCCCGAAATTTCCTCTCCTTTCGGTTCCAATTACGCTCCTCTTATTTTAATTTCATAGTTTACTTGTCTTATTATTTATTTTATTTTATATGTTCCACAAGGATATTCAAAAAATTAAAAATTTCAACCACTCGAATATCCTTCATGAACCTATCTCATTCCATTTCAGTCAAAGCCAAACTCCTTAATCATCTCTTTCATTTTTGTTTGCCTTTTGTCTATTTCTTCCTCCTTGCCAATTCTTGTTCTGGAGTTTCCGTTTTGGACTTGGACACTCTCTGTCAATAGTACTAAATAGGTATGTTTCCATTGAAACACTTATTGGGGTGATGATATTCAGTGGATTGTTGAATCAAAACAGCTTTGGTTTGTTATGTTATTACTTTTTTTTTTCTCTCTCACTTGTCATAATAAACTATGCATGTCAATGTTATTGCTTTCATTCTTTATTTTTATTTTTTCTGTGTTTTGTTTACCATGTTATATAACTTAAAGATGCAAAGTCACACCTCTTGTGTAAATTGAAGTAGAAGTCGAATTTGTGCAGGCGTTGAATTTTTAGACAATAATGGGGTCTGTTTGCTCAGCTGGTAAGGCTGAGAAAAATAAAAACAAAGAGGTTGAAGGGAAAGCCTTGGGGAAGAAGCTTAAGAAGTTAAAGAGCATTGCAAAGGGGAAAGAAGATTCTTATTCAATTTCAAGGACTGGTAGAAAGCAAAAGAAGCTAAACTCCGGACTTTCAGGCGAATTCAAATTATCCACTCCTAGTCGAAAAGAAGGCAAAGAGGTGCTTTCCCTCCACTGATTTTTGTTTCTAAAGCTGAATTAATTTGTTAGAGTGGTAACAAAATATTATTCTCCTGAAACGTAGAGTAAACACATTTTTTTAAGATCTTGTGTGTGAATAAAAGTCAACAAATTTATTACACATAATAACTTGCAATTGGATGACCATGTAAAAAACCTTTACAAAACATTCTAATTAAATTCTTTTTTAAATTTGTAAGGGGCCTTCTTACTATAACAATGTTGTGTTAGGAAAAATAATTATATGAGATAATCATAAACACGTTTGCAAATGTATAAAGGATCAATTATGAATGAGTTGGAAGATTAATTACATTTATGCATTCCACTTTTGTTTTGACTGAAAGATATGTTAGCCAAATTATTTATTAAGGCAGAGTACCTGTTTTCATCCAGTAAACTAATAATTGAGGTTAGAGGCCTTAATAAGAACTTGTTCTGATTTTACATATTGATTATTTTGAAACATGAACTGATAGAAAACTTTTTTTTTACTGATAATTGTGAAATTATAAGCAGAATAAAATGAATCTATTGCTGCTTTTATTTGAGTTCAATGAAAGGCATCTCTCATTCTGTTATGGAGCCTTTGCATTGGAAATTTGATTAATGATGTCTCTTCTTTTCACAGAGCTCCCAGAGAGGCTCCTTTTGGGGAAGAGCTGGTGAGAGGGCAGTAGAAGTTCTTGACACACTTGGAAGTGGCGTGCCGAAGTTAAGCAATAGTAATGGGTTTGGCTCTGGAATGGCTCCTAGAGGGAATAAAATATCTATATTGGCATTTGAAGTAGCTAATACAATAAACAAAGGAGCAATCTTGTTTCAATCAGTTTCCGAAGAAAACATTCAGTTCCTTAAGAAGGAGATTTTACAATCAGAAGGGGTGCAACAATTAGTTTCAACTGATACAAAGGAGTTAATAGGTCTTGTTGAAGCTGACAAAAGGTCTTTTGCTTGTTTAGAGAACGGAGTTTTATATTCCCTTGGATGTATACATATTTTCCTTTCTCTAATGTTCTTTATCTCTGAATTTTTGGGGGAATCTGTAGGGAAGAATTCAATGTCTTCTCCCGGGAAGTTGTTAGATTTGGAAATATATGTAAGGACCCTCAGTGGCATAACCTAGAACGATATTTCTCAAGGTGACTTTGCTTGCTTTTAAATGTTGGCTAATGACAAGACTATGCTAACTCATCATGATTGAATTCTCAAATAATTACAAACATTTCAGATTACATTTGGATATCTTGGACAACAGGCAACCAAGGGTAGAGGCAGAAATGACAATGCAGGAATTGACCACTCTAGCTCAGAATACTGCTGTAAGCAATGATTTGTCTCCTTGGTTAACTGATGTCTGAGCAATGAGCAAAGCCGTTATGTCAATATTTGGGATATCTTATATGCATGCTGAATGGTTTTATATCGTATACTTTTCGGTATTACAAATATGCATTTTGTAGCATACAGGGTCGATGTATTTGTAACTGTTAAGTGTTTAATCTATGATTGAAGTTGATGTGCTTAAAGTTCAGTTTTATTCTTGAATTTTTCATTAGTTCCTTCTTTAAATAACTTTTTCTTTTTTCCACATAGGAATTATATCACGAACTAACTTCGTTAGAACGTTTTGAACAAGATTATCAGCACAAGCTTAAGGAAATGGAATCCTTAAATCTTCCTCTCAACGGTTAGTAACTTCACAATATAGTTTTCCCTAAAAAGTGTTTAATCTCATTTAACTTCTCTAAAATCTGATTCTAATTTATCCAAACAAGTCAATTAGATAACTTCTGTTGCGGTTAGTTGGAGTTGGTTATTAATTCTGTTCTTTTCCCTCCATCATATTCAGTGTACATACTATATATTCACATAGAAATCAATGAAACATGTGTTCTGCGAAATTTCCACTTCTCTTAATCTCAGTCTCAATAGCAAGAGAATAATATTCTTAATTTTTGGTCAGCCCGAGAGTTATCATTTTAGGTTGTCAGTCTTACACATTATCTGCAAATTATAATCTGCAGTATTTAACTGATTTTTGACAGGTCAATTTCTTTATAATTGTAGGGGACAGTCTCACTGCTTTTCAGATTGAAATAAAGCATCAAAGAAAGCTTGTTAGGAGCTTGAAAAAGAAATCTCTTTGGTCCAGAAATTTGGTTGAGGTATACGAGATTGTGATTCTAATAACTATTTTATAATTTATAGGAAGGAAAAGTTCGTCTCATTTGAAACTTTCATAATTTCAATCTCCCTGCATTCCCTCCATTTGAATAGATAAGTTTTGGATATCAATGGAGAAGTATTTTACATCAGTGGACTTGTTCCGTGCAATTACTTACTGCAGATAGTTGAAAAGCTTGTTGAGATCGTTACCCATATAGATCAAGCAATTTTGGAGTTCCTTGGAGATCATGGTATGAGATCATATCTAGTAGGAATTAAAAATTAATTATTATGTGTCTGTATGCATGCTCTTATGCACAAGGAATTCATTATATCAAGTAAGCTTGTGGTCTGAAGTCTGAACTTGCTTCATCAATCACATCCCTATTTTTTTTTTATAAAAAAAATGATAAGAAAATCACATTCCGTATTGTGGTATACTTGTTGCTCAAGTCTTCTCTGGCTCTAATTGCCTTGTGAAATCATCTTTTGAAATTTAAAGCAGTTTTTAATCATTTTTTCCACTGTATTTGATTTGATTTGTATTTTTCCGCTGTCTATTACTTGGGTTTCATTGATATACCATTAAAAAACATTGAGACATATATCTCTAGAACATTTTATGAAATTGTGGATTCTGGCAGGTGCAACCGCTGTCAAGCATTGTAATGGTTCTGAAAGACTTGGTGAAGCTGGCCTCTCACTGCACTATGCTAACATTATCAATCAGATAAACATGATTGTAAGTTTGTACCATGCTAGTGTAATTAAGAGTAACCTTAGCAAGTAGTTGTTGTTGCCAGAATAAAATGTGTGTTTCTAACTTGTATCAGGCATCTCGTCCAACCGTTCTTCCTCCAAATATAAGAGACACATTGTATCATGGATTGCCAAATAATATTAAGAGTGCACTTCCTTCCCGGATGCAAAGCATTGATGCTATGAAAGAGGTATGTCTTCCCAGCACTGCTAGCTTCATGATCATTGGAGTTTTATTTCTTGATCTTTGATTATGCTAAATGCAAATTTTCTTTAGCTCTCCATCACTCAGGTCAAAGCTGAAATGGACAAGACTCTGCAGTGGCTCAATCCATTTGCCACAAATACGACCAAGTAAGATATTTTGTAAATTTAAGAAACTCGATATCGGTCCCTAATTTTTAAATAATTATATATATATTTTTTGCATTGATGTATCTTGCAGAGCACATCAAGGTTTTGGATGGGTTGGCGAATGGGCAAATACATGGTGAGTTTTTGTTTCATATTTTTGTATGGAGAATTGTATGAATATCATTATTGTTTTTATGCTTAAATATATATAAGGTCTCTTATAAATGATTGAATTTTGTTTTTGATCCCTAATAATTTTTTTGTTCTTTTTTAGTATATAATTATTAAAAATTTTGTTTTGGGTCTCTATTGATAACGTTGAATAAATCAGTTTGTACAGTGACATAATATTAATATTATTTACCTGATGATAAAAACTTAACAAAAATTTTAAAGTATGAATAATGAAAAAATTTATTAAAGATTGAGAGCAAAATTCTATTATTTGTTAGCGACTAAACATATTTTAAGTCTTGTTTTTATGGAGGACAATTGAAGTTAGCAGTATGATTTGTGGTAATTTTGTTGCGGTTTTCAGCAATGAGTTTGGAGAAAATATGGCCAGAGAAAGTAACCTGATTCGCCTCCAAACACTTTACTACGCTGAGAAGCAAAAGATGGATTTTTACATAATCGAATTGTTGACTCACCTTCACTATTTGGTTACATTTGTAAGATACAGACACAATACCATGAGGCCAATGCCAACAAGAACTTCTCCTAGGCGACTTGATTTTCAATCAAACATGTTGCAATTTATATCTTTAGACAGTATTAACAAGCCTTTGGGATCTAAACTTTCTCAAGAGGATAAAAGATTATTAGAAGAGGTAACTATGAGGAAAAGAAGCCCTGGAGTTAGCAAAAGCGAGAATCTTGAAGTAACCAAGAAAAGAAGTGCCAAAGTTTGGCATCATAGCAATAGTGTAGGAAGTTCACCTGTTACTAGAGAAGGCTTGGAGCACCAAAGATCTAATGTTTTGGATATTATAGATGGGCTATAAGATAATACTAATAGCTTGGTCAAATTTTTACATCTCAATACCGACGATAAACTTCATTTACTTATTTACTTTTCAAGTTACTTTTGTATTGGAAAGCAAGATAGAACATTTTAGTCTTTATTTGATGTTTCTGATAGATAGTTGGGAAAAAAATGTTTGCGTTATTTTAACGTTAAATTTCTTGATGTAGATTTCATCCACATTTACTTTCTTAAAAACTAATGCCAGAAAGTTAGTAAATGAACAAAAATGATGAACTGCATGATGAAAGAAATTGGTATTTTAATCACTTCACACATCCTATTTAAGTTTTTCCTCGCAAACTGTTATTCCCAATAAGCATCTTTTTATGAATTGAATTTAATTCCTTCACAAATTTAACATCTTTAATAAAGATTCTTTGAATCTTTGACCATCACAATTTATTACTATTCTAGCTCAAGTGTTTTTCATGTAGGTTTGGTTCAACAGAAAGAACTCTCAAAAATTTTATTTTTGTAAAAAAAAATTATTTCTATACAAATAAAATCTAAAAACTCAAATTAAATTTTATAACTAAAGCAAAAATTTATTTCTATCCGAAAAAAATGATCTTAGAATCCAAAATAATTTATAATTTCTTCCCCTCTAAGTCAATCTAAAATAATTTTGATTATATTATTATTACAAAAGATCGTATTCCAACCCACTCATGTGTGAAACCTTACACGACCAATCCTTTAACTTTTATTATTTAAAATCATGTCCTTCAGATTGGTTAAAGGTTGAGTGCCCCAGTGTCGTAACCAGGCTGGGAGGACACCTCTCTCGCAGATTTCAGTGCGAGCTTTTGCCACTCATCATATCCCATTAACTGCCTGAAGGATCAAGCCTGCTAACTCCCAAACTTTCTATTCTTATAGGAGCTAATTTAATTATCTGTTACGATATCCGTCGATGTGGGACTGAAACATAAATACTCACATTGCCTACTACCACCCACTACTTGACTTAATAAACAACACCTATGCACTGTTATCAGCCACTAAAACACTTAAATTAGTTCCTCACTTAGATTCTTTCTATTAGACTATTACTGTTAGATGAAGTTTGTTACTAATTTAGTTATTTTCCCTCCATCATATTCAGTGCACATGCTATGTATTCACATCAGAAATCAACGAAGTGTTTGTTTCTGCATAATTTACATTTCTCCTAATATTAGTCTCAACAACAAGAGTCTTTTGTTAATTTGATTAATATATATTCTTTTTGGTCGTCTTACAAGTTATCATTTTACTAGAAATCATAGCGGGAATGTATTAGAAATTGCTGTACAAGACTAGAAGTGTGTTGGTAACTCTTTCATCTAAAAGCTTTATTTTGTTAGCATTCTTTAATATGATCTCTGTTTATGATCTTCCAAACTTCTAAAGCAGTTTTTCCTCTTAATCATTTTTGCTGTTTGGATTGGCATGCTGGTTAAAAGGATTTAGGGAAATCAGTAAGATCACGTGAAACCTGAACCACTTTTGTTGTTTGCTGTGTTCTGATCATATCATATATGTGCAAAGTTTTATTTGAATCTTTCTGCTATCTATTACTTAGATTTCAATGAGACTTATCTCTAGAAAATTGCTTTTGATCATTAAGATTTTATGAGATTGTGGATTCATGGTAGGTGCATCCACTGTCAAGCATAGTAAGGATTTTGCAAGACATAGTGAGGCTGGTCGGGCTTTACACTATGCAACATAATCGTGATTGTAAGTTGTGCCATGCTAATTAGGAGTAACCTTAGCAAGTGTCGCAACCAGGCTGGGGTAGGCACCCCACTCCCATATATGATGCTAGATATCACCACTCATTATATCCCATTAACTGCCTGAAGGATCATGACTGACCAATGCCCAAACATTTTTCTATTATAGGATCTAATTTAGTTCTCTTCTATAATATCCTTCAATGTGGGACTGATACATGAATCCGCACATTGGCTGTTATTTCCCACTACTTTACAGCCACATACAAAGTGTGCTTTTAGGAACTAATTAAGCAATCAAAGACTAATAACATGATCAAATTAATCCGTTAAAAAGTTCTTTAAACTGTGGCTCTGATATTGGCAATAATTTGGCACAAACTCATGTGCCCAATTGTGTTTGCCTTTCATTCCCTTCCAGTGAACACTGCACGGATTCTGGCACTAACATTAGGCACAACAAGAATAATATCTAAAATTTAAGATACCAGAACACCACATACAAACAAAAACAGAAAAATTTTAATAAAATGAAATATGAATAACATGTAATAAAATATCCAAATTGATGATATATTCATCTTTTTAAACAAATCTTCTACGTTTTTCAAGTGTATGAATTGTGTAAATGTGATAATTTAAGTGTTTAAATCAATAAAAAAAATTGAATTAGACATTTCATAAGAAGTGTTAAACAAGTGTCAGAGTATGTCAGTATCAGAAACATGTTTGACATGGGATACTTTAAATAAACAAGAGAGGTGTCGTCCGTGCTTCATAGGTTCTAGGCAACAATTTGATATCTTGCCTGTCATCGCTTGGGAATGAAAGCAGTTGCCTTTTGTTGGAGTTTTTACAAATGAAAACACTTAGTCACTAGAAACAACTCAAACAAGGATATATGCTTTTGGTTCTGGTGGATAGTCTCATGTGCCAGATACGACCGAATAGAACCTGATACTATTTCGAATGAAACAACAGAACGAAGTTAAGTTTCAACTTGCAATACATTTCGAACTGGCCCAATGGATTTTCGAATTATTCGCACCTCAATTGAATTGTTAGGCAATTATCTTAATACAGACCTTGAGCTTGATGAAGGACTTGATTAGTAGCTAGGCATTACTCACGCAATTCATCCCGCTTATTAGTTCTTTATTTACAGCTCTTGTGTCATGATGATAAGCCAATTGTTTTTTAATCTATTATATAAATTATTATCATGGTACTTGTTGAGTAAATTTACAGCTATTTGTTACTAAGCCTTAGATGCACGAAACATACGAATGTACACACGTAAATTTTTAAGAGAAACAATAAGTGATGATTTGTGTTTGAGAGAAAACAAGTGGGTGCTAAACATAAAAAGTAACCAATCAAATGCATCCGTTTGTGTTGGTGTAGTTTAGCATTTTTCCTTTTTCTAGTGATTGGTTATTTGTTGGTGATACGTTTGTTGAGAGATAGTAGTATTTAGTGGTTGAGGAGGTGACACTTCTTAGGACTCTAATGACTATGCCAGTGAGAGTTTGAGGTGGTAGTATCATAAAATATGAATAAGAGTTCATTCCTTAAAGGAAAAATAACATTGATATTTATAGACATGAGTTGAAGATATATGTTGCTTCCAAGATAAATACCTCTCGGCACCAAGGAGCACTTTGATGACTCTGACCTCCAAAGAGGATCAACAACTAGGAACTGTCTCAAGCAACCGTGCCTAATGTGTTTGTGTGTCAACATGTCAATATCAATCAAGGCTTTTGTAATTAAAAATAAATAAAAACTAATGTGCAGCAACCCGTTACACATTTTCGGTGGCTGTTCTTCCCCTCCCATTTAGTAAATTTTTTCTGAGGTGTTGGATTAGAAGGATTGAGTTGCTTAACTTAAAAAGGGTAAAAATGAATTATTGTACAAGTGGATCCTACTTAAGAACTCCAATTAGAGAAGTTAGGTTAGAGATGACCTAAGATTCTTCTAGTTTTAGAAGCTTCTCTGTATTTGGTGTTCATGAGTTAATTAGCATTTGAAAAATGACACATAAATCACAAGATCCTTCTTTTTTTAATTCATAGGCGGTAGGTAGCAGGTCATAGGATATATTGAACTCATTTGTTGTTGATTAATAATTATTGATTTAGTAATCTTTAAAAAAAATTATTAATTTAGTAAACCATATTAATTATTCATCAACTAAGAGAAAACAAAATCATAACAGACAACAACCGAATTGAGGCAGTTCACGGGTATGTAAGATATCTTAGACTTTACCAAGAAACTAATATCATAAAACCCGAATTCTGTTGGCTGTTAAAAGCATAGATCCAGCTTGTCTAAAATGTGCAACTCACTTCAAAAGGTGAAATAAATAATTTCAATTGTTGATGAAAAAAATCAATGACCGATATTATGTGAATATGTATAACAAATCTTGAATAAGTTAGAATATCAACTGTCAATTTCTTCGTCAGTGATTAAAATTACATAATTTATCCTTACTCAACTTGACTTTGTTTTTTGCTAGTGATTTTTCTGTCTAGAGGTATAGAGTTTATTAATACCTGACATTAGGAATGGACTACGAATGGCAAGTATCTATCAATACTCAAGGTGGTTGTTGTTTTCCTATTCTACTTCCCCTAGCTCTTGCAGTTCTGTAGTTATTGGTTAGATACTCTTTGAAGTTACAATTCATGTGTTTTGAAGAGTCACTAGAGTCTGCTTCTTGTTACCAATAAAAACATTATATTATACTATAGTACTATATCTGTTTATAAGAGTCTCTATCTCCACGATAAATCAACATGCTCTCAACTAGGGAAACTTGCGTGCATAAAGTGGTAACCTGAAAAAAGAGTAATAAATACACTAATCAAGTCTACATGGAAGGTGGCGGGCTATATATAATAGTAGATAATTAGAATTCAAATGACCTATACTAGTATTCTTTTTTTTTTATAAATTAAATTGCTAATTAAGGCTGCTATATCAGGCCCATCATCACCCAGATATTTTAATTGTGCTTTATCTTCTAACATTTAGATATTTTCAAGGTCAGGAGATTTATCGAATCCTTGGATGAGTTATGAGATAATTGCATTCAAATATCTGGATCATTGGTTGTTTTCCTATGTGATTAAATTTCAGGGCAATAACTTATAGTAATTCCTATGGAAATTTTGATGGTTGCAGCAAAAACTGGAGCAGTTCAACAATGATACGAACTTATTTTCCAATCAGAACGTGGGACGTTGAAGACTTGAAGCTAACTACAACAACAGGCTCAGTAACTTAATCAACTAACTGCCAGACTAAATTTATTGTAATCTCCATTTGGTAGAAGCTAGCAAGGAGTAGTGAAGTAGTGCATGAAATAGTCAAAAGAGGTTAAGAATTCTATACATAAAAATAATAATAAATGATGATATGGTCGGAATCGTGTAAAAATTGCAAAAGTTGGCAACTAAGACCCGCTTTTTATCCATTTGGTCATCCCTCTAAGCCAAGGCTGCGCTAACTGCAAGTAGTGTAGGACGCCACATAGGATTGTAGGATGTCACACTTTATGAAAAATTCAAACCCCTTTTGTCTGGACATTGCATTATAATCTGTGAGCTCCATCGCTCTTCTCTTCATGATTAACCTTAACATGCACTTATGAGGAACATTTGTGTAATTCATGTTGCACTAATCACTCCCAAGTTAATTCCATCTCAAAATAAATACAATATTATCTTTTAAAATGAAATTATTCTTAAAATAAGTAAAAAATTATTTAGTTTTGAATTTGATTTTGTTCGAGTAAGGTCTTAATTAAAAGTTTATGAGCCTTTTAACATTATCACACTTTATTTCATTTTATTTTCATGCTGCTATTTAAACTTTATTCAATCCACAAAACAAAACCTAGACAGTAGACACGTTGTCAATGTGTTTTCAACATCAGTTTTTTCTCTTGTATCTTGTACATTTTTTCTCTCTTATATTTCCCCCTCACTCCTCAGATATATAAATATGAAATATCATGTTTACCTAATTAACTTAGTTGCATGTTTCTAAGAGATATCTTTAGGTGAACACAAACCGAACATATTATTTTCACACAGAACCAATAAAAAATTGAGAAGTGATAAAATATAAGAAAAAAAAAGTTTAATCTCTATGCACTGACGGTATAAAAAAATAATTTTACACCGTCATCCCATTATAACTCATTATGGATGATAAATTTATTGACTTTTTAAAATAATTATCTTAAAGTAAATCAAATAATGATTTATGATTGAACGACAGTATAAAATTGTTTTATATTATTAATAAATAGACATTAAACTAAAAAAAATGCTATCATTTAGTAGATTTAATTTTATTCCTAATTCTAATATGATATAATTAATAATTTTTTGGCCGTATTTGAAAAAATTAATTAAAAAAACTAATTGAAAGATAAAAAATTAACTAATAATTGAAAGTAAAAAGCTGATAGTGAGAAATTTATTAAATCATAATTATTAGATAAAATTGTCATAACTAAAAAATGTAAAATGACATATTTAAAAATGATAATAAAAAATTGAATAAATATTTTTAAAATAAAATAAAATATAAAAAAATTATAACATAACGCATTGAAAAAATTATTTCAAGTAACATTTAAAAAAAAAATATAATACTTATACAACAATATATATAATATTATTTGATATTTTTATCTAACTTTTTTTATTTATTATATTTCAATTTTTTTTCTATTCTCACTTTTTTTTTCATTTTTCTTTTTTTATTGTAAGATTTGTTATATAAGTATAATTTTTCTTTTAAAAAAACACAAACTTTTTTAAAAATTTATTGATCCAACAATTAAACAAAAATTTAATTAATAAAATAACTAAAAACTGACTGAATTGAATTGAGAAACATAACTATC
Organism: Glycine soja; assembly: GCF_004193775.1. Lineage (NCBI taxonomy): Eukaryota > Viridiplantae > Streptophyta > Magnoliopsida > Fabales > Fabaceae > Glycine > Glycine soja. The sequence goes on from NC_041018.1 coordinate 41,615,523, forward strand.
TTGAAAGTGAACTAGAATATCACAATAAAAAATTAAAAAAAAAAAACAAAGGAAGTGAAGTAGAACCAGTATTCTCCGGGGCACACCGGAAAATACCAATAAAAAAGGTCAATGATGAACATGAAAGAAACATTGAAGTTGAACGTTAGCTTGGTCAGTATGCTGTCCCCACCACTGGTAAAACCAACGACCCTTCCCTCCCTCCCTAATCCTTTTCTTTCTTCTATAAATACCCCCACCACCTTCCATTCATTCTTCTCATTCTCAAATTCATATTACAAGAAGAAGAAGAAGAAGAACTTGGATAATTGTTAATTATAACTAATTAATTCTCTCAGTTCTTCTTCTTCTTGTTTCTCTGATTATGGATCGCCCAACACTATCATTATTTTCATTCCTACTAACACTCCATCTATCACTATCAGGTAATGTTTATTTTCTATAGTAACATACCTTCAACGGAAAAAAATTTATGATCATGCAAAGGTGGAATGAATTAATATACTTTAATTTTGATGAATTATTAATTTGTAATTTTTTGCAGGGGTAATTTCAACCACTTTCACTCTAGTTAACAAATGTGAGTACACGGTGTGGCCGGGAATTCTTTCCAATGCTGGTGTTCCTCCTCTTTCCACCACAGGCTTCGTTCTCCAAACCGGCGCGTCCACTACAATCGCCGCACCCGCGTCTTGGGGTGGCCGTTTCTGGGGCAGAACATTATGCTCCCAGGACTCAACCAGCGGCAAGTTCTCCTGCGTCACCGGCGACTGCGGCTCCGGCAAGCTCGAGTGCTCCGGAAACGGCGCCGCGCCGCCTGCCACCCTGGCCGAGTTCACCCTGGACGGCGCCGGAGGACTCGATTTCTTCGATGTAAGCCTTGTCGACGGCTACAACGTGCCGATGCTGGTGGTGCCGCAGGGTGGCTCCGGCGGGAAGTGCAGCGCGACGGGGTGCGTCGGGGACCTGAACGGCGCGTGTCCCTCAGAGCTGAAGGTGATGAGTGGCGATGGGAGAGAGGGAGTGGTGGCGTGCAAGAGCGCGTGCGAGGCGTTTAACTCGCCGCAGTATTGCTGCAGTGGCGCGTACGGCACGCCCGACACGTGCAAGTCTTCGTCTTACTCCGAGATATTCAAGAGCGCTTGCCCACGCGCCTATAGCTACGCTTACGACGACAAGACCAGCACCTTCACCTGCGCTTCCGCGGATTATACCATCACCTTTTGTCCTTCCCCCACCACCAGGTTTCTTTCTCAGCTTTCATATAAATACCATTTTTAGTACATTAAATAGACTTTCCCATATTAGAAAGTGCCTGTTTATTTACTATTTCAATAATATTTAATGATTTTAACGTCAGTATAAATTGATCACAAAAACAATAACAGATAAGGATGTGTGTTTTTAGTAAAATTTTCAGCTTCTGATTGTTACGAATGGAGTGATATTAATTCTTCTTTTTATAAAGAAGAACAATATTAATTGAGTTGATTTTTCAGAATGAAATCAAAGACACACTTTAATCATCAAAACAAGAACTATTTGTTAGCTTCCACCCAAGAAGATAGCGAAGTTGAAAATGCGGTAATTCGGCTTTATAATACTTGGGTAGAAAATTCGTATCAAACCAAACCATATATGTTTGGTTATAGAAGCAATCTAGCAAGTGAGTAGAAGAGATGAATTCGTACTTTGTAGAGATGCCTGCCGAATGAATAATAATAACGTCCCCACTCTATCCAATACAATTCCTAACGTGATTGGTCTCCTTAGACAGAGATCAATTATTGAAGTAGCTGGTTATCTCTGCTCTCTGCATTTCATGACCATTATTGGTTTTGTTTTCTTCTTGGAATATTAGCATTTGCTCATTATTATTTATTTTCTCAACAGTCAGAAGGCATCACAGGGGCAAGATGGTTCTTCTACTACCTCTCCCTTGCTGAACAACAACGGCACAATGGTGTATGAAGGTGCATTTGGTCAGAATGAAATCTCGTGGGCCACGTGCAGCCACGTGTTCCAATCCCAAGCCCTCGCCGGCATTGTCAGTATGACGATGGCTATGTGGCTCTTCTAAATAATACTTATTTTTCTCAATCAAGGCCACGTTCATTGGCCCAAACAAGATGGTAGTAGGAGTGGGACCCTATTCTCTTGCACACCAAGAACAACCTTAGTTGAATATGAGCCCATGCTCACGTGGATGTGATTCGTTTGATGAAGGGATAGCTCACCCGACATCGTTTAATTACTACATCTATACCATCATTTTTGGGTACCAGACTCCAATACTACGTATTATACATACAGCCAAATAGGCAACAACGTAGTAATTAGTTTTTAGTTTTTTTTTTTTTTTATTCTAGTTATTTATTTATTTATTTTTTATAGGTTAGATTATCAATAGGAATACCATTATTGAATTCTGTGTTATGGGCGGGGAAATTCTTTATTGATTCGGCAATGTGCGGCTGTAATATTTGACGACAATAAAGAAATGGATTCGTATATTGCATATTTTCATTACAGCATTGTCAACGTGTGAGGTGTGTGTTAAAGTATACAAAACTAATTGAATATGGTCACTAAAGTTGCCAAAAAGTACAGAACGGATAATATAAATTATGTTCCCGTCTACTAAGCGATTATGGTGTTGATTAGCGAGTAAAAAGGAAAATTTGGGTGTTTTTAATTGTCCTCTTTGTGGCTGAGTAGAATAAAGAGGCTAATCCAGCAAGAGGATCACGGATTTGGTATATATCGGTATAATTATATTTGGCCTTTCTTTTTATTATTGAAATATACCTATGTGTGGACTTTTCCAATTGCAATAATTAACATCCATAAATATTAGTGTGCGCCTCGCCACATTATTAGCCAGCACTTAGTGTATGAAATATTTTATTCACAACATGAATTGCGAATAAAAGTTTCATAATTAATAAAGGAGAATTAAATACTTTTAAGGTACAAGAGGTTCTTCATAATGCTATAATTTGTCATATATGAATTAGGAAATATCACTATTCACAAATTGATAAGATAATTATATAATTATTATTCTCTGTCCATGCATTAATTAATTAGGTAAAAGGAGTAAAACATGAGTTCCAACAATTTTAAAAATAACTTTTAAAAAATAATATAAAATATTAACAAATTTAATTTCATTAGCTAAATCAATTATTATATATTAAACATATTTTATTATATTTTTTTAAAAAAAATAAAAGACATTTTTAAAAGTCTGCTACCTACTTATAAATAAAATGTTCTTTCATAACTTATAGCAAACACCACCTTAAATGACGGCATTATTAATTATTATAGCAGCAAGTGGTGTAATGTCGCAGGCTTGCATCCTTAATAGTCTCTCAACTAACTGTTTTTAGATAATCTTGCCACCAAAAATAAAAAAAGATTATACCACTATAATCTTTTTGTTGACTCGCCTATTACATGCTTTGGTGTGAGTGGGTATTCCCTATCAACTTTGACGTTTCATGTTAAAACTTGGGTTCATATATACTCACTCTTTGCACTAAAATTTTATACTCAACATTAACTATACAAGCAATACAAAATTATTTATATACTTATGGTTGAATATTTACGCATACAGATCAAGATTCATTCGAATTGGGTTAGCGATGGGGACATATAGCAGGCTTTATGGTCGCAGTAAAAATACCAAATTAAGCCTTTATTTATTCATGCATGATATTTGAATTCAATGAAGCACGTTTAAGCCGCCAGCAGAATCTGTAAACTTGTCCGAGCAAAGTCAAACACCGGTGATCTGGTTAACATTTGATTAGTCATATACTCGGAGAAAAACAGATACTGGGAATAATCTGACTCATCTTACTAAAGTTCTGTTTCAAAAGGAGGGAACTCTGAAAGTTCTACATGTACCTACTCGTGTGTTATTTTCAAAATCAACCCCAATTCCTATTTTTATTGTTTTTTCACACCCTCATTTATCTCATTTTTTCCCGTTTCACACTACTCAACATTTTATTACTTGCAACGGGAGTAAAACAAGTAAAAAGAATTATTTCCTAAGGAAATTATTATTTTCGATCAAGCCTTACATGTTAACATTAGAATAATGGATAATTTGAGTCGTTTGAAATTACATTTTATTACATGTGACATAGTATAAAAGAAAAGTTACGTAAAGTGACCAATTTTCTTTTGAAAAAAATATTTTTTTATTTGTGCAGAGGCAATTATTATTTTTGGGTTGGACTTAATTACATTTTGAGACAGCAATAATTTTAAGATAATGAATTTTCGTTTGGAAACATCCTACCTTAAATAAATAGTGTCTTCATATAAATGGGAGTTGTGCTTGAGCGAATATGTAGATAGAATTGATGCTTACTTTATGGATAAAGAAGATTCCTTGACTTTTAGCATGCTCAATTATGAAGAGTAGTTGAAGTTTAGATATCACTACTCGGCTACCCCTCACTCTCAAAGGCTTGAACGCATAGTTGAATGGTTGAAAGGTTCTTAGCCTTTATCAACATCTATATATTTTAAAGGATTGAGTTGTTGCTTCTCTCCATGAATGAAATCATTATATCAATGGGACTTTGGTAGCATTGATGTGTTATGTGTAAATGGTTGCAGCTAGCTCAACTGTTTAATTAGACACTTCGCTTCGGTTGTGGAAACATGGAAATCAACCAGAGAGGGTTGATTAAGGAGACAAAGAGACATAAAAATTGAGTCATGAAAATGTTATTTCTGAGTTATTTCTATAAATGGGTGCATGGATAATGTATTGCTAACATCACTCGTTCATATATACTAGTAATACTTTAGCAGCTGGCAGCTTTAATTTCATCATCAATTACTCACTCTGTCACTCAATTAGTGGTCGTGGTTGCGTGATGATTATTCATGCCACCATGCACGCTTCAGAATAAGACTAAATTTTCAATTGTTTTAATATAAAACTTAGTTCCCAACTTATATACGAAGTGGCAATTAAAAATATATTTTTATCTCAAAATAAATTCATTTGGTGAAAAAAAATTAGTTGAGTATAAATAAGAAGTCACATATGTTCAACAAAATAAATATATAACTTGGGTATGAGATGGGTCGGTCCCATTGCCCATTGGTTTTTCTTAATTGCTCAATTGGGCTGAACCTTTCAGTCCCTTTCCTCGCGTTTCATCCTTGGCCTGACATAGTTGGTAAAACTACAACGTATTTTGAGCGTGAGACACCAGGATATAATTAAAAGAATTATATTATTATATTCTAAAATTTCTCCTTAATACATTTACAAGTTATATGTACTAGAATTTATGGTGGTGGGACCACTTGGAAGAAAGTGTAGAGTTTACATATGCAATGCAACTGCGAGAAAAGTCCCCAACAAGAAGCAACAAGTAAACATCACAGCCAATAATGTAGAATCAATCAAAGGAGAAATTCAAGAGCCGCAACAGTGTATGGCAACCCACTAGCAGTTGTAGAAGGAATAATTTTTCACTGTCATTGATTGAACATAAGAGCATCAAATTCCATGTTATGTTGCACCAAATTTTGAATAGGGAAAAACCTTTCATACGTTGATTACTTCGATTGCGTTCCACTAGAAGTAACTAACTGGTTTTGTGTTCCTACGTGAACTTCGATTGCATGCGTGCTTTTGTCAAACTAACCTAACTCGGGAGTGGTGTCACGTTCACTTTTCACATGAAAAAAGCGCTCATCACATTCATAATAGTTGGACAACAAAGACTAAAACACCGTCTAACTAATTGTATTAATTCCCGCACCTATACACTTTCCATCAATAAAACAAACAAGTTTTGTTTCTAATGAAGAGTTAAAATAGGAAAGTTTTGTTTTCTCTAGTGAATTCAATTAGTTAAATTTCCAGACAGACTTGCAAACTGCAATGGGTTCAGTCTCTATCATTTCTTTCTCGTTTTCAAAAGATTTATTGTGCACCTCTTAGAAAGAAAACAAAAATGAAAATGTGACGAAAGCTTAACGGATGAAGTATATCCCTTTTATAGTTTTGAAGTTGTAATGACTAAAGATCACACTGGATTTAGTATTTCTCCTTCTATCCATTAACTCAATTAGTTTCGGGGCCTGGTACTGCGCTTTGGCCCTTTGGGTTATTCTCTAAGGCCCATATATAGAAGACAGAATCACACAGCTTTAGACATACGAGAGGGAAAAGAGAACGTCAAAAATTGATATTCGCATCATGAGTTTGGATTATCATTTCGAATATCGCTTAGTTCACCCTAAGCCAACGTCGTGTTTTAGAATACTGATTAAGAAATTAAAAAAAATAATCTAATGTTTTAATAACAATTGTCTCTTTCTTTGTCTCAACTCTGAATGCGACACTAACCTTACACTTTGGTTTTAGGCATCATTTCTATCGTTCAATCAACCCCTAATGCATTCCGATGCAACAACTTATCTAATCATAAATGACAAAAAAATTACATTTATCCTTTCTCCCTCTCTTATTTCGTTATTCTTAGCCCTTACTTTTTTTTTAGGTTGTGATACTACAGCTAACGAAAATTAATCACAGTAGATAATAATAATAATAATATTTTTAATGGATAGTGATACGAGATATTTGAATTTTAAAAAATAAAATTAATGAGTGAATTTTAAGTTATGTTACATGAAATAACATGCTTACAAATATTAGCTTTTAATTTTTTATATTTTTTTTCACTTTTATCCTCATTATATTTATTTATTTTCTTTATTACATTTTTTAAATAAGTGATAATTTTTTTTTTTCTATCATCTTATAATATTCAAAAGTTAATTTTGCTAAAAGTTTGGTGGTAACCCCTGTAATAACAGGCACCATTAATATGTGACTAGTAGTTGAATTGTTGGAGGAAACAACAAATAATGTCAGAAGTGGGATTTGAACCCACGCCCTCTCACGAAGACCAGAACTTGAGTCTGGCGCCTTAGACCACTCGGCCATCCTGACGTTACTGTTATTATAGTTCCCCGCCTTAGATCATCTCTATGTAATTTTAGATTTTCCTTCTAAGCCTAATAAAAAAGTGCTTCACAAGTGGCAATGACACAGTAACCCCTCTCATGGGAGCCTCTCTTTATGAGATGGTTTCTTCCTCATCTTAGGTGGGTTCTATTTCCTTTCTCGAGTTATTTTTTTTTCCTTTGATCTCCTTTTTTCTTTTTTACTACTATTACCTCTCATCTTCCTCCCTTTACGACCTTCACTCTAATTTTTTAACCACCACCTTCATCTCCTCCTTTTTTCTAACTTTCTAGTATTTGTGTTTGTCTTTGGAGCCTTCCCCTCAATCTTTACTCATTTTCATATTTCTCCCTTCCAACTGAACTTGTTAGAGTCATCCTTTGTAATTGTATCCAAACCAATAGCTAGAGTTACTCTAGTCAACACTGTTCTACTCATTTGTTGCCTTTCTATGAATTTTATTTATTTCACAACATTCTTTTATACAAATTCGTTGTCGGTTTTTTTAGCATCTTAGTTTGAGTTGTTCATGGGACAAGTGCCGATCCAGAAAGAATAACAAAGAAAAGAGGGGGAAAAGTGTATAAAAACCAAGATTTTTGTCAATGGAGAATGGATTACCTCATGTGACATTTTGATCATGAGAGAGGATCCACTCCCTCTATTAAAGTTTCTTTATAACAAGAGGATATGATTTCCTTGTTTTATTGTATTTGTAGTTTCAAGATTGCTACTATGTTCAGTGGTTTAGTTTTGAGTGTGTGCCTAATTTGTTTCTGTTAATTTGTTATGCATAATACCTTGTTGTAATGCTCTTCTTTTAACATTCTTTTTCAAGTGTAAGTGTTGTTGACCATTTTCAATGAATGGTCATTTGAAAAAAAAAAAAAAACGTAAAGGATTTTTGAATTCTTTCAACGAAAAAAATGTGCAGTAGTGAGAAATGACAAAGAATTGCGCTTTTACGTCTTTTTTTTTTTTTTTTTTTTAAAGTGCTTTGTGTGTTTTATACTCAATTTCCAGCAAATCTCAATTAAAAATATTCAATAATTTTAGTCCATAATTAGAAGCAATTCAACGGGTTATTATATTATCAATAATGGTCGAGTTAACATATAACTTATTAATAAAGAATTGTTATAACAAACTCAAATAACGTGATTGGTAAAAAGTTGAAAAACCAATTAAACATAAAAGTTTCCAATTTATGCGATAATTGAGAATCCAATTCCATGTTAGAAAGTCTGAGATTATTTAAAATAAAGACACAGAAATAAAATCAAGAAGCAATAGGATTAAAAAGGAAGAGAATCTTAGCCACAGTCTTCCAAGCATGTTAGGTAAAATTGTCACCAAACTAAACCATAAGATGCTTTCATTGTAAAAGTTAGTAATTGAGAACCGAAAATTAACAGAGAAAATGTTGGTAAATATTTGTATTTTAATTTAAAATTTATAAATATATATTAATTCTATTTTATAAAATAATATTTATTTTAGATTCTCTTAAGATTTTATTTTAATGAGTCAAACTAGTTTGTTATATTTGTTGTGACAACTGTATGTTAGTTTTCCAACGGTCATATTTCCAACGGTCATATTTTGTTGTTGCAAAATGCCTATATATATCTATCTCCTCCTTTCTAGAAATGACAGACTGAGAGCTCTGGTTTCTTTCTGCCTAAAATTTATCTCTTTCTTTTCTTATACAAAACTTAATTTTTGTGAGAGCAAGAGCATTGGTGTTCATAAGGTTCGGGGATCCTTTCGCTGCACACGATCGGAACCAACGGGTTGTCGTATCTTGGGAGAGGAGCGCAATAAGAATTTCTTACCCGTGCAGTGGGGGCGTTTTCTCTCTAAGGATAGCGTTTACGCGCTTCAACCCAGGCTATATCTTTCTTCCCTTAATTTATTTTCTTGTGCTTATTGTATGTTATAATGCATTATTCATGTGCTGTCAATTAAATTTAATTTGCTACTGCTATTTTGTTATTTAATTCAAGACTGTGCATCTTCTTCATATTTATTTTATTTCATTTTTTCCAACAGTCTTAGAGAGAAAATTGTTTTAGAGAGAAAAGCGTTATCACTTTCTTCTTGCATAGTCTTTTCTACAGTAGCATTTTGTTTTATCAAGAATGTCTGTCGTCAATATGATTGAGTTCCTTTCTAGTAAGCATGAAAAATTAATGGATGAAAATGCAATGCATTATGTTCCATTAAAAATGTTTTTATTATATTATTTAATTCCTGAAATTATAAATTAGTATGAGATTGTTGAAAAATATTTTCTTTGTCAATTATATTTTTGTTTAAGATAAAATGCTTTTAGAATTAGTTTATGTGAAAAACTAAAAATATCTCACTACTTCCATTCCTGCCTTAGGAAGTTATCTTTTACTTGATCAAATGATCCTGTGAACACAAGTCTTTAAAATCAAGACATTTGTTGTTAGATTTTTTAATTTTTATTGTTTAACGTTATTATTATTACTGCAAATATTTTGTTGTTACATGTTGACTGATTGTCTCTTTATATATAACTCATTGATAAAAATAAGTCTGTGAAAATATAACACACAAAAATAATAAAATAAACACTTTGGTGAAACTTTATATTTTGCATGTCGTATTCTTAAAAGAATACCTTATAAACAAAAAAAAAAAAATCTTTATGAGTTATGGAGAAAAAGAGAACCAAATCTGAAATATCTTAAAGTGTGGGGGTGTGTAGTAAATGTTAATATCCCTATTAATAAGAAAAGGAAAATTGAAAAAAAAATATTAATTATATTTTGTTGGATATTTTTTACATAATACTACTTATAGATTCTTAGTTATTAATTCAGAAGTATCTGAAATTTCTAATGGTACTATTATGGAGTCTAGAGATGTGACTTTCTTTGAAAATATTTTTTCTTAAAAAATAGATTGTTAAATCTTTGTATGGTTTGAAACAAGCTCCAAAGCATTGACACAAAAGTTTGATCAAGTTATTCTTTTGTATGATTTTCAAATTAATGTTAGTGATAAATGTGTGTATGTGAAACAATTTGATGATAATGGATGCGTCATTTTATGTATCTGGATGACATATTGATATTTGATAGTAAATGAATTTCATAAATGATGTGAAGTTTTTCTTGTTTAGAAATTTTGGTATGAAAGACCTTGGTTGTGTAGATGTGATTTTGGGTATTAAGCTTATAAAGAAAAATGATGACATGACTTTTACCCAATCTTAGTATGTTGAAAAGCTATTGAAGAAGTTTAATTATTTTGATGCGAAACATGTTTTTACTCCTTATGACTCATCCATCAAGTTAAAAAAAAAAAAGAGTAAAGAAATTTCTTCACATAAATATTCTCAAAGTATCGGTTCTTTGTTGCATTTGACAAACTTCTCTAGACCTGTTGATATTGCACATGCAGTTGGTAGATTGAAAAGTAATTGAGGGATTTAGTGATACAAAATTGAAGTTCTGATTTTGATGAAATAAAAATGACAAGTGGTGATGTCTTTGCTTTAGCTAGTTGTGTAGTATCATGATAATCTACTAGACAAATTATTATTTCACATGAAAGCAAAAATTATTGCTTTAAATACTGCTACTAGTGAGACCGAATTTCTTAAAATATATTATGTGATTTGTCATTGTTGAATAAGTCTATACTTCCAATTCCAATGCATTGTGATAATCAAATTGTTATATCTAAAGGGACTAGCAAAATTTTAATGAAAAAAAGAAGACACTTAAGAGTGAGACATAAGTCTATAAGAAATTTGATTTCTCATGGTGTCATTTCTCTTGACTTTGTCAGGTCAGAAAATAATATTGTGGATCCGCTTACAAAAAGGTTGACATGTCAACAAGTACTTGAGTCGTCGAGGAGAATGGGATTAAAGCCCATTATTTAGTTACAACAATGGACACCCGTCTCCGTGTGATTGGTGATCCCATGAATGGAGTTCAACGGGTAACAACGAAATTGTTTGTTGACTAAAGTACACCAAAATGAAAGTTGACGGAGCTGTTCCGTTTCTCATTCCTATGACGATGTGTATTATAAATTGTGGCAATATTAAGGTTGAGGTATTTATATATGTGTATTTTTGGTAAAAAAAAAAAAACAAAATACCTCTTAATGAATCCGATGACAATTATTGTAGGGGTGAGGGTCACAACTCACTCTTTGAGGATTCACCTAGTGAATGTGGTGGTGGGGCCGCCACTGTGAGATATGGGCTAATCTCTAAAGGACACTCACGAAACAAGATACAAGTGCAAGGCCGTGTAACGCGCTACCACTGATTAGAACCTAATTGAACGCCAATATTGTAGGGGTTGTGTACTAAAGTCCGGTTAAAGAATATGTAGTTCAAGACAATCAAGTCACTACATTTTTCTCGGATGGAAGTTCATAAACACTAGGTATAAGGCTCAAACCCGGAAGGTTCCTTATACCGAAATACAATATCACATGCTCTTTCTCTTATGTTTTTATACAAATTATCTTTTAGAAAATATACTTTAAAATTTTAAATTATGTGGGGGAATGTTGGTAAATATTTGTGTTTTAATTTAAAATTTATAAATATATATTAATTCTATTTTATAAAATAATATTTATTTTAGATTCTCTTAAGATTTTATTTTAATGAGTCAAACTAGTTTGTTATATTTGTTGTGACAATTGTATGTTAGTTTTCCAACGGTCATATTTCCAACGGTCATATTTTGTTGTTGCAAAATGCCTATATATATCTATCTCCTCCTTTCTAGAAATGACAGACTGAGAGCTCTGGTTTCTTTCTGCCTAAAATTTATCTCTTTCTTTTCTTATACAAAACTTAATTTTTGTGAGAGCAAGAGCATTGGTGTTCATAAGGTTCGGGGATCCTTTCGCTGCACACGATCGGAACCAACGGGTTGTCGTATCTTGGGAGAGGAGCGCAATAAGAATTTCTTACCCGTGCAGTGGGGGCGTTTTCTCTCTAAGGATAGCGTTTACGCGCTTCAACCCAGGCTATATCTTTCTTCCATTAATTTATTTTTTTGTGCTTATTGTATGTTATAATGCATTATTCATGTGCTGTCAATTAAATTTAATTTGCTACTGCTATTTTGTTATTTAATTCAAGACTGTGCATCTTCTTCATATTTATTTTATTTCATTTTTTCCAACAGAAAATACCCTGCCCACTTTTTTTTTTTTTTTTTTTTACATTATTATCTTATAAATTGTGTTAAGGATGAAGAAGGCAAAGTCTTAGTGCATGAAAAAGATATCAAGGAAAGGTGGAAGGTGTATTTCCACAACTTATTTAATGATGGATATGGATATGATTCTAGCAGTCTAGACACAAGAGAAGAGGACCGGAACTATAAGTACTATCGTCGGATTCAAAAACAGGAAGTAAAGGAAGCGTTGAAAAGAATGAGTAATGGTAAGGCGGTGGGGCCAGACAACATACCTATTGAAGTGTGGAAAACTCTTGGAGATAGAGGTCTTGAGTGGCTCACCGAACTCTTTAACGAAATTATGAGGTCAAAACGCATGCCGGAGGAATGGAGGAGAAGCACGTTAGTGCCAATCTATAAGAACAAGGGGGATATACAAAATTGTGCAAATTATAGGGGAATCAAGCTCATGAGTCATACCATGAAATTATGGGAAAGAGTGATCGAACGGAGATTAAGAAAGGAGACTCAAGTTACTGAGAATCAATTTGGTTTCATGCCGGGAAGGTCGACCATGGAAGCGATTTATTTATTACGGCGGGTGATGGAGCAATATCGCATGGCCCAACAAGACTTGCACTTGATTTTTATTGACTTGGAGAAAGCGTATGATAGAGTGCCTAGAGAGATTTTGTGGAAAGCTCTAGAGAAGAAAGGGGTTAGGGTTGCATATATTCGAGCTATCCAAGATATGTATGATAGGGTATCGACTAGTGTTAGGACACAGGGTGGAGAGTCAGACGATTTTCCCATCACAATTGGTTTACATCAAGGGTCAACCCTTAGCCCCTACCTTTTTACCTTAATTCTGGATGTCCTCACGGAACAAATCCAAGAGATAGCGCCGAGATGCATGCTTTTTACAGATGACATAGTCCTCCTTGGAGAGTCGAGGGAGGAGTTGAATGAGAGGTTGGAAACTTGGAGACGAGCTCTAGAAACACATGGCTTTCGCCTAAGCAGAAGCAAATCGGAGTATATGGAATGTAAGTTCAACAAAAGAAGGAGGGTTTCTAACTCAGAGGTGAAAATAGGAGACCATACTATCCCTCAAGTCACACGGTTTAAATATCTTGGGTCTGTAATACAGGATGATGGGGAAATTGAAGGGGATGTGAATCATCGCATTCAAGCAGGATGGATGAAATGGAGAAAAGCATCGGGGGTGTTATGTGATGCAAAGGTACCAATCAAGCTAAAGGGAAAGTTTTATCGGACTGCGGTAAGACCGGCGATTTTGTACGGAACAGAATGTTGGGCAGTCAAGAGCCAACATGAGAATAAAGTAGGTGTAGCGGAGATGAGGATGTTGCGGTGGATGTGTGGTAAGACTCGACAGGATAAAATTAGAAACGAAGCTATTAGAGAGAGGGTTGGAGTAGCGCCTATTGTAGAGAAGATGGTGGAAAATAGACTTAGGTGGTTTGGGCATGTAGAGAGAAGACCGGTAGACTCTGTAGTGAGGAGAGTAGACCAGATGGAGAGAAGACAAACAATTCGAGGCAGAGGAAGACCCAAAAAGACTATAAGAGAGGTTATCAAAAAGGATCTCGAAATTAATGGTTTAGATAGAAGTATGGTACTTGATAGAACATTATGGCGGAAGTTGATTCATGTAGCCGACCCCACCTAGTGGGATAAGGCGTTGTTGTTGTTGTTGTATTATCTTATAAATTGTTATATATAATAACTCTGTTGACTTTAATAATAATTATATTAAACAAATATTACTGACAGTTCTAACATATATATCTTTAGTACTTTAATTATTTTTGTACTATATATGCTACTTATTTCGATATTACTCTGATTAAAAAAAAACAAAAGAAAAAAAAAACCACTGAACTATGAAGTGAACTCATCGCATGTCTGCGCAGTGTTGTTTCCATCATTGGAAATCATGGGCATAAGTTTGATACAATTGACAATATAGAGGCAAAAGAAAGCATCTTTATACAGTACTGCTTCCACTATATATCTAGAACAAAGTACTGTGTTTATTTTGTTACAAGTTAAACATGTGTAATCAAATACATGCAGCTAGTTGGCCACGTTGAAATTTAGGAACTCAAAGCGTTGCGTGCAATGCAAATAACAGCAAATGAACACACGTAGCAAAAATCTGATCTGAGTTTCTTGCCTGAAAGAATGAAAGATTGAAAAAAGAGATAGAAGAATCGAATCCGTTATAGCCACTATCAAAAGTTGGTCCCCCGATTTCAAGAGCCCCCAAATGGTGAGATTAACAGTAATTAACTAATTATACAACTCCCTTTAATTAATTGCACAGTTAGTTTTAGCATCCATATACTTTGCCCCTTTTATACGTTGGTCCAATTAAAACCCAATCCATTAAGAATATAATTATGCAACGATTGGCATACTCTTCTAACTATCCCCACTCCGCAGTCAAAAACTAGATACAGATATTTATATTCGAAGATCTAATATATATACCCTTTAGCTTAACCTTTTACGTATCACTCGACAACTTATAGTGGGTTTTACTCCACCTAATATTCCGTTATAAATTAACCTATAGTATATATATTCTTTACAATCCATCTTGGACATCTCTTCTCATGCATGGGCAGTGGAGCACAATACTCTTCTCTTCCAGCATTGTTTCTTCAACCCAATCACTTTCATTAATCAACCACATTCCAAAATCCAAATGGATTCCATGGCTCCCCATTGCTTCTCCATACACATTGCTCTCATCTGGGTTCTCCTTTGCCAAGGTAATTAATTAATTCATCAATTCATTCTTCATTCTTCAAATTTTCTTGCATAACTTAATATTCTCAACTGGTTACAAACTTGATATTATCCACCGGATAATTAATAGGTGCATTAGGAGCCACGTTTACTCTAATCAACAAGTGTGATTACACTGTGTGGCCCGGGATTTTGGCCAATGCAGGCAGCTCCGGATTGGACTCAACCGGGTTTGAGCTTCGACCCGGTGGGTCACAGAGCTTCCATGCCCCACCCAGTTGGTCCGGAAGATTCTGGGGCCGAACCGGATGCAATTTTGACCCGAACACCCAACAGGGTAGCTGCACCACAGGGGATTGTGGCTCCAACCAAATCCAATGCAACGGCGGCGGGGCAAGCCCACCCGCCACATTGGTGGAGTTCACAATCGGGTCGGGTACCCAGGATTTTTACGATGTGAGTCTCGTTGACGGTTACAATCTGCCTTTAATTGTGGACCCCAATGGCGGTTCGGGTACGTGCGGATCCACCGGGTGCCTTGCGGACCTGAACCAAGGGTGCCCGAATGAGTTACGGGTCGCGGACCGCAGCGCGTGTAGGAGCGCGTGTGAGGCTTTTCAGAGTCCGGAGTATTGTTGCAGCGGCGCGTATGCCTCACCCGCCACATGCAAGCCTTCGGTATACTCGCAGATATTCAAATCCGCGTGTCCCAAATCGTATAGCTACGCATACGACGACGCTACGAGTACGTTTACGTGTACGGGAGCTGATTATACAATTACATTCTGCCCTTCAACCACAAGGTAACCATTGTTCTTTGTTCAGTACATGCATCTCACTATTAATTTAATTTGTTATTTGTTTCCTTTCTTTCTACTTTATTTTAATTTTTGCTCAAAATAACGATTCCAATCGTTGATTGACACTTTCGGTTGTTCATGTTATAATATAGTACAACCGTTTTATTAAATTTGGAATGACATGGTGCTTGCTAACTAACTTTTTTTTCTTTCTTCCAGTTATAGTGTACTTTTAGTGTGGCACAAGTTAAAGCCTAAACTATATTTTGCTTGTGGTACACAAAAAGGAAAGAGGGTTGAGATTGCGCTAGGTTTCATGGAAAATAAGAAGCATAGTAATACCTCAATCACAATTGGAATCTATTACAAGATATTTTAATTGGATCATTTTGTTGTTGAGATAAACATACCAAAAGAAATAACATAAAGAAAAATATATAAGGTTGGTTGGATGATTAAGAAAAAAGAAAAAGAGAAAAAAATCACCAATTGGATTCTTTCTGTTAACAAAACTTAACTTTTCTCGATAGAAAAATCAAAAGAAATAATATCCCATTTTATTCTAACAATCTTTTTTGCATTGAATTTGACTTCTTTAATTGTGTTATGTGCAGCCAAAAATCGGCAAGAGATTCACCGGCTCCTCCTCCTCCTTCTGGAATTGGGTCAGAAACAGGGACAGGGGAGATGCCATTGATAGTTAACAGTCCATGGTTTCCCAACTTTTTCACTGGACTATCATCAAAGTCTCACCCTTGCTCCTTGTCATTGATTGCTACTGTGACTATGCTAGTATTCTTTTCTTTGCAATACTCATAGTGCATTATTAATACTATTAAAGGTTGTAGGTGACATTTTTTAGATTATTAAATCTCAAGGTACAAAACCTCAGCATGTTAACTTGGAAAGCAATTGCAATCAGAATCTCGTGAACCCACCAGCAAAAGGGACTTTTTGAGGCATGGATTGGCATTATTCAAATAGAGAGGTGATGTAGCGCAATATGAAAAGTAGTGTTTTCTATGCTTTGCTTGACTTAGAATCAGAGTAATATAGGTTGGTACTCTACTGGCTAGCCAGCTTTGCGGGTATTTGAAGCTTGGTACCATGTCATTTGGGTTGGCAAAATAATGGGATTTGCAATTATAATGTCTGGCTAAGAGACACTACCACTTCTTGCTCTTGCTGATTTTAATTAAACACACTCGGTTATGTTCAAAGGCACGCAACTATGATTAAACAACTCAATGATATTGTTGTGCTGCTTCTCATTTTTTGAAGCAGTAGAGTACGTTCTTTGAAACCTTTATGCTCTAATATGGATTATTTAAGTGTTGTGCGTTTCAAGTTTTAGTCTCATTGAGATTTGCTGTGCTTTAATTTTTGCTTCCCACGTTAAGTTAGGCTTTGTGAATTGTTATCAGATCAGCCGTTTTGGTTTCTTAATTTTTAAAAAGATAAATATTGCGATGTCTCAATCAACACAATTTTAATATAATCATGCATCTAGTTGGATGTACAGAGAAACTGTGCAAACATGGGTTCAATCATTTTTTTAACATGTTTGATTTTACATTAGCCTTCTGTTTCAAATGTGATTTTAACATTAACATTAATTCCAAGTAAAAAATGTTTTGAGTAACTTTTATGATGAGGAAAAAGTTATATTAAGTTTTACTGTAAGTCTAATTATAAAATATTTTTTTTTAAACGTAAATTACCTTACTATAAACTTACTTTAATTGGAAAATTATTTTACAAAATTAAATAATCTAAAATCAAGTTTACAAACGTTTATGTAAAATGCATACTATATTTCAATGCGGTTATTGCATATAAGCATGAGTGAAGAAGAAAACTACGAAACTATTCATTAAATTTCAGAATGAAAAAAAAATTAACTAAAAATAATTAATGAGGTTGTGAGAATACTTATTTTATATCTTTCCACCTACATTACTGTAGTACGAGGAAAAAAACAAACTATGATAAACTACACATTGTCTTGTACTTTCATCCTTTAACTAATTGTAGTTTTTCTCATTGGTTAAACTCCTAAATTTCATTATTTTTAAATGTATCAACTTTAGTACTTTTATGTTAGTATTGATGATAGTTATTGTTTGTTTTACATATTACACATTTTTTATTTGTTAGAAAGTCCTCTTATAATTGTAATCACTTTTAATTTGACTTTATTGTAAATTATTTGGAGATGTTTTAATTAGGAATGTGTTTAATCTCACATCACTTAAAAATATAATTTAAATAGAACTTATAAAGTTTGAACACTTATTATCTTATAAGCAATAAGATGATTTTTTACCATTGGGTTAGACTTTTATTCTAAATTTTAAGATGATTTAAAGAGTACGATGACCAACAAAAAGATCCAGTACAAGAGAAAGGTTAAGAAATTGTGATAATATTTTCCGTCATCAATCATTAGTCTTAATTGAGGAGAAAAAACAATAGAAATTAAAGTAAAATAAAGGGTACAATTTCCAGCTCTTTTTTATATATCAATACTCATATTCTAGTCTGCAGTTTTTTCTCTACAAAAATTATGTAACAAAATATTCTCTGTTTTTAACGTTTTGAAGTTGATTTCAATTAAAACGCTACGTTTTTAATAAATAAAAAAAAATTGCTTTGAGTAATTCGTTTGGCCCAAATCAAATTGAAAACAAGAAAAACTATGCTGAAAAGTTGGTTTGCACTAGGCCTAACCAATTAGATTAATTTATAGTGCATCTTTTTGTCATGGAATCTGTGCATCTGATCAAGGCTCCTTTCTCAGTCTTTCCTTTTCGGTGCCGCTTCCATCGAGCAACGCCACCGGAGACGATTTTCGGTGGCCATGGTATTTTCTTTTTCTCTTTTACATGTTGGGTCTAATTTCTGATTTACAGGTGGTCATCGTCGGGTCTTCTTTCCCACAACCCAATGCACCACCGTCACTCCGCGCCCACCTCGGCGCCGGAATCGTGCCCGCTGTTAGGATCAAACAAGAAGAAGGAAATGGACAAAGAGACGGGAGAGGAACGACGCCGCATATGGTAAACAGAAATCACCACAATAGTGTTTTACATTAGTTCCGACGATTCACCCTCGGGTTCCACGTGGTGCGTGATGGCGGTGGGCGTTGAATCCGACATGGTAGGTATACGATATAACTATGCATATTAGATAAATCCGACGGTTATTAATAATGTTGCCCTGTGCAAGACCACATGTGGCACGTCAATAGTATAGTATTATGAACATTAATAAGAAAAATGCCAACCATTCCCTTTATCCGTAAAATGCTAGATGATAGCCATCGTAATCAAAATCAATCGGGGTATGCTATAATTGGTCATTAAATATACGAGTAATATTTTATCATACTGTTCTGTTGTTGAGTAACCTAACACGCATAAGCATCAAGACAAATTTAATTAATTCATCTATCTGTAATTGCCCTCTCCTGCCTCAGGTTCAACTTGAACGACAACTGCGAAGGGTGAACACTAACTATAATATAGCCCTTCTTCCTCGAAGAAAAATAGGGTAACACTGCCAATTCAAATCTTATGAAAACAACGCTGCAACTTGTAAAAGCTATCCTGTTGAAATTCAAGAGTTTATTTCGGCCTTTACTCATTCTAGGAGTGGGCAATTATTTATAAACCCATTACCAGGAGGACATTCATGATTTCAATTAAGGGGCGCTGCACTGCTGCTAAAAATAAAATATAAAAAAGACAAGCATATTTTCTAGGAACTTGAACATTGTGTTAAGACTGATATGGTACGGCAAAATTCCAAGGGATAGTATGATTACAGTAAGACTAATGTTCTCCTTTAACAACTTGTGAAATAAAAAACTCATGCTAGAGAAGGCTTTTACGGTCTATCTTAAAGCTGAAACCATGAAAAACAAAGGGAACCGACAGCACCGTCATTAAATAGTGGATGTCATGCAAATCTACAACTCGTCCTTGGCATCATCAACATCACCATCATGAACCGCATCAGCTTCAGGCTTTGAATCACTTTCAGCCTCTACTTCGGTGTCATCTTCCTCCTCAACTGTTGCTTCAGGACTGATGTCCAAGCTGGTCTTAACTGAATCATAAATACGGGAAGCAAAATCCTTGGGATCATCAAGCAGGAAGCCACTTTCGAAGAGTGCGGTCTGGTACATCAACTGTGCTGTATGTTTCACACCCTCATCCTGAAAAGTAAAGCCGATTGTGAGTTAACAGATAAACCCCAATTGAGTTGAGGAAAGAGAGGCCACAGAGAAAATTAGAATGTACCTCAGGGTTCTTTACTACTCTCTCTCGGAGCTCCTTGATAATAGGGTGCCTAGGATTGACCTCAAGAACCCTCTTGCCGCGCATGTATGCTTGCTTGCTAGCATCAGACAAAGTTTGAGACTGCATGATTCTCTCCATGTTAGCACTCCAACCAAATTTTGATGTTACCACTACACAAGGAGTGTTGTCCAATCGGTTGGAAATCTTCACATCATCAACATTGTCTTTGGAAAGAGCAGTTTTCCACCACTTGGTAAGGTCCTTGAAGGATTCCTTCAGTTCCTTGTCTTTTGAATCTTTCCCGAGTTTCAAACCCTCCTTGGACACATTTTGGAACTTCTTGTCTTCATAATCCATCAGGTATTGCATCAAGTATTCATCAACTGGATCCGTGAAGAAAATAACCTGTAGGAAATTGAAAAGAAAATACGCTTAGAAGACATTAAATCATCACCCCTCAGCAGAATAGAAAGGCTAATGTTTTTAGAGAACAAAATAATAGAGCAAATAATAAAAATCAAACAATTTAAATTGCACCTCAAAATTTTTCTTCTTAAGCCGCTCAAGGAATGGAGAGTTTTCCAGTTGTTCTTTGCTGGTTCCAGTTATGTAAAAGATATCCTTCTGCCCAGCTTTCATTCTAGATATGTACTGATCCAGAGATGTCAATTTACCCTCAGACTTGGTGCTGCAAGAGTTCCAAGTATCAGCTAAATTGTTAACTAATGGAAGTGAGGAAATAACACTACCACAAGAGTTTAATAATTACATGAAGAAGTAATATACCTCTCAAATCTGAGCAGTTTTGCCAAACGATTTCTGTTGGTGGCATCCTCGATGATACCAAGTTTAATGGATTTACCAAACTCATTCCAGAACTTGGAATATTGACCTTTCTTCTCATTATTGTCAGATGACGTATCTTCTGTGCATCAATATTTAATATTGATGGAAGTACAAAGTCAATGAACAGAATTTAAGAAACGCCTCTTACATTATGAAAAGGTATGACAAAGCAAACACAACAAGACAAGTATTCTAGACTGATACACGAGTTCTGGTAAACCTTAGCCCATAAAAAAATAGGGATTCCAACAGATGAAACTCATAATTATTACACCATACCTTTCTTTTCTTTGTCAGTGGACTCATCAGGATCCTCATCAGCAATCCTACGGATCATATCAAGGGCTTTCCTAATAAGTTTCTTCTTGATTGTCTTTAGACTACTATGTTGCTGAAGCATTTCTCGCGATACATTAAGTGGCAATGTGTCAGAATCAACAAGACCCTGTTCCCAACGTCAAAAGTAACATTTATTAGCAAAAATTATTCTGATCATCATAAAATATATTTTATCTGCAATAACAAAGCACAACAATTCCTACCAGCAAAAAGTTTAGGTACTTAGGCAACAGTTCATTAAATTCATCTGAAATGAACACACGTCTAACATACAACTTCAGGTTGGATTTGTTTGCGTTATAATAGCTCTCGTATAAATCTTGAGGTGCCTTAGGTGGTACAAACAGGACTGCCTTGAACTCGACATCGCCCTCAGCAGTGAAATGACTCCATGCTAAAGGTTTCTCATCACTGAAATCCTGCACAAAACATAAATCCACAACTTTATGAATATTAACAAACTCAGAGTGAAGTGAATTTCACAATAAATTCCCTTGATATATAAGGAACAAGCATGGCAAATTGGCAATGCTACCTTGGCAAGAGAGTGGTAGAATTTGGTGTATTCTTCTTCTGTAACCTCCTTTGGATTCCTCAGCCATATAGCTTTCACATCATTTAAAAGTTCCCATTCATAAGTTGTTTCCTTCACCGTCTTTGTCTTGGGCTTTTTTTCTTCGTCTTCACTTTTATCAGCATCTTCATCTTCGCTTTCCTCCTTGGAGCTGCTTTCAGCTGTTAAAGGAATAAAATAAGGTAAGGATGACAGTTCAAATTACCATAACTAAATAAACAAGAATGAACAAACACCAAAACAACATGTTGAAACAGGATATAAATGGAGAGATCCAACTGAACTCTTAAAAACATACATACATGAATCCTCTTCATCACTGGAATCATCTTCATCAGCGGGAACCTCCACATCAACCTCTTTGCTTGCCCAAATATAGATAGGGAAGTTAATAAATTCAGAGTATCTCTTCACCAATTCCTGTGAAAAAAATAGTTGTTAAATCATATTTAGCAAGAGATTGACGTCTTTCATATTGAGAGTAGATATTGACAAAAAAACGTATATTAAATGAGTTTTATCCTCTCTCTTTTTCATATCCTTTTCATTGCTATAAAATGCATATTGAGATTTGTGTTAGTGCTGCAAAATCATAATCCAATTACTAGTAACTATGAAAAGTTAATTTAACTAATGAGAACTCAACTTTCTCACAAGTGTAACACTCAATAGAAACCCTACTTAATATTGCATGTTTATCCATCGGAAATCAATAGCATAGCATGTGTCAGCACTTGTCAAAATAAAGTAACAGGCACCTACAAGATAAAACAAATTTTCCCCGTAGAGAGCACCTATACTTACAAGCATGAGCATATATTAAACTTTAAAGTAAACGACCCCTAAGTGTATACTTATGTGAAGGAAACTAGAAGACATGAAATTTTAAACTAGAAAAACTTATAATAATTAAGGTAAATAATTTGGTGCATACTTTCAGTTTAGACTCCTGCAAGTACTCCCCAGCCTCTTCCTTGAGGTGTAATCTAATCTCAGTTCCACGCCCTAGAGGTTCATTCCATGTATCTTCTGAAATTGCAAATGCTCCATCAGCTTTTGATTCCCATACATACCTGAAAACCGAATAATTTTCAAGTCAGATAGCTGGGTTACAAGTCAACAAACAAAAACGATATCAGGTCCAAAAAGACTTACTGTTTATCATCATTATTCTTGCTAATGACTTCGACATAGTCAGCCACGAGATAAACAGAGTAGAAGCCGACTCCAAACTGCCCAATCAGATTGAGATCTCCACTTGTTTGCATCTTCTCAACAAATGCTGAATTAACACAGCTCCAATTAACATCTTCCCAACCACATTACAAGCAAAAACTACTTCAGCAATGTGCCACAACATACATACCAGAAGTTCCAGATTTTGCTATTGTCCCCAAATTCTTTATCAAATCCTCCTTCGTCATACCAATACCTCTGTCTCGAATTGAGAGAATTTTCTTTTCCTTGTCCAACTTAATCTGTAGCACCAGCATGTTTTAGTTTAGTTGCAAAACAATAAAGCACCGCCGGCATTGTTTAGACTGTCTTCATAATAACCAGAATTTAGCAATACTAACCTGAATATCAAGCTTGGTGTTATCACCTTCTCCCAAAACGTCCTTATCCGTGAGGGAAAGGAACCTAATCTTGTCCAAAGCCTAGAATGCAAGCATCATTTGTCATTAACAATAACACATCGTTGGAGTTTGGATGAAAATTTAAATGCATGGATTTTCAAAATGTAAACAAGCATATGAATAGATGTAGGTTTTAACTCAAATAAATAACAATAAAAAAAAAACGCTTACATCAGAAGCATTGGAAATCAACTCTCTGAGGAAGATATCCTTGTTACTGTAGAGAGAATTGATGATAATATCCATAAGCCGTGACACTTCCGCTTGGAACTCAAACTTCTCCGCATTGCTCCGGAGAGATCTCTTCGAGATCGACTCCGACTCCCTTGCAATCACAACAACACGCGTGCGTTTAGACACCAGAAACAAGAGAACAATAGAAAAAAGAGAAATCAAACAACGCACACCTCTTGACGACATCTGAATCGGTGGAAAGGCCATGAGGCACAGCACCGATCTTGTCCTCCACCTTCGGAGGATCTACAAGCTCGTCGGAATCTCCCTCGGCATTCGCCTGAAACTTTCGACCTACAAAACGAAACGTAGATCCATAAACGAATTCGAACAACTAGAACAACATGCGTAATACGTAGAAGAGTGAATTGTGAAGTGGCATACCTTGATCTGCAAAGAGAAAGAGGAGAGAGAGAAGAAGGAGAGCGGAAGCAACCGTCCACTTCCTCATCGCAGTGCTCAACAAACTAGTGTTCTAGTAGCTTCCACCACTGAAGAAGAGATCCGTTTAGTTTGGATTTTGATTCTCTTTTAGTTCATTTGATTTATATATGCCTCAGCTATAGGTTTGCCCGTGTTTGTTACGGGGGGAGCTTCATTCCTATGAAGACCTCCGTTTTGCCACCGTGGATCATCCAACGGCTACAGATCTAGTTTATGACACGTGGCTTGGTTTTATTGGCGTCTTGTCTTTCATTCGACGTGGAGATTGCGAGTGTGGTGGGTGGTCCCACCAAACGACTCCAAAGCCCAAGTCTACCATTTTGCTCATTTCAAGTGTTATCTTCTGCGCCTCTAATACGGCAGTTTCTTATTGGTTCTATTTTTTCTTTTTTACGTGGAAAAATCCAATCACTTTCTATTTGTTTTTTTTTAGTGTTTATTTTCTTATTCAACTTTTAGATTATAAATCTACATTTGTTTCTTTGTCTTTGATAATATACAGATGAAGATGATTTTAAAATTAGGATTTAAACAACAATAGAAACAGTAATCATAAAGGATGAAAGTAAAATTAACAAACATGATGAAGTGTAAGATAAATGTTTGTAACGATGTTAATAATGTTAAGTGATATTTTATTACTATCAAAAATATTTTTTCAGAATAAATATATGTTATTTGTGAAAGACATCTCTGAAAAGGCTTGGTTCCAAGGGGTGTACTCTTTTAATAAAAATGGAAGGTGTAATAGCAAGTGCCGAAAGGGGGTAGTGGAAATACCCTGGCCCCTAAATTAGATGACTGGACCTTATCTATACCTATACGACTATACCAAGCACACATAAATGGGCTCAAGTAGCTAGTGACAAAGAGACGTTTTCATGGGCCGAAACAAAAATTAAATAAACCAATAGAAACAAGCAAAATGGGTTGCGTATGTAGTGAACAGAGGAAGGAAAATGGTAGAGAATAGAGATCATGTCTATGAAATTAATAATGAAATAATTTATTGCTTGAATTATTATCTAAATCATGAAATATCATAATTACCATAATAAGTTGAAATACATCAAATAAAATAGCTAAATATTCCTTAATTATTTCCTTTTTTGAATTAGAATCTTTTACATGGTCAACTTAAAAAAAAAAAATCTCAAAGTACAAAACTTTCAGAATTTCACAAACTGAAATCTTTGCTAAGATAGTTTTTCTAATTATGACAAGAAAAAAACTTCCACGTCACAATTACTACTTTATTGTGATTATTATAAAATAAGAGATTAAATTGATGTTAAGTATGTGCCTAAAAAATCACTAAGGATCATTCTAGTAGTGGAGTTTAGATAATATGCATGAAATGATAAATATTAACATTAGAGCCACCATTGTAAAAATAATGTTTTACTCAAGAACTACGTGGGTCCCTCCGGCTGTAGGATGGATTAAAGTTAATGTAGATGCTGCAGTTATTGAGTATCACAATAATTACGTGAGAAATAAATATTTTTCATAACAATTCATACGTTATAACAAGAGTGAAATACACTATTAAACATTTTTTTTAGAAGACACTATTATGCGAAATTGAACTCAGCAAAAAAAGTTATATGTGAAACAGATTGGTTAGCGCGGCTTTAAGGCTTTTGATGGAAGCCTATTCTTCTTGACATCCTTATGCTTCAGTTAATAGCCTCATTCGATCTTTTATGCATAGACCATGGGATCTCTCATTCCAACATATTTTGAGAGGGGAAAATCAGTGTGCAAATTAGTTAGCTAAATGTGGTGCTTCTTCTATCAATTCTTTAGTTATGTTGGAATCTTGTCCTACTGAGATTAATTCTCTATTATTGAAAGATGCCATGGAAGTAGCTTTTTTTAAGAATTAGCTTTTCTGTTATTTTTCTGACAGATAAAAAAAATGAACTCAGCAGAAAGAGTTGATCTTACATAAAATGATAAATTGTTATTGAATTTTTTATTAAGAAAATAAAACTTAGCTATTCACGATTACCTACATTGGATATTTTTTTTTTATATTTGACGAACTTAAACAATTGTCCCCCACGTAGACCCACGTCATAAAATTAGAGAAGAATATATTAGGATAATATTGGAAACTTAAGATAGAAAATCAAAATGGGTCTGATACTTATTTGCTGTCATTATTAAGGTGTAGTTATTTGCTTTCAATTCTATTTTCCATTTTTCAAGGATTTAGTGTAATTACCCTAGGAAGAGCAAGCGGTGTGCTTTGTGTATATAAATCAGTCTTTGTGCATCAATACAACATACAAAATTCTGCCTCATCATATTCTGCCTCATCATATTCTTTTATGGTATCAGAGCATGGTCTTGAGAACCTGTAGATGACCAATATGGCAGAGAAAAAGGATGATGGCAACAAGATAAGTGACGAATCCAACAAAGATGAAAGTGGGTCTCATTTGAAGAAACAGATCTCTCCCTACGATCTGTATTCAAGTGATAACCCAGGAAATATCATAACCCAGGTACAATTGAAGGGTGAAAATTATGATGAATGGGCTCGTGCAGTCCGAGGCTCGTTGAGAGCACGACGAAAGTTTCGATTCGTAGACGGATCGATTAAAAAACCTGATGATGCTGCCCCTGAAATCGATGATTGGTGGACTGTCAATTCCATGATTGTTTCGTGGATTTTCAATACGATTGAACCGAAACTTCGATCGACCATCACATACAGAGAAAATGCACAAGAATTGTGGGATGATATCAATCAGAGGTTTTCTATTTCAAATGGACCTCGCATCCAACAATTGAAATCTGAATTGGCGAATTGCAAACAGAATGGAGACTCGATTGTCTCATATTTTGGACGGCTTAAGAAGCTGTGGGATGAATTGAACGATTTCGACCAGATACCCATGTGCACATGTAATGGGTGTAAGTGCGGCATATCTGCGGCGCTAAATAAGAAGAGAGAAGAGGAAAAGCTTCACCAATTTCTGATGGGCCTTGATGATACTCAGTTCAGGACCGTGCGGTCTAATGTCCTGAGTCTAGACCCGCTGCCGAATCTGAACAGAGCATACCAGATGGTGGTGCAAGAGGAAAGAGTCGGAGTAATGACTCGAGGCAAGGAAGAACGTGGAGATCCAATCGCATTTGCTGTCAAGTCTGGTAGGACATCGAGTTGGGAAAAGAAACCTAACACAGGGTCGGAGAAACCATGCTCACATTGCAAACGTGATGGGCATGATATCGACTCATGTTTTCAGCTGGTGGGTTACCCAGATTGGTGGGGAGATAGACCTCGATCTGTAGGTCGTGCGCTTGGACGTGGAAAGCATGTGCATCGACCAATGAGTGGCGCGGTAAAAGGAAGAGGCAATAATGCAAAAGTGAATATGACACAAGTTGTTGATGACACTGAAGTAATGAAGTATGAAGATGATCAGGTGCTGCCGGGGTTGAGTTCAAAGCAGTGGAATGCTCTTCTTAATGCGATTAACACACAAAAAGGTGGGACGAGTACAAGACTAACAGGTGAGAATTCATGGATTATTGACACAGGTGCCTCTCATCATATGACTAGCACTCTTGCGTGCATGAATGATGTTCGAGATATAGAGCCTTGTCCGGTTGGAATGCCCAATGGGACACGGACATATGCAACTAAAGAAGGAATGGTCACTGTTGGTGACAAGCTAATGTTGAAGCATGTCCTTTTTGTCCCTAATTTAAATTGCAATCTCATCTCAATCTCTCAGCTCTTACATGATGCTGATTATATTGTTCACTTTACTAAAACAATGTGTGTTATACAGGACCGTACTTCGAGGATGATGATTGGAGCGGGTGAACAATCAGAGGGGCTTTATGTGCTTAGTGTGGTGACACCAGTCCGTGCATACCAAGCAAATGGCATTAGATTTTGTGAGTTGTGGCATAGAAGAATGGGACACCCATCATCTAAGATAACTAGTATGTTACCTGATGTAATTGGAAAAAATATTGATAGTAGACTAAAGACTTGTGATGTTTGTTTTAGAGCCAAGCAAATAAAAGAATCATTTTCATTGAGTGAGAATAATGCAAAGAATTGTTTTGATTTGATTCACTGTGATTTGTGGGGACCTTATAGAACACATGCCTCTTGTGGTGCTGCTTACTTTTTAACTATAGTCGATGATTGTTCGCGTGCATTATGGGTATACTTATTGAAAACAAAAGATGAAGTTCCACATATCATTAAACATTTTTTTGCTATGATACATAGGCAGCATAACAAACAAATTAAAGTTTTGAGAAGTGATAATGGAACGGAGTTTAGAGGACTGAAAAGTTATTTTCAAGAAAAAGGTGTCCTTCATCAAACTTCAATTCGTTATACACCGCAACAAAATGGAAGGGTGGAAAGAAAACATCGACATATATTGAATGTGGCAAGGGCATTGAGGTTTCAAGCCAATTTGCCTTTGAAATTTTGGGGAGAGTGTATTCTTACTGCTGCGTATTTGATTAACCGAACTCCTTCTGCACTACTTGATGGGAAAACTCCTTATGAAGTGTTGTTTGATGCTAAGCCTGCATATACACAAATCCGAACATTCGGATGTTTGTGTTATGCTCTTAATGAAAATAGGGGGCGAGATAAATTTGATAGTAGGAGTCGGAAGTGCATTTTTGTAGGCTACCCTTATGGAAAAAAGGGGTGGGAAATGTATGATATTGAAACTGAAGAGTACTTTGTATCTCGAAATGTGAAATTTGTGGAAGACATATTCCCCTTCTCTAGCAATGACAAGGTGAGTGAAACACACGTAGATGAATGGGGATGGCCGCTTGATCCAATTGATGAATGTGAGGAAAGGAATGAGACAAGAAATGTAGTGACTACTAACGACTTGGGGGCTGTAGTTGTGGGAAATG
Organism: Glycine soja; assembly: GCF_004193775.1. Lineage (NCBI taxonomy): Eukaryota > Viridiplantae > Streptophyta > Magnoliopsida > Fabales > Fabaceae > Glycine > Glycine soja. The sequence goes on from NC_041018.1 coordinate 41,644,597, forward strand.
ATGTTCAGGACATTGAAAACCATGAGGAAGTACATGTTATGGAGCAGCAAACTGAGACAATTGAAGATGTAGACCAAGGTGAGAGATTGGATTCTCAACAGAGTATTCGAAGTGATGAACTTCTTGGTCGGGGACATAGAATCAAGAATCTCTCTACACGTCTGAAGGATCATGTCACACACACTGCGACTGTAAGCCTCTCGACCAGTTCACCACTTCATTCAAAATCCTCAGGTACGCGTTATCCCATTGCACATTTTATTAATTGTGACAAATTTTCTGTACAACACCGTGCTTTCTTGGCAGCAATTACTGCAGGGTATGAGCCAAATTCTTTTGCCGAGGCTGTTAAGGATGAGAAATGGCGAAATGCCATGAAGGAAGAAATTCAAGCTTTGGAGGACAATGGTACATGGACAACCGAAGATTTACCACTGGGAAAGAAAGCTATAGGATGCAAATGGATCTATAAGATCAAATATAATTCAGATGGGTCTATTGAGCGTCACAAAGCAAGATTGGTTATTCATGGCAACAGACAAGTTGAAGGCGTTGACTATAATGAGACATTTGCTCCCACGGCAAAGATGGTGACAGTTCGAACATTTTTAGCCATTGCGGCAGCCAAGAACTTCCAACTACATCAAATGGATGTTCGCAATGCGTTCTTGCACGGAGACTTGGAGGAAGAAGTGTATATGAAATTGCCTCCTGGCTTTGAAAAGAAATCTCCCGGTAAGGTGTGTCGCCTTCGAAAATCTTTGTATGGTTTGAAACAGGCCCCTAGATGTTGGTTTGCTAAATTGTCGGATGCCTTGAAAACTTATGGCTTCGAACAGTCCTACTCTGATTATTCTCTTTTCATGTTGCGCCGCCGTAACACCGAGCTGTATGTCTTGGTGTATGTTGATGATATAGTTATATCAGGAAATCAAAGTGATGCTATACATAAATTCAGGGATTATTTGGGCCACTGTTTCCACATGAAAGACCTTGGAAAGTTGAAATATTTCCTTGGCATTGAGGTTGCTCGGAATGCTACAGGTATTTTTCTCTCGCAAAGAAAATATGCATTGGATTTGATATCTGATTGCGGACTACTGGGAGCAAAGCCTGCGACCATTCCTCTTGAACAAAATCATCAATTGGCCCTTGTTGAAGGGGAGGGCATCAAAGATCCAACTGGATATAGGAGTCTCATTGGACGACTTATCTATTTGACTATTACTCACCCTGAGTTGTCGTATTGTGTTCATATCCTCGCTCAATTTATGCAGGCTCCAAAGATTGAGCATTGGAATGCAGCTCTTCGGGTTGTTCGGTACCTAAAAGGCAATCCTGGTCAAGGGATTCTTCTAAGAACTGATTGTGATTTGCGCTTGTATGGCTACTGCGACGCAGACTGGGCAGGCTGTCCCCTCACTAGACGATCTTTGACAGCTTATTTTGTGATGTTAGGTAGTTCCCCCATCTCTTGGAAGACTAAGAAGCAAACTACAGTGTCTCGATCTTCGGCCGAAGCTGAGTACCGCTCCATGGCTGCAGCTACTTGCGAACTCAAGTGGTTGAAAGGATTGTTGAGCTCTCTTGGTGTTGAGCATACTGATCCTATGCAACTTTATTGTGACAGCCAATCTGCCCTTCATATTGCTAATAATCCGGTCCTCCATGAGCGTACGAAACACATTGAAGTTGATTGCCATTTTGTGCGAGATGAAATTGTCAAGGGTAGCATCCAACCTTTGTATGTTCACACTTCTAAACAACTAGCTGATATCTTAACAAAGGCTCTAGGAAAACGTCAATTTGACTCTTTGCTGTCCAAGTTGGGCGTTCTTCATCTCCACGCTCCAACTTGAGGGGGGGTATTAGGATAATATTGGAAACTTAAGATAGAAAATCAAAATGGGTCTGATACTTATTTGCTGTCATTATTAAGGTGTAGTTATTTGCTTTCAATTCTATTTTCCATTTTTCAAGGATTTAGTGTAATTACCCTAGGAAGAGCAAGCGGTGTGCTTTGTGTATATAAATCAGTCTTTGTGCATCAATACAACATACAAAATTCTGCCTCATCATATTCTTTTAGAATATAACAAAATGAAGTTGGAGCATCGTAATCCAAAGTTAATATAATCCCTTGTTTAGGCCTATAACATTCATGAAATTTATTGTAGGACTAGACAGCCAAACAGACTAATGATGCCATGCGACCAATTCGATCGTTCAAGAAAAGAGAAGGCACAGTGATTCTTCATAGACCCGCAAATATTGTTATGTCCATTATAAAATTAATAACATTTTACCCGAAATGATGGTACTGTTGAACGCACAAGGGCATAGGAGTGTCAATATGTTTGTGTCACATATGGCTCCCCAAGATTATTGAATGCAAATAAAGTTCTACTAATTAGCCATATCAGCATGTCAACTGTTAAGTAAAATAATGTGCTTTATTTTTTTGAAAAAGTTTAGTTACTCAACACGTTCCATCAATCTTGTATCTGTTCTTCTACGTGATCTTGTGCCTTATACCGCTGGAATTCATCTTCAAAGACAAATTATGGCACAGAAATTTGCAGTCAGAAGGGGCAACTAGCACATAAAATAAGCAGATGTATACACATTAGATTTTATTGAATCTCGTAGTAAAATTACACGACAATATATACAGTATCTCGTAAAGTCATTAATAATTGAAACACATGCAATTATTCATCTCCCGACAGAAAATCAAATAAGCACTTAATGTTGATCAAAGCAGACAGTGAATTAATAAATATAAAAAAAAAAAATGAAGGGGGTTTTGTTATGGTTTTGACTGAACAATAAAGTTGTGGACTTGTGAGACAAGTTGAATGTGAGAACTCATAAATGAGACGCCATGAATCACGATAATTAAGAAGGAAGATGATTCACGATATCGGTGAGTGACGGTCACGGTGTTCTCCCAATCACCCTAACAAGGGGAACAGAGAACTGTGAATTAATGCAGATCCATTCACGCCTTCACGGTATCAAGTATCATGCCCTACCTCTCCGTGTCTAATATTGAAGAAATTATCAGATAATTTCGACTATCATAAGTTTATAAACTACTGATATTTATGCAATGTGTAGTTAAATTTTTTATTTTTTAAAAAATAATAAAATTTAAATATATATCATGTAAAAAATAGTTAAAATTATATTGTGAAATAATTAGTAAATAAGTGACAAACTTAACTACGTGCTAATTTGTGTTTGAATAACAAGATAAAAGACTTTTATATTGTTACTGTGTGCATGATTTATTCTCTTTCCAATGTAACAGGACAAAACCTCAAATTTGTTTTTGGACCATGCAAAGAGAACTTAATAATGCAAAGATTTTTTACACTTTTATCTAATTATTAAATTGATTTCTGTGATAAGATTATTTATCGTATAAATAATGTTCCTATAGATATAATTTTTATTTTTATGTTTTTAGTCGGTACCGTAAGAAATTCTGTCAGTATGATCGTACAAATACGTTAAAAAGGATACGTTGTCTACTAGTCTTGATAGTTCTTCTAGTTTTCTGTCCACTTAAAACTCGTCTTGCGATAAGTATAAACATAACAAAACAATAGAACACAAAGTGGATGTTTGATTTCATGTTCAAAATTGATTTTAGATATTTTTAATGTTTTACACGTTTGATTTTAGTTGAAAAATAATTTAAAATTGATTCAGAATTGAAATAATTTAATTAATTTTTATACTGAATCTAAAAATTTATAATGAATTTTATTTTTAAGAAAACATTCAAACATAAATTATATTTATTCAAAATCAAAGGGAATGAACAATAGGAGGCACGTGAGAAGCAAAGAGACAGAAGAAATAGGTGGCGTGATGTGGTTGGAGTTGGAAAAATCGGCGGGTGAGTACGATAATAAGGGGTAGGATTTGTTGGGATTCCTCTTTGTTGTGAAATGAAAGGTAGTAGTAGATAAGCTCGATGTGGTAGTGAAGAAAGAAAGTGATTTTGCAGAGAGAGATTTCAGACAACAGGGACCCATTTCCGTAATTTCCCTGACTCATTATTAAAACCCCTGAAACATTCCCGAGACGACGACGCATTAAAGCCACATCCAAAACCCAAATCCACACACTTTTGTTTCTCTCTTCCTCTTCTATGGCTGTGTCTGATGCTGTGGTGAGTAACCTAACGCTGCTCTATGTGGCGCTGATCCTCTCTATTAAGGCCTACGGCTTCCTGTGCGGACGCAGCTTCAGCGGCTGCTTTGTGCTCGTTGCGTCCACCGCCGCGGTGGCGCTCATTCTCGTTGCCACGCTGACGTGGGACGTGTCTCGCAAGGCCACGTATGCATTTGCCGCCGTTCAGCCTCCTCCTCCTCCTCCGCCGCCGCCGCACCACACCCACGAAACGTGCAAAGGTGGCATCTGCTGGCACGGCGTGGCGGTGCGATCGCCGGCGTCGCAGGTTCGCTTCAGACTACCCCAGAATCTTCCTTACACAACTTTGTAATTAACAACTTCTCTTGATTACTGGATCAATACAATATGCGTGCGACACACAAAAAACAGGGGGGGGTGGGGTTAGTTAAAAAAACTTGGCACTCATTGTCCAAGACTCTTCGCTATGCAAAGATATGGGAATGACTCTTCGCTATGCAAAGGTATGGGTGGGGTTAATTAATTTCTTAATTTCTTTTTCTTTTGGGTTGTCGGTTTCCGTTATTTTATATATGGTATACATATGATGCATTAAATTTTACCAACAACTTTTTTGAGAAGGGGACGAGAATTGAAACTTGAGAGTGGTGGTATATGCAGTTAGTTATATGTATGTGTATAGCTTGTAATATATGTTGATATATATCTGGTTAGAGGCCGGATTTGTGTGAATAAGTAATGTATTTTTTTTTAAGAAAAATATATATATAATGGGAGGAAAATGTACATTGGTTTGTGCTTGGTGTTTGAATATCAATTTCCAGGTTTGGAGTTGGAGACACTGATGACTGATCATAATGGAGTGAGCAAAGCAGCGGTTTCTTTTGCTGACATGATATGAACTATTATAGGTTGTTAGAGGAAAAAAATAAAAGGATGGTTGGTGAAGGTGGACTTATATGTGTGGTATTTTCTGCGGTACTAATTTTTGGAAAAATTATAAATTTAACAAAGATTTCATTTTTTTAAAAAATCTCTCTTAATTACTATAATAATATAACATTGTGTATCTATCACAATCTTTTTTTTTCCTATTGCATTACTTGAGATTCAATAAAAAATACACTTCTAGTCCTGAGTTTGAATAAAGTTACACCATGATATTTCTCTTTTTTAAACACTAGGTACAAGTAACAATGAAACAAATCAATTTAAAAATAGTATAATTCAAAACTCAATTCATTAAACTTATTTCATAAGTCAAATAAGTTAAACTTGAGTTAAAAAAATTAATTCGACAAATAAACGAGATGAACTCCAGAAAATGAGTTTAATATATATTAAATGATATATTTCATATTATTAAATTTTTATCATTAGTTTTTAATTAATTTTATTTTGCAGGGAATAGATAAATAATAAAAAAGATAATTATAATTTTAAATGAGTTAAACTAAACTTGAATTAAATCAAGTTTGTACTAAAAGGAAAGGTTCAAATTAAATTTAAGTTGATTTTTAGGTCTATTATTTATTTTATATTTAAGACTAATTTTGAACAATAAAAACAAATTACAGAGAAAAATCATGTATTTGCATGGTTTGAATAAAAATACAGAGAGAAAATAAAATTAAAAAATAACAAAGGTTTTAACTTTTAAGGCAAAGAGAGAATACACTAAAGAGAAAAGACAAAGAAAGTGAAAAAAAAAAAAAAAAAAGAGTGAAGGACACACCTATACAAGAGATGACAAACAAACCTAGTAGCAACACATGGATAATAAACTAAAGGTTGAACAGATTTCATATTGCTATGAATAAGAGATTAAAAATGAAAAAGAAAAATAGAACGATCAAAAGCAGTAAAAAATCAAAATTTATTAAAAAAAAATATATTGAGAGAATAAAAATTAAAAAACAGAAAAATTTAAAGTATTAAGAACTTAATTAAACCTAAGGACTAATGCTTGAAGGGTTTATGAAAAAATAAAAAAAATACAGACACAGAAACAAAAGTTGCCAACAGCCCACATTATGTACCTGCGAGTTGTCTCTATTAAACTCAACGTATTGGATTTGGACGCGTCAGCTAGCACAGAGGTCTAATGTTGCTTTTGGTTTTAGCTTGTTAGGTGTTGAATTAGTCTCGACCAGAGATATATTATGTCCATTCCAAAAAATTTCTTTGTTTGACATATATCCCAACGGATCTCGCTTTTTCTTTGTTGTTTCTTTAAAATTATATAATTTTGATAATTTTTAAATTTAAATATCATTATTAAATATTAATATAACTGTCATGAAATATTATTTTTATGAAAATTCATATCCTAACCAAGTCAGTGGTGGTGGTAGCTGGCAGAATGAAAGCGGTTCAGACTTTTTTTTCTGATTTTTTTTTTTTTTTGCTGAATTTATCGGTTCAGACTAATTACGTTGCATATGACTAAAAGTTTTAATTTATGAAAAAATTAATAAAACTTACTTATTTATTACGGGAAAATTCATTAGGATTATGGTAACCTTGAAATATGTAATAATTTCTCTCTGTTAAGAGATGAGTTTGATGACTACTCACTCACCTGGTGAATTGCTACTGGACATAGGCAAAGTGACATTTTATATTTGTGAATAAGGTTACAAGAATCTAGGAATCCAGGCCATTCGGGTAATTCTGATACAGGTTGGACTATAACAAATCAAGTGTTGATAAAGTTGAAAAATAATTATGGAATTTTTTTAAGAAACTTTAACATGTCAATTTTTGTTGAAGTTTGTACTTTGAATAACATAACTCAATTATTTACTCGACTAGGGTGTTTTACTGGCTACGTATTATTTGATCTTGTTTGTTAACCTGTTTTTATTTAATTAATTAAATTTAAAAAATATCAATTTAAATGATTTACTTAGTTAATTGAGAATAAGATACTCAAATTAATTAGTATTAAAATTTTCAAATTAGTTATTATATTAATATTTATTTTAAAATACTGTTAAATAAACCTACACAATTTAATAATTAATTATGACATTTTTGTTTTTTAAGTCCACTTGAATTAGTTTGGATCATGGGTTATGTAAAAAGAAATTATTGTATACTTAAAATTTGTTGATTTAGTTAATATATTGGGTTTGTCTAATTGATCTAAGGTTATAAATGAGTTAGATAATCTCGGCTTCAATGATCAGTCGAATTTAGATATTTATTTTGTTCTTAATTCTATTATTAATGTGATTATTACTATGTTTAATGCATAATTCTTTCTCTCTCTCATGTTATTTATATTTAAATGTCATTGAAATTACTTTTTTTTATATATTTTAATGTGATTGAAATATATAAAAAATTATTTTTCAATAACATTTTGCTTTTATTTTAATTGATTAACTAATGTCTTATTATTTTTAGTTGTTAATAAATTTGAACTTAGTTCCTAATTTTTTAACCACTAAGAAATTGGTTTCTATTTCAATAAAATATATTCTTACAATATAAATTTGAATAATCATTTTTGAATGGGAATGGGAATGTGTTTTGATGAGTTACTCTTAAAGAAGGGTATTTTTAAGAATCATTTGTGAGTTAACTATTACTCTGACCCTTGAAATTGTAAAGACATTGAATTTTAAAAAAAATTAATTTTACATATTTAACTCAGGCTAATAAATTAAACCTATTTTATTTAATTTTAAAATAAATGAAAGCTATTTATCTAAAGTGAATAAAGAGTATAGTTTTTTTATAATTAATTAAAAATTTAATATTTTTATATTTTATTACATATATTTAAATATTTTAGTATGATTCTAATTTTTAGCTTTTAATTAACAATTATAATATAATTCTTTATCTATTAAAGTAATAAATAATATTTCCATTACATGGATCATGGAAATATGGATTATACCAAACGGGAGGTTCCAAGTAAAACTGTCTTGAAATTCAGTGATCCGAACCGATCTTCTGTGAGCTCTGGACCGCTTTCAAGGTAGGCTCTGATATTCCCTTGAGACAGGAATGATCACCAATACCATATACCTCATGTATATAAATGCATGAAACATTAGCAAAGCCTCAAAACTAATGATTCACATATATAGTCTTTTTTGTTTTTGTCAAAATTTGAAACAAGGACCATAGTAATTCCCTTTATATCATGTTTTCCAAACGATTACACACACACTTGCCTGAACCTTATATGGGAAGGATACAGACCATGTGAATATCAATTGACTTTTCCATATACCTTTGCCTTTTGTTCTCCTTTCATGAGATTTTTCTTCATTCATGTGTTTTCCCTGCAACTAACCGCATAGTAGACTTAACAATTGAAGTTCAAACGTTAATCTGGCTTCATGTAAGAAGGAAATCAAGGAATTACATATACAAATCATTTTCTGCAGCAAAATGTAGAATGCAAATACACAAAATTTTATTGTTGTTAAAGCTATACGAGTGAGCATGAATAAGAGGGATATGGCTTTTGGGGTGGGTTTTCAACCCTCAATTATAAATTTTGGTCTTAGAGTGAACCTTCCCTCGTTGGAGATATAATGTGCCTTGAGTTCAGTGGTATACACTGTGACTCTCCTATCCTCCTCCATCTGTCATTTTAGAGTTAGGGGTTGGTATTACAAGCTAAAACTGTGGTCCCAAAATCACATGAAATATAGAAAAATATTTGTATGCTATCATCCATTGTGGCCTAATTTAACTTGCTAGATGATGATGTTCACATACAAGATCTCCCATGACCTAGGATTTTGGTTCAAAAAGATTTTCCCTAGCTACTGGATGTTAGAAAATGTTTCCTAACAAATGAATCTGTTTCTGTTGTAAGAGATTTTATGTATCAAAGATTCTGGGTATGCCGTGCAGGAACAATTATCATGTTGATTACCATGTTCAGTCTTAATGGGAGAGTTTTTTTTTCTTTTTTTTATTGACAAATGTTAGTTATTAGAATATTAGTCTTATTAGCATGAGGGATCGAACCCGCTACCTTCCCCTCCTTTTCTTCTCCCTTAACCACCATACTCACCTTATATCTTCAACACCATACTCACCTTATATCTTCAATGAGAGAGGTAGACAATGTGTCAAATAAAAGAGACTCAAAATCAGTAGTATGTGTGGTATTAGCAGGTCCTTGGGCTGACATATGAATTATGACAAAAATGATTTTGGTATGTTATTAGAGTTAGTTCCTCACTGTTATTTGGATAAGCTGGTTTGAAATTTCTCCAATTTAGTCATTAAAAATTTTGTCTGAACTTGCAGCTATTTTGCATGTTCCCTTGAAATAGCGACATATTTAGCTTTGGCTGTCTGGGCCTGATAGTTAGCTCAATCACTAATGAGTGATGGAGAACCAGCAATTTTCTTTGTTTTTCTCTAGGTATCGTCTTAGCATCTCAATTTTCTTTGCTTTCCTATTATGTAACATATTTTAAACCTTAAAAGGGACTAATTAAAATGGCCTGAATGGGTTCAGTTCAGAGATTGTGATAGTTGCTGGACTTTACTATGATCCTTTAAGGAGAGACTGATATGGGCTTTTGAGTGACTAATTTTGGTAGCACTCCTCATATATGATGCTATAAATCTTGCGAAGACTAATTTGTATTTCTCTTTTTTTTTGGTTAGCTTTGGCTAAAATCCATGTTTTTTGTGTTTCACTTGTGGGCAGGTTTTGCTTTGGTTGGAGAGATCAGAATAGGCATCAATTAAACTTTGCAGTAGCTTATGGATGTTAGGAACTATTTTGACTTTATAGCAGCTTGTAAAATGATAGAAATTGTCTCATAAGAGTCTTTAAGCACTAATCGTGTAACTTGTTAATTTCTCTAGTAATGTTTTGTTGGTCGGGAGTTCTTTTACTTTTGGAACAAAATATTGGCAACAATACGTGTGAGTTGTTTGAAATATTTTTTTTTTATCAATTGAGTTATATAAAAAAAATTATCCTGTAGTTCTAAATGTATATTTTAAAAATTAATTAGAGGTCTATAAAAATATAATTGAAGAAACATACATAATATATGACTATTTATATTTTTAAAAAATATAATTGAAGAATACATACATAACATGTAGATTATTAAGCAATTATTATATTAAAACATTTCTTTAATTATATTACTATTTATATTTTTAAAATATAATTGTAGAAAAGAATAAAAAAAATAAAATATAAGAATTTGAAATGATTTAATTCAAACAAAGAATTCAATTAGTTTCATCCAAACAAAAAAAAATTGAAGTTTGAGGAATGTCAATTTCTTCATCCAAACAAGTATTTTTAAAAATTCAAGGAATTTAATGGCCACATTTCAATTTTCCTGAATTTTAAATTCTCTAAATTTTCAAAATCCATCATCCAAATACACTACATTTATATCTTTAATAGGAATGTTTAATGAATTGTTTAAAATTAAGCAACGCTGCTTAATAAATTTTTATCATTGGAGTAAATGACTTGACACTAAATTACTTAATTGAATTGTTTATATAAATAATTGACGCTTAATTCATTCTTATCAATTAAAGAATCATTTTTTAATTGCAAAAGTTAATGTAACTCAAGTTAAGCATACACTCTATCAACTTAAGCATCGAAGTAATTTTTTATATAAAGTTTTTAATTTATGTGACATTGTAAGACTCACAAAATTTAGATAAATAACTCATTTAAACAACGATGCATTACCGATGCTCTTATATTATTTAATAAATATAACACTTCTTGTAACATTAAGCATAGTTAATTTTATTAAATGAAATGCGACAAATGACTAAAATAAAAATGTTTTTTTTTCTCACATTAACCTATACCAAAATTAAGCCTATACATTTAATGTACCAATAAGGTCGGCCATTAGTGGTGAAGGTTAGAGTAGAATGCATAAGATTATAAATTTGAACTTCAGTGTGATCATTTAAAAAAAAAAAAAAAACTATACATCTTCTTAATGGAGTAGCTTGAAAGTTGTAATCGTAAGACTACCTATAAATATGTTCCAAAAAGAATAGAATAGGTTCACGTATATTTTGGGAACTCTATTTCTCAAAGCCTCAACACAGACGAGATGTTTCATTGCATGCATGATTTGAGTTAGCAGTTGTTAAAGGAACATGGATGTTAATGGAGACATAAGGTTAATTGAATGATTAAAAGAAAAAAAAAAGATCACATTCAATTTTCTCTATTAATAAAATTTACATTCTAACAACTAACATTTACTTATAAAAAAAATATGCATGATAATGGTGGGAGAGACAATGAAGATGGTTTGAAATGAAAATTACGGCCAGTGGACATGTTTTCTCGTTTTTTTTTTTTACTTTTAATAAAATATTATTATCTTTCTTTAAAAAATCTGTAATAAAGTAGTAAAAAGTTGTATTATTTTATTATTTACATGTATTTTTTCATATAAAAAAAGGAAAAGTAAAAATAATATCGATATTTTTATAATTACTCATACCAAATATATACTTAACTTCAAATAATGGCATATACTTAACTACAAATAATGGCAAAATGCATGTGATGCAAGTTACTGTGTGACTTTATACAGGGGATGACAGTGAGTTTAACCCATGAAACCGGGCGTCAATAAGCATGCAGCAAAATCAGGATGGCTCTAAAATATATCAAACGCAACCATCAATCCAAAGACAATCACGTCATGGGTAATATGCTCAATGTTTCTGAAAATAATCGCTGATGATTATAGCACAGGATGGGGCTGCAGATTTGATTGTTCAGTAATGCACAAATAGATAATGAAACCTAAGACATAACAATTAAGAGCACGAGTTAACCATAACCAAGATTTGTATCTAGTTAGACTATTTTATGTAAGCGGAGAAGTTCTGGACACAACTTTCTCTATACAGGTTATTCCTTGATAATAAAAACCCACTAAAATCAACTAAATGTGACCATGTGTACTCAAGCTACCACTCAGTGGGAAACACGATACTATGCCTATAATTTCTTTGACATATGAAAAAAGCTACAGCTACATGTACCAAGCCATATGGGCTTGTACGAAAAACTGCACGCAAAAAAAAAAAAAAAAAACCAAAGAAAGAAAAGAAAAACTAATTTCCCCCTTTTCCAATCAATCTCATAAATCATATTACATCCATCTTCCTCCGCCTTTTATTGGGCTGGTTCTTCTCTTGCTAAAGGATTCCAATGGACTGGCCTATTCTTCAGGATCAACTAAAGTAATAATATAAAGCATCAATTGGGAGCGGAGCAGAATTATAAACAGATCAGACAGAGGAGAGGCAAACCACGAATAAAATTAGAGCTACTTCCATGGAGGTTGCTGATGTTTGTAGCTAAGAGGATAGGTATCCCAGCCACCATCTGGTTCCTTTCTTTTCACACTAACTCCAGAACTTGAGGATTGTGGAAGGGTCCTCACATGATCCTCCATAGCTCTGCCTTGAGCAGGAAAGAAAAATTGCCTTGCAGTCAACATGTCTCTGTTCCCTCCATCAATCGTGAAGCCAGAGTTCAGATCAAAGTTGGGGCGTGAAGATCCAACCCCATTTAAACCAAGCTGTGTACCGGTAATGCTCACGATAAATGGAGGTTGAGAATAAGATGACAGGGCAGTTGAGGAAGATCCCCCAACCTGAGGCACGACTGGACTTCCTCTTGAGTCTACCATGTATGGAATTGGGCCACCAGGTGATCCATACATGGCTGGTGAAAAAGATAAAGCAGGCACTGATGTCAGTCCGTTGTACCCAAAAGCAGTTGAATGATTGTAGGATAGTGTGGGGCCCATTCCTAAAACGCTACCTGCTCCTGACAATGGAAGATCCATTGCAGGCTCAATAGCCTTGCCATTTGGAAAAGACAAAGTTTGAGGAATATATTCTCTTGTACCAACTTCCACCTTGGCACCCAAAATAGAGATCACAGGAGCATCCGACTTGGATTGTTTATATGCTTCAATAATCGAAGATGACTTACTAAGCCCTTGGTCCACTAAATCGGTTTGAAAGAATGGTCTGTCATTCAGATCAATGTTTCGTACTAAAGGTTGCATTGATGATGACGATGAAGCAGGTGATGGGCTCCAATAACCATTTCTTCTGGGAAAAAGTGGCCCCTCCATCCTCTGATCTGAAGGTTGGGCATCACCATCATCACCGATACTATTTAAATCCAATTTGAACCTGCTTGATCTTTTAGGACTAAGTTCCACTGATGATTGGCCAGAAGGAAGGCCTGAAGATTCACCAATTTGTTTTAGCAGTCCTTCTTCACCCTCAGCCACATTCAGATCAAAATCAAGGCAATCCTGCCTCTGCTTGGAAATCTCTGAGGAGTTTCCACCAACAGAAACATTCTTCTCATTATCAGAATTTTTACGAGGAGATGCAGGACGAAAGGCGCTGGTGGCAGCTGATCCTTTCCATCCAAGGGTCCCCTCAAACTGCAAAGGGGCCATTGGCAACCAAGAAGTCAGTGCAGGTTTTGAAGCAGAAACAACTGGTATTGGCATAGTAGACATGGCATTCACAGAAACATCCATATCATCAGAACCAACTTCTTCATTGAGATCAAAGGTACAGAGACTTTTCTCTGAGTTACCTCCTGGGTCTCGAGCTGCTTCAGTCACCTGCGAGGACTCCAAGTCATCTTGCCCAGCCTCAATATTATCGGAAACACTCATATGTCCTGCCTCTTCAGAACACACCTCATCAGAGTTGCTTTGCCTGGATGATACCTCCTCATGTAGGACACGAGTGACTTCATCCTTTCTCCCTACAAAATCAGGGCTGGCTGCCTGCCTGATTCCACCTTCTGAGATTTTCTCTGAAGAAGAGCTGCAAACTTCTCTCTCAACCTCCTGAGCAACTTGTCGGGCAACTTCTAAAGCATCAACAATACCATACTCAAGTTCAATATCAGAACTCTTGTCAATAACATTAGGGCTTTTGGGGCCATTTCCCCATTTAAAAGAATCAGAACCATTTGTGGTACTGTTGACTTTATAAGAAACTTGGCCATGCCCTTGCTTTATAGGGCTGACACATTCCCTCTCAACTTCCTGGGCAACTAGTCGAGCAACTTCTAAAGCATCAACAATACCATACTCAAGTTCCATGTCAGAATTCTTGTCAATAATGTTAGGGCTTGTGGGACCTTTACCCTGGTTAGAAGAGTCAGAACCATCTGAGGTATCATCATCTTGATCAGACTCTTGGCCCTTGCTTTCCTTAACTGCTCCTACATATTGTGTTTTGAGGAAAGACATCTCAGGCTTTTCCAAGTGACTGCTAGTGACTGATAAGTCCTGCAATGCTTGAGAACAACAGTCATCATTTTCTGATGCTTTGGGAAGTTGTGGATTGCTGGAATTTATAGCTCTGACATCATCTCCCACACTTATCCCATCTGACGCAGGTGTTCTCATGCTACCAGAAACATTTATTTTAGGACAAATGATATTTTCATTGCTTTCAGCGTTATGTTCTAAAGCAGGTTCTTCTTTCACAGATTCCAGTGCTTTTGCTTCACTATCACCAATGGAGACAGGTTCAGGTTCTGGCTTTGCAGATGCCAAAGAGATATCTGATGCTCTTAATTCTTCTGGAGGATCATTAACATTTTCATCTTGCATCTCCTTTTTGGACAAGTCATTTAACTCTAAATCATCTTGTTGACCTTTGAAACTGTCTTGTTTATTAACAGGTAAGTTACAGGTCCCAGCCGATGTGGTGCCGCCTTCATTTATGTTAGCAACTTCTTGAACAGAAGCCAAAACACTATCAACATGGTTTGATCTCTCTTTGGCATCTTCACAATCCAACCTTACAGAGGACTGGAGTGCATTGTCAGCACTCTGTATCTGTATGCTAGAAACTTTTTCTTGTAGCTGACTATCTGAGCCTCCCAGTAGAGACTTCTCACCTCCAGCAGGTTGAGATACATGATCATCTTCATTGCCAGCTTCATTCACAGAAGATGGTTGGCCTTTCTCACTGACAATTTCATCACTCACATTGTTGATTCTACCAAGATCCGAATTATCAGTTGGTTCAGCATCTCCATCTCCACCTCCTTTCCAGCGGTCAAATAATACTCTTGCTCTATCCTGCACCTTAGAGCTACGATGACCAAGAAGGTTACTTACAGTCACAGAAATTCCTGATGAAATTGATTTCTCGCTGTCTAGATACAGTTTTTCAATTGCACGTAACATTGCAGTAATTGACTCTTCAATGAAGCCATCATTAGTATTATCAGCACCCAAATTCAGGGTATCCTTTAACCATTTGTTGATGAACCCAAGTCCATCTAATTTAATAAAAAAATCAAGACAATCTTTATTCTCTGTAGCAGCAATAGTGCTTGCAACAGCAGCCCACTGCCTTGTTGTATCACCAGCATTCTTAGCAACACAATCTTGCTCCTTCTTCATTACAGAGACCAACTCTTGCACTCGAGAAGGGGCCATGAGG